>NC_083324.2:21478670-21835013 GCF_963455315.2 Globicephala melas
TGGCAGGCAGATTCTTAACCACTGCTCCACCAGGGAAGCTCTGCACTGTGTTTTTAAAACAAAGAAAATGGGGCTTACCTGGTGGCGCAGTGGTTGAGAGTCCGCCTGCTGATGCAGGGGACACGGGTTCGTGCCCCGGTCCGGGAAGATCCCACATGCCGCGGAGCGGCTGGGCCCGTGAGCCATGGCCGCTGAGCCTGTGCGTCCGGAGCCTGTGCTCTGCAACGGGAGAGGCCACAACAGTGAGAGGCCCACGTACCCGCCCCCCCAAAAAACAAAGAAAATGGAATAACTTGCCGACATATAAAGTGTGTAGACTGCGTATCAGAAAACGGCTTTTCTTTAAAAGTCGTTCCTGGCATCACTTGGAGCAGCTGCTCCTAGACAGGTCTCTGCACTACCTACTGTTCACCAGTGCTCTTGACCCAGGCAGCCTACACATTTATTTGGAGGTATTTGAATTTTTGATCCTTGAGTAAGAGGGCTAAGCCTTTGTAACAATTAGATCAGTAACTGATATTGGGGTTAACAGATGAAATTTTAAAACATTATCGGTGAGATAGAGCACCTCATTCAAAAATTCAGCAACTATGGAATTCTGAACCTACATGCTTTCCCTGTTAGTAATAAATTAATAATCAATTTCCTGAAGTGAAAATATAATTAAACAATAGCACCTCAAGCTCACGTAGGCTTACGTGTATATTCTTTGCCACCTTTCAAACTGATCCTAGGGTTTCTACTTACCATATGTGTGTGCTGAGGTGGGGGAGACAGAAGACATGCTTTGTAAAATTAAGGCATGTGCAGGCCCTTCAAAGCAAAGAGACCCTATGTTTCCATGTCGGTTTAAAATTTTCAGGGTTTCCAAGGCAAGGGGCAAAAAGATGTCAAGCTTTGAGTCCCTTCTAACACGGTGCTCTTCAAAGATAATCTTAGAATCTTGTCTTACTGTGGTTGCTTCAAAGGCAGGTTGAGTCTCAAATCAGGGAGCGATACGAGATCTTTCAACAAGATCTATTTGACTAACTTGTGAGAGGCTACAGCCTACTTCCCAGAGTGTGATGTGGGCACCAGGTCCCCAAGGCTGTGCCTTCCCTTGAGCATGGAATCATGGTTCTGGTTGAGGCACTGTGCGGCTGACTGCCATGGGGTGGCTGGACCCTTCCTTCCGGGATTTCCTCAGAAGCTTTGCCTCTAGTGTTACCCAAACAGGGATCCATCCCCATGGGCCATGTCTTTATTGTCTGCCCATGAGTGTTTATACCTCTTGTGTCTATGAAAAGGGGGTTCCTTTGATCCTCTGTGGTGGATCTTTTATCCTAAATACCATGAGACATGTGCCAGGCAGAACCTAGTATCACTGGAGTCTCAAACGCCAAGAACTACGACTCTTGCTTGAAAAAGTTAATTAAAAAAAAAATAGCAAACATAAAAGTTAATCAAGTGCTATCTAATTTCTCTATAATATCAAAAAGGGCAGAAAGTTAGGGAGAGGGTTGGAATGCATACTGGCTATTTTCTTTTTACTTACTCTTTTTTGGGGGGAGGAGTTGTTTTAGAATAGACCACACAACCATATCTGTGACCTGAATTGTCTTTGAGCAACTGTCTGGGTATTGTCCATTCATATAAGGTGAAGTTTATTTTCCCAGGTTTATTGAGATGTAATTGACACATAACACTGTGTATGTTTAAGGTATACTCTGTGTTGATTTAATGTTTGTCAATTGCAAAATGATTCTCAGCATAGTATCAGCTACCACCTTCCTACTATCACATAGTTACCTTTTTTCCAAAATTATTTTTTGGTGATGAGAACATTTTTCTTAGCAACATTCAAGTATATGATACAGTATTATTAACTATCATCACCATGCTATACATTAGATCCCCAAACTTGTTAATCATGTAACTGAAATATTTGACCTTTGGCTAATATCTACCCATTTTCCTCACTCTCAACCCTTCGTAACCACCATGCTACTTAACCTGTTTCTCTGAGTCTGTCTTTTTTAGATTCCATATGTAAGTGAGATCATACAGTATCTATCTTTATCTGACTTATTTCACTTGGCAATAATGCCCTTAAGGTCCATCTAAAATTTTGTATATGGCAAGATTTCCTTCTTTCTCATTGCTGAATAATATTTCATCATATCTATCTCACATCTTCTTTATCCATTTATCTGTTGACATCTATATGAAGTTGTTTCTCTATTCACCTGTACTTGCTCATATTCCCATCAAACTTTGAGATTGGATTAATAAACTATTCAGCCAGTCTTCTAGGCAGAGGGCGTTAATAGACAGAGGAACCAGGGGAAATCTCTCGAGCCTGGTGTGAAAGTTTCTGTGGTTTCTTTCAAATGAGAAAACCACATATCTTCTATTTGAATCCAGCTCTAAGTATGTCGCTTTTTAAATTTCATGCTATAAAATAGTATATAACCCCCATGTTCTATCAGGGCCCCTCAGGCTACACTCTAGGGATTCATAAATAGACTTTTCACCGAGGCATGTAGCTAACTTCGAAAACTTTTACACAGGGAGATCAGCTCAGTGCTTTGTGACCACCTAGAGGGGTGGGATAGGGAGGGTGGGAGGGAGACGCAAGAGGGAGGAGATATGGGGATATATGTATTCATACAGCTGATTCACTTTGTTATACAGCAGAAACTAACACAACACTGTAAAGCAATTATACTCCAATAAAGATGTTAAAAAAAGGTATTTATTGAAAATTGAGTGAATGCACAGTGCAGATAAGGTTGGATTGGCCTTCAGTTTCCTTGTGGGGGAAGAAGTCCATAGTTGAGCATCTTCCACTGCTTTCCCCACCTTCTCAGGATGGTGTTTGCTGAAAAGCCTTGTGTCGCTCAGCCCTCACTAACTGCGTCCTGCTTTCTTTCCAGGATGAGAGTCTGTGCTAGGTCAGTCTTGCTGTCTCACTGGCTCTTTCTGGCCTATGTGCTAATGGTGTGCTGTAAGCTGATGTCTGCCTCCAGCCAGCATCTCCGGGGACACGCAGGTAAGCCCTTTAAGCTCGTCGCGCGCCACTGAGATCAAGTAATAAAACCCTTTCAAACACCAAAGCCCACATTTCATTTTATTATTTAAAAAAATTTTTAATTTAATTTAATTTATTTATTCTTGGCTGTGTTGGGTCTTCGTTGCTGTGCGGGGGCTTTCTCTAGTTGCAGTGAGCAGGGAGCTACCCTTCATTGCGGTGCATGGGCTTCTCATTGTGGTGGCTTCTCTTGTTGTGCAGCACGGGCTCTAGGCGCGTGGGCCTCAGTAGCTGTGGCACGTGGGCTCAGTAGTTGTGGCTCGCAGGCTCTAGAGCACAGGCTCATTAGTTGTGGCACACGGGCTTAGTTGCTCCGCGGCATGTGGGATCTTCCCCGACCAGGATTCGAACCCATGTCCCTTGCGGGTTCGAATCCCACAGGGATTCTTAACTACTGTGCCACCAGGGAAGCCCCCCTAAGCCCACATTTTAGACACAGGTAATTGACAAAAGCTTTTGATGGTGTGTAACTAACCAGAGGAAGCATGAAATACAACAGGGTAAAGCAGTTTAAGGGTTTGATGCTTAAATCGTGTTGTTCTGGACATCTATCTAAAATGTCCTCCAGGTTTTTCCTTTTTTACCTTCCTGAGTACACTTTCATTTTTTCAGTGATTTTTCTCAAAGAATCCTGGAAAACCAGCAGCACTTTGTGATTATATACTCCAGGTTCCTTTGAAGGCAGAACATCTTCATTAATAAACTTAAATGAACACTTCCAGGGCTACAGTGAAGGGAGCTTTCAGATAATTTTCAGACCCCTTTAAGAAAAGATGGTGAAAGATTGAAAAAGAAAGGAACAAAAGAAAAAAAAAGCGGTGGTAACTTTTACACAGGGCCTAAAATAGAATGTCTGAAGTTTTAGAGAATCATTCTGTTAATTTCTAGTGAGACCCATGGCTGTAGTTGCTTATTTCTAAAGAAAGATGAAAATAATCAGTAGAGTATCTGTGTGTGTATGTTCGTGTGTGTTTCTTGTCCCCTTTCCTTGTTACATCTACATTTAAAGTGACACAGACTTGGAAACTCCCCGGAGAATTGTGTTTTCCTAAATAATTCACATTTGTCATGGACTTGTTGTCAAGCAATTAATTTGCTGTCTCTGCTTCAGTAATTAGAGGTGTGGCAGTGCCAGGCATGCTTTGACTTTTTAGTGAAAGAGTGAAGCTTGAGCCCTAAACCATGTATGCATCAGGATTGTAAAGTCTCTCTCCAGGAAAGTATGCAGAGAAGTTTGTTAGTTATCCTTACCCTCAGATATACAGCAGGTGAAGCTCTCTACTTACTTATTCTGATAAGTTAAGGTTAAGATTTAATTTTAGGCTTAAATTTTTTGTTTTTAATAAAGTTATTTGTTTATTTTTGGCTGCTTTGGTTGTTCGTTGCTGACGCAGGCTTTCTTTAGTTGCAGCAAGCGGGGGCTACTCTTCATTGCGGTGCGCGGGCTTCTCATTGCGGTGGCTTCTCTTGTGGCAGAGCACGGCCTCTAGGCGCACGGGCTTCAGTAGTTGTGGCCCGTGGGCTCAGTAGTTGTGGCTCGCAGCCTCTAGAGCGCAGGCTCAGTAGTTGTGGCGCACGGGCTCAGTTGCTCCATGGCATGTGGGATCTTCCTGGACCAGGGCTGGAACCTGTGTCCTCTGCATTGGCAGGCGGATTCTTAACCACTGCGCCACCAGCGAAGTCCTAGGCTTAAGTTTTTAAACTCTCTCATGACTCAATTGTCCTTAAGCAATAGTTTCAAGAAGACAAGAAAATTAATGATTGAAATTTTAATGAATCAGCATAAAATCAATACCATTTGGCTGCTGTGAAAGTGCCCAGGGCTGGTTGGTTATTGTGCTGTGTATATTTTGGTGAGCTTGCTCTCAAAGAATAGAGAATTTGAAGTCATCAGTCTTACCTGTTTGATACACATCTCGTTTCTTGGGTGCAGGTAGAGAGTCAGGCTAGTAAAGAAGCAAAGCATTTCGGGGTGGGGAGTTATCACCAGCACATTTCCAGATGTCAGAGAGGTTATGATGAAAAATGATTAAACTTGGAGGAAACAGGGGACATGACTGAACCTTCAATATTTCTTTATTTCAATATTCATTTATTAAAAGGCATTATACTTAGGTTTTTTTTTCTTCCAGGTTAGATTACTTATTTTATCACCCCTCCACACCCAACATATACACACTGGTAGTCTTTTTTTTTCTTCTTTTTAAAAAATTTTTATTGGAATATAGTTTATTTACAATGTTGTGTTACTTTCAGGTGTACAGCAAAGTGAATCTGTTATACATATACATATATCCATTCTTTTTAAAGATTCTTTTCCCATACATTACATTACAGAGTATTGGGTAGAGTTCCCTGTGCTATACAGCAGGTTATTGTTAGTTACCTATTTTTTTAATTAGTTATCTGTTTTATACATATTAGTGTATATATGTCAATCCCAATCTCCCAATTTATCCCACCAGCCCTCGACATTGGTAGTCTTTATGCGAACCTTCACTTTTAAATCTTTGTGGCAATCCTCATTTCATACCATAACCCTTTAAATTTGGAAAACGTGGAAAACGTGGAACTGTAGTGATAAATCTAAATTAAGATTAGAATTGTGTACACAAGAAAGGGAGGTGTTGGGAGGTGTTGCTGAACGGGGTTAGACGCTGACTGCACTCCTTGAATTGTCCTGCCATTGGCTGCAGCTGAGGCCCATGGCCACACCTTACTGCCTGGGCTGCTGGGAAACATACCCTAGCTGTGGGCCCAGTTCAAAGAGGAGACAATGATTTTTGGTGAGTATCCTGCAGTCTTTGACACAACGCATTAAGGTTTTAATAGTGCAAAGTGCCCTCCAAAACTTCTGGACTTAGTTATACTTACACCAGCAGTAATAGTACGATAACTCCCGTTTCCCCAGACCCTCATCAACTCTGGGTGCTATCAGGTCTTACTGTTTTGCAAATATGGTAATGAAAACTGCTGTTAGATTGTCTTGCAACTCTTTTTTTTTTTTTTTTTTTTTTTTTTTGCGGAACGCGGGCCTCTCACTGCCGTGGCCTCTCCCGTTGCGGAGCACAGGCTCCGGACGCGCAGGCTCAGCGGCCATGGCTCACGGGCCCAGCCGCTCCGCGGCATGTGGGATCTTCCCGGACCGGGGCACGAACCCGCGTCCCCTCCATCGGCAGGCGGACTCCCAACCACTGCGCCACCAGGGAAGCCCTTGCAACTCTTTTTGACTAAGTACTCAGTGCGCTGGGGGACTATTTGTATTTGTTCTTCTTTGCACTATCTTATCCTTTATCCGCTTTTGTCTTGGCTCTATTGATTGTTTACTTGTCGATTTGTGAAAGCTCTTTGAAAATTGAGGACACCCGAGTACTTTGACCATCATTTCCTTGTTTCTTCCTGCTTTTCCTTTGCCCACTACTCCCGTTCTAGCAAGGCTGTGTATTCCAGCAGGCTGTGTGAGTGAGTGAGTGAGTGAGTGTGTGTGTGTGTGTGTGTGTGTGTGTGTGAGAGAGAGAGAGAGAGGGACAAAGAGGGAACTGGCGGTGGCAGGGAGGTGTTGTACATTTCTCTGATGACCTTGCAGTGGCCACGTGGAGTTTCTTCCCAGAATTGCGCTCAGCTGGTGACAAGGTCAAGGGTCAGACCTGAGAAACTCTGCTCAGATTTTTGGGTGTATCTGAAACAGCCTGAGAGCGGGAGCAAGTTGCAGAAAGTTAACTGAAGAAGCCTCTGTGCGGTGTCCAGAAGCACCCCTGACACTGTCCCAAGAGTTTGTGGTTCATGCTGGCCGATTAAGGAACTGTGTCCCTAGGAAGCCCTAGTTGGAAGTTTTTTGGATGCTTCTAATGGCTCAGATTAGGAGAGTGGCTTGTTGATGGCTGTGTATGAACAAGGAGATACTTTACAATCCCATTTCCACCCATACCTCTAAGGCAGAGAGGGAGGGAAAGAATGTGGGACACCACCCCTAATTTGGGCAGATCGGATGGGGTATTGTTAGGTGTGGACCGGTTTCATTTTAGTTCAAGTGTAAGAAACAAAAACACACCTAATTTTCACAGGATTGGTGGTAGGAATCTTTCTTTAAGGCACATGGCATTGATAATCTTTCACAAGAGTCCAGAGGTAGTATCTTTAAGGAATTAGAAAACACAAAAGGCCACTTTGTTGCTTTTAAAATTCTACCTGACATAATAATTGAGTAGGAGACATGGGCTTCTGTAGCCCCGATCTGTAGGAAAGGTGTGAGAGCCATTTGGTAGGTTAGTTTCTTTTAAAAGGAAGCAGAGTTAACTCTGTTATTTCTTCAACTAGCACTTTGTCCTTTAGTTCCCTGTCTCGCCCCTCCCCAGCCCCATATGTAACATCATTTCCCCACGAGAAGGCAGCACATGTAATGCAGTGGAAAGATGCTGATAGGTTCAGAAACTTGAGAGTCATTTGAAATTAATTGGCTGGTTACATGATGAGTTTGGGACACAAAACACCCTACATCCTGGAGATTTATCCCTGGGAATATTTGGACACTTCAAAAATTTAAATTTTCCCCTTTGAAAACAGAAGCATAGCTACTTTTCCGTTATAGCTGAGAGAGTTGGGAACTGGGGTGCTGCTGGTTTACAAGTTCATTTTAATAGTTCCATTTCTCCAGAGAGCTTTAAGTATGACTGGTTTGGGGTGTTTTCATTCCAGCAGATGCCATGGTGCCTAGCTGCTATTTAATATACTCTGTTTTGGTATAAAATCTCTTATTTAATATATTCTGTCCAAAGTATTAAGGGCCCAAGAAACTGGAGCACAACTGAGAATGAGGCAGCAAAGCATAGGGGGCCTGGAGTCAAGCATAACCCTGGTTATGCCACATCCCAGCTGTGTGACCTTATCCAGGTCACTTAACCTCTCTGAATTTGCTTCATTATCTGTAAAAGTAAAATTTACATGCCTACCTTATGGGGTTATTGGAATGATTAGCTAAGAAAGTAGGTGAAGGGATTAGTACATAGTAAACACTCAATAAATGGTAGCTGTTTTCATATTTAGAGGCATCCAAAATGAAAAGGAGTCTGGAAATTTTCAAGGAGTGATTGACGGCTTTGTATGTGTAGGGAGATGTGATCAGTGGCTTAAGGTTTGAAGCTTTATCGTGTACAAGAGAAAAAGGCTTGTTTTTCATTGTCCTAGAAGCTGACTGTAATGAAGAGAATTTCTTTATGGAGACTGGGGTTTCAGCCCAACCTTAAGAAAAAAGCAATTTCTAACAAACAAGGCTTCAGAAGCTGAAAACAGAGTGACCCAAGGATGCTGAGAGCCCTTTTACCTGCTGGCCTTCAGCCAGATCTTCTGTAGAAGGGGCACCTCACTACTGGGGGCTGGTGTCAAAAATTGTGACAGGTCTGAGATTTCTTGTAGGCTAACAGGATAGCATGTCAGTTTCCTGGATGCTTGCAGAAGACATGAGATCCCTGGGTCAGAGAAGAAGGGTTTATTCTCACTGCACACTGAGCAGCAGGCATCCAGGTTAGCTCACATTCTCCTTTCACACTTGGGCTGGTGACAAAACCTCTTTGGGGCTCAGCCCCTTCTTCTGTAAAGTGGGGATAATAAACAATAAAAGTCATCCTTAAAGAGTTGTAATGAGGAGTCACTTAATACCGGGAAAGTGCTCAGAATTGTGTTTGCGCAGTAAGTGTTTAATAAATGTTAGTCATCTTTATTGAGAACTGCCTTCTCCTTTTGAGTGAATCCCATTTTATAGAGATTCTGTAATGTTTAAATTTATGGAAATTTAGGTTTTCTGTTTTCTCTGTGATAAATGATACATGCAGAACATGAATGTTGTTGGGCTTGTGTGCTTTGGTGCCTTGTGTTGTTTTTAACTTTGGTTAAATTGTATGAAGAGTGCACCTAAGTTTGGGCTCATATTTCTGTCCCCTATAAAGGCTGAATTTTTATAGGAACCCTGCTGATGATTTTGATTGGAATGACTATTTTAGCCCTAATCTTCCTAATAGAAGAAACTTCTATTTCTTTCCAAACAATACAGATGGTTTTGAAAAATATTTTGTCTGCATTGCCAGAGTTCTGACACTAGGGGGCAGGCAAGGCTTAGAAGAGCTAAATAGCGAGAGGCAGGACTCTAGCCTGATGCAGCCATTGTCTGACAGAAATGGGGGAGCCACATATGTAATTTTAAATGTTTTATAACCACATTTAAAAAGTAAAAAGAAACACGTAGGTTAATTTTAATAATATATTTTATTTAATCTAATACACCCAAATATGATCATTTCAACCTGTGGCCCAAGCCACATTCTAAGCACTCAATAGCTACATGCAGCCAGAGGCCAGTGTAATCTGTTTAGTACAGGGTAATGAATTGGGTCTTAGCATTACTTTCTGAAAGATTAGAATTATGACTTATTTATATTTTCATGGGTCAATCCTAGGGCACAATGTATTATCTCCCTTTATTTCACTTAATTTCTTTTCATGTTTTTGGTTTTAGTTCCTTTTATTTTTTTCCTAAATGATTGCATGTACATTCAGGAAAAGCGCCAGGTAAGTGGGGTTTGTAGCCCTCATAAAGGGTGGGGAAAATGGTTCCATTTCCTAATGAACTGCCCATATGATCATTCTTTGCAAGAGCATATTTTTTAGGGAGAGAGAAGTAGCAGGATAATTTGAAAGTGTATGTGTGTGCGTTGGTGTGAGTGATGGCTTCAGCCATGAAGACATTTTAAAATAAATTTATTTATTTTTGGCTGCATTGGGTCTTTGCTGTGTGTGGGCTTTCTCTAGTTGCAGTGCGCGGGCTTCTCATTGCAGTGGCTTCTCTTGTTGAGCAGCACGGGCTATAGTCCTGTGCGCTTCAGTACTTGTGGCATGCAGGCTCAGTAGTTGTGGCTCGCGGGCTCTAGAGTGCAGGCTCAGTACTTGTGGTGCACGGGCTTAGTTGCTCCGTGGCATATGGGATCTTCCCGGACCAGGGCTTGAACCTGTGTCCCTTGCATTGGCAGGTAGATTCTTAACCACTGCGCCACCAGGGAAGTCCAGCCATTAAGTCATAAAGTTATTCCCTGGAAGCTTACTTTGACCCATAATCAGTGTTTATCCACTGGAGTGAAATCCAGTGATACAGTTTTTTTTTTTTCCTTTTGCGGTACGCGGGCCTCTCACTGTTGTGGCCTCTCCCATTGCGGAGCACAGGCTCCAGACGCGCAGGCTCAGTGGCCATGGCTCACGGGCCCAGCCGCTCCGCGGCATGTGGGATCTTCCCAGACTGGGGCACAAACCCGTGTCCCCTGCATCGGCAGGCGGACTCTCAACCAGTGTGCCACCAGGGAAGCCCAGATACAGTTTTAATATGGTTTCTTCCATAACTGTTTCCATCTTCCTGCCCTGCCCCCAATGAAAGGTTACTTCTTTAACTGTATGGGTGTATTTTTATGTAGGTAATTCTACAGGAATAACCTTTATTTTATAAACAAGAAAAAGATTTTGGAACGGGAGAAAAGCCTGTGTTTTGGTAATGAAGAGGGCATCTATGTGATGATGCTTACTTGATTCTCTATCTGGGGAGTTTTCCACTAAACAACATGGAGGCCCCACCATATGTACGTTATATTTGAATCTTGCAAGGTAGAGCCCAGTCAACTATATTTTTTAATAGTTGCCTGGTGAGTATCAGAACCACTGATTCAGAACAAAAAGTCAGGTTTGACTCAAGCTCTTGTTAAGCTACAGTTTGATTCCAGTGGTGATGAGTCTCCATTTCATTCTCACTACACGTTGCCAGGCTGAGCAGAGGTGTGTTTTCTCCCTCTGACGGTGACCTCCGTATCCACCTCTTTGGAAGGACTGTGAAGATGCTTGGTCATTTTGCCCTGGCAGGGCTGTTCCTGGATGCTAAAAGCTTGTAGTGTGAGAGATTCCATTGACCTCCCTTGGACCCTACATTATTTTTCTCTAGTTCCATCTTGATAGGCTCGTCTTATTCTTGATGTTTCATAAGAATGGAAAGGAACAGATTATGTGGGGTGTTAATATTTGACTTCTCATCTCCTTGCCGGCAAGTTCAAGTCCCAGTGCCACCGTCAAGGTCAGCTTTGCAAAATATCTGACAAATGAGTGTGCTTCACATTTTTTTTCGTGGGGAGGAAGGGTTGTTTCACTGACAGGAGAGTAAAGAATTTCAGTTCCTTAAATGAGCTTGTGAGCCACCCTATGTGGCAGAGCAGGCTTTTTCTCCTGCCCCTTTTTGTGTCTTTGAGGCAGAAGAGGCACCCCACGGCCTTGGAAGAGTTCTCTGGGTAGTTAGGGAAAAGATTCTCCTTACCCTTGAGAAGAAAGTTCCTCTTTCTTCTTTCAAGCCATGCACTTGAACTTATCTAAACAAAGCCTACAATTTGGGGCTTAAAAAGCCAGGGGTCAGTATATCATCTGTCAGCATTATCTGAGGAAATAAGAATCTTTTGTCCCATATAAGGAAAATAAAATCATTTGGTAAGAAGAATCAGCAGGAGTAAAGATGGTACGGGAAGGAAAAAGAGGTTTTGTGTCTTTCTAGGTGTAGCTTGGATGCTTGAAATATTTTGGCCCATATGGTGGTCTCAGAATAGCACAAGTAATATTATTAATATTAATAATATTAATATTAATTAATATTATTGAATGGATATTCAAAAATCCATTAAAACAGATTAATTCACTCTGAGAAGACTGTGTGTTCAACAGTTAAAAACTTTTCCACTCCTTATGCCATGTGCCATCGATGCTTATATTTTAGGGAATGTCTGAAATCAGATAAGAACTATAACCAATTTGAACAGGCTAGGAGGGCCTGAAGGTGGGAGCAGCTCAGACTGTGCTCTCTTTTCCTGTTTCTTATCTGTTGTGGAGAGTCAGAAAGGGAAACAGGAGAGAACTTTGTTTCAGGAAAAAAATAATATGGGCACAGAATGAAATCAATGAGTAAACCCACAAGCAGGTCATCTTTCTGTAGTTTGTCACTGACTTTGCACAGCTACCTGCTAAAGGGCTGGAAATTAATACCAGCAGTCCAGGGAGGGGGTGGGGGACTTGAACAGCCTGAACTTGGCACAGAGTTAAGGTGTGTGTCTTCTTCCCCCAAACCAAACACAGTTGTATGCTTTGCTATTGGGGAAGCGTTTGCAAGGCGTTGTGGAAGCCATGTTTTGTAAGAGGAGCTTTGAGAGTCTGATTGGATTTGAGCCATAGAAGTGAACTTGTTGCAGTTTTCTCTGCCTGTCCCCCTCCACAGCTGTCCTGCTGTCATTAGGAGACTTCCAAACTGTCGACCAGTGGAGGCCAGCGACTTTTAATGGGGGATATTCTATGTATTTGAGCTTTTGCTGGTCAGTCTTATTTGATAGGAAATAATGACTGTATGTAAAGCGAGAAAGCAACAATCAACAATGTTTTTCTAGTTAGTGGACATCTAGAAACTTGAAACATTCACACTCAGCATTTTGGTTGCCAGGTGTGTGTGTGCGTGTGTGTGTGTGTGCTCCAGAAGAAAAATTACGGAGTTCGATCTCTCCAGGTGGGACCAAAAAGGTTATTAGCCTGTCTCTTCTGCTGTATGTTGTGCTGATCTTGAGTTTGTTTTCCAATGTGCTGACTTGGGGACTCTTGGGTGTGTGACACGTCGGAACCTGGATTGTTTCTCTAAGTCACTGAAACCTTAAGTTGAACCCTATTAATTTTAGAATTTGTGATGATCCTGAAATGATAGGGTTGACATTTACCCATGTGCCGTCTACGAAAGGAGATTTGCTAAGCAAATAAATAGTGTAAATATGTTTGCCTGGGAGCTGTTGAAGTTATCTTAAAAGATTGTCAAGTGCTTTGGAAGCATTTATTTAACATGACATAGAAATGCTTGTGCCTTGGCTCTGTGAGGTCCTAGCTATGTGAGTTACTGAATAACAGTTATTCAATCTCTCTGAGACTTTTGCTCAGTTTGCTTTTCCTGGAAATGGGTATAACAGCACCTTCTATCTCAAAGTGTTTTCGTGAGGTTTAAATAAAATAGTTCAGAGGAAAAGTTGGGGATTCCATTGGGAATTTAATGCATTATTTTGATTTTGTTTTTTTTTTAAACAGCTTTATTGAGGTGTAATTGACATACAGTAAACTTTTCATATTTATAGGTGTACAGTTTGGTAAGTTTTAACATATATATGTGTGTGTGTATATTTTATATATATATATATATACACACACACACCCATGAAAACCATCTCCATGATCAAAATAATGAATATACCCATCACCCCTGAAAGTTCTCTTGTGCCCCTTTGTAATCAGTCCCTCTTGCCCCTACCTCCACCGTTGCCAGGCAACTACTGATCTTTTTGCCATTATAGATGAGTTTGCATTTCCTGGAATTGTGTTTAAGTAAAATCATACAGGATGTATTCTTTTTTTGTTTGATTTCTTTCTGCATAGTTGCTTTATGGTTTATCCGTGGTGTCCTGTGCATCAGTAGCTCATTTCTTTTAACCGCTGAATAGTAGCCCATCCTGTGTCACACACTGTGTATCCATTCACCTGTTGATGGACGTTTGGGGGTGTTCCCAGTTTTGACTATTACAAGTAGAGGTGTTATGAACATTTCTTACAAGTGCTTATATGAACATATGCTTTCATTTCTCTTAAGGAAGTACCTAGGGAACAGAATGCCTGGTTCATATGGTAGATGTATGATTGACTTTTCAAGAAACTGTCAAACGGCTTTCCAATGTGGTTGTACCAGCTCACACTCCCCCCAGCAGTGTAGGAGAGTCTTAGTTCCTTCACATTCCTGTCAGCACTTGGTATGATCTGTATTTTTGATTTTAGCCCTTTCATTAGGTGAGTAGTGATATCAGTGGTGGTTTTAATTTGCATTTCCCTACTGACTAATGATGTTGTACATCTTACCATTTGCTTATCTGTATATCTGTGAAGTGTCTATTCACATCATTTGCCCATTTTTTAAAAAGTTGGATTGTTTTCTTAATATTGAATTTTGAGAGTTCTTTATATATTCTCAGTATAATTTCTTCATCAGAGAAAGGAATTGCAAATATTTTCTCCCAGTCTTTTCATTCTCATAACAGTGTCTTTTGAAAAGCAGATTTTTTTTTGATGAAGTCCCACTTGCCAGTTTGTTCTTTTATGTACCATACTTTTGGTGTCTTTTTGCCTCTAATCTAAGGTCACAAAGCTTGTTTTCTGTGAAATGTTTTAATTTTAGTCTTTACATTTAGGTCTGTGATTCATTTTGAGTTAATTTGTGTATATGTTGTACTTTATTTATTTATATATATTTATTTTTAAAATTTATTTATTTTTTATATTGTACAGCTGCATCTGGCGGCAGGCTTTTTTTTTTTTTTTTAAAGAAACCAAAAGGCAAGTAGTTAATATAATAAACATATATGTCATTATGTATAAGCTTGGGTATAGTGGTAGCATAGCCAGATTACAAATAGAATCACTGTGAACTCATTAGTTATAAATAGAGAACAATAAAAATATGTTGGTTTAGGACTTAAAATGCCACTGTGATGCAACTTTCCAAAACATTTAACTCTCTATTTACATGGTGGCTGTATTCCTGGAAAATTCAATGTATATTAAAAACATGACAAAGGAAAAAAAACCCACAAAAAACTGTGGATGAATTTTTTTTTTTTTTGCGGTACGCGGGCCTCTCACTGTTGTGGCCTCTCCCGTTGTGGAGCACAGGCTTGGGATGCGCAGGCTCAGCGGCCATGGCTCACAGGCCCAGCCGCTCCATGGCATGTGGGATCTTCCCAAACCGGGGCACGAACCTGTGTCCCCTGCATCGGCAGGCGGACTCTCAACCACTGTGCCACCAGGGAAGCCCTGTGGATGAATTTATATGTAAAATGTAGCCAAGCTCTGGACCCATGATAATAAAGATTCTTCACCAACATGAATGCCCACCAAAACATTTGTAGATTGTATGGGACACAGGACAGTTGTTCATTTGGTGAGACTGCCCTATGCACTGTAACATGTCTAATGTCCAGGCCCCTTATTCCACCCTCCCAATCATTGTGGCAGCAGAATACCCTTTCTCCTACAAATTTCCAAAGCACCTGTGGGGCAGTGCTGGTCTACCATCTTTGAGCTGGCCCAGCGCTGTTGGAGAGATGGGGCCAGACTGAGTTCTCACTTCACTCTAGCTCTGCATTTATATGGATTGATCATGTCCATTTAAAAGGCTTAGTATACGGTTGGCATTTTCCTTCAACGTTTGAAATACACAAAACTTTCACTCCAAAATTCCATTCCTAGGACTTTGTCTTTTCATTCACTCAAGCACTTCTGTATACAAACAATGGATAGAAGGATATATATCACCCTTAACAGCAAATGCCTTTGAGTGTAGAGTTGGGAGATTGGGGTATGAAGTGGGGACTTTGATTTTGTACTTTCTTTTTTTTTAAATTTTTATTTATATTTTTATACAGCAGGTTCTTATTAGTCATCCATTTTATACACATCAGTGTATACATGTCAACCCCAATCTCCCAATTCATCACCCCCCCACCCCACCCGCCGCCGTTTTCCCCCCTTGGTGTCCATACGTTTGTTCTTTATATCTGGGTCTCAACTTCTGCCCTATAAACCAGCTCATCTGTACCATATTTCTAGGTTCCACATATATGCGTTAATATACGATATTTGTTTTTCTCTTTCTGACTTACTTCACTCTGTAGGACAGTCTCTAGATCTATCCACGTCTCAACAAATGACCCAATTTCGTTCCTTTTTATGGCTGAGTAATATTCCATTGTATACATGTACCACATCTTCTTTATCCATTCATCTGTCGATGGGCATTTAGGTTGCTTCCATGATCTGGCTATTGTAAATAGTGCTGCAATGAACATTGGGTGCATGTGTCTTTTTGAATTATGGTTTCCTCTGAGTATATGCCCAGTAGTGGGATTGCTGGATCATATGGTAATTCTATTTTTAGTTTTTAAGGAACCTCCATAGTGTTTTCCATAGTGGCTGTACCAATTTACATTCCCACCAACAGTGCAAGACAGTTCCCTCTTCTCCACACCCTGTCCAGCATTTGTTGTTTGTAGATTTTCTGATGATGCCCATTCTAACTGGTGTGAGGCGATACCTAATTGTAGTTTTGATTTGCATTTCTCTAATAATTAGTGATGTTGAGCAGCTTTTCATGTGCTTCTTGGCCATCTGTATGTCTTCTTTGGAGAGATGTCTATTTAGGTCTTCTGCCCATTTTTGGATTGGGTTGTTTTTTTATAATACTGAGCTGCGTGAGCTGTTTATATATTTTGGAGATTTGTCCATTGAGTCGTTTGCAAATATTTTCTCCCATTCTGAGGGTTGTCTTTTCGTCTTGTTTATGGTGTCCTTTGCTGTGCAAAAGCTTTGAAGTTTTATTAGGTCCCATTTGTTTATTTTTGTTTTCATTTCCATTATTCTAGAAGGTGGATCAAAAAAGATCTTGCTGTGATTTATGTCAAAGAGTGTTCTTCCTATGTTTTCCTCTAAGAGTTTTATAGTGTCTGGTCTTACATTTAGGTCTCTATTCCATTTTGAGTTTATTTTTGTGTATGGTGTTGGGGAGCGTTCTAATTTCATTCTTTTACATGTAGCTGTCCAGTTTTCCCAGCACCACTTATTGAAGAGATTGTCTTTTCTCCATTGTATATCCTTGCCTACTTTGTCATAGATTAGTTGACCATAGGTGCGTGGGTTTATCTCTGGGCTTTCTATCTTGTTCCATTGATCTATGTTTCTGTTTTTGTGCCAGTACCATACTGTCTTGATTACTGTAGCTTTGTAGTATAGTCTGATGTCAGGGAGTCTGATTCCTCCAGCTCCGTTTTTTCCCTCAAGACTGCTTTGGCTATTCGGAGTCTTTTGTGTCTCCATACAAATTTTAAGGTTTTCTGTTCCAGTTCTGTAAAAACTGCCATTGGTAATTTGAGAGAGATTGCATTGAATCTGTAGATTGCTTTGGGTAGTATAGTCATTTTCAAAATATTGATTCTTCCAATCCAAGAACATGGTATATCTCTCCATCTGTTTGTATCATCTTTAATTTCTTTCATCAGTGTCTTATAGTTTTCTGCATACAGTTCTTTTGTCTCCCTAAGTAGGTTTATTCCTAGGTATTTTATTCTTTTGTTGCAGTGGTAAGTAGGAGTATTTCCTTAATTCCTCTTTCACAGTTTTCATCATTAGTGTATAGGAATGCAAGAGATTTCTGTGCATTAATTTTGTATCTTGCAATTTTACGAAATTCATTGATTAGCTCTAGTAGTTTTCTAGTGACATCTTTAGGATTCTCTATGTGTAGTATCATGTTATCTGCAAACAATGACAGTTTTACTTCTTCGTTTCCAATTTGTATTCCTTTCATTTCTTTTTCTTCTCTGATTGCTGTGGTTAGGACTTCCAAAACTGAGTTGAATAATAGTGGTGAGAGTGGACATCCTTGTCTTGTTCCTGATCTTAGAGGAGATGCTTTCAGTTTTTCACCATTGAGAATGATGTTTGCTGTGGATTTGTCATATATGGCCTTTATTATGTTGAGGTAGGTTCCCTCTATGCCCACTTTCTGGAGAGTTTGTTTTATCATAAATGGCTGTTGGCTTTTGTCAAAAGCTTTTTCTGCATCTGTTGAGATGATTTTATGGTTTTTCTTCTTCAATTTGTTAATATGATGGATCACATTGATTGATTTGCATATATTGAAGGATCCTTGCATCCCTGGGATAAATCCCACTTGATCATGGTGTATGATCCTTTTAATGTGTTGTTGGATTCTGTTTGCTAGTATTTTTTTGAGGATTTTTACCTCTATATTCATCAGTGATATTGGTCTGTAATTTTGTTTTTTGGTAGTATCTTTGTCTTGTTTTTGTATCAGGGTGATGGTGACCTCTTAGAATGAGTTTGGGAGTGTTCCTTCCTGTGCTATTTTTTGGAAGAGTTTGAGAAGGATGGGTGTTAGCTCTTCTCTAAATGTTTGATAGAATTCACCCGTGAAGCATCTGGTCCTGGACTTTTGTTTGTTGGAAGATTTTTAACCACAGTTTCAGTTTCATTACTTGTGATTGGTCTGTTCATATTTTCTGTTTCTTCCTGGTTCAGTCTTGGAAGGTTATACCTTTCTAAGAATTTGTCCATTTCTTCTGGGTTGTGCATTTTATTGGCATAGAGTTGTTTGTTGTAGTCTCTTAGGATGCTTTGTATTTCTGTGGTGTCTGTTGTAACTTCTCCTTTTTCACTTCTAATTTTATTGATTTGAGTCCTCTCCCTCTTTTTCTTGATGAGACTGGCTAATGGTTTATCAATTTTGTTTATCTTCTCAAAGAACCAGCTTTTAGTTTTATTAATCTGTGCTATTGTTTTCTTTGTTTCTATTTCATTTATTTCTGCTCTGATCGTTATGATTTCTTTCCTTCTGCTAACTTTGGGTTTTGTTTGTTCTACTTTCTCTAGTTCCTTTAGGTGTAAGGTTAGATTGTTTGAGATTTGTCTTGTTTCTTGAGGTAGGCTTGTGTAGCTATAAACTTCCCTCTTAGAACTGCTTTTGCTGCATCCCATAGGTTTTGGATCATCATGTTTTCATCGTCATTTGTCTCTAGGTATTTTTTAATTTCCTCTTTGATTTCTTCATTGATCTCTTGGTTATTTAGTAACTTATTGTTTAGCCTCCACGTGTTTGTGTTTTTTACGTTTTCTTTTTTCCCTGTAATTCATTTCTAATCTCATAGCATTGTGGTCAGAAAAGATGCTTGATATGATTTCAATTTTCTTAAATTTACTGAGGCTTGATTTGTGACCCAAGATGTGATCTATCCTGGAGAATATTCCATGTGCACTTGAGAAGAAAGTGTAATCTGCTGTTTTTGGATGGAATGTCCTATAAATATCAATTAAATCTATCTGGTCTCTTGTGTCATTTAAAGCTTCTGTTTCCTTATTTATTTTCATTTTTGATGATCTGTCCATTGGTGTAAGTGAGGTGTTAAAGTCCCCCACTATTATTGTGTTACTGTCGATTTCCTCTTTTATAGCTGCTAGCAGTTGCCTTATATATTGAGGTGCTCCTATGTCGGGTGCAAATATATTTATAATTGTTATATCTTCTTCTTGGATTGATCCCTTGATCATTATGTAGTGTCCTTCCTTGTCTCTTGTAGCATTCTTTATTTTAACGTCTATTTTATCTGATATGAGTATTGCTACTCCAGCTTTCTTTTGATTTCTTTTGCATGGAATATCTTTTTCCATCCCCTCACTTTCAGTCTGTATGTGTCTTTAGGTCTGAAGTGGGTCTCTTGTAGACAGCATATAGATGGGTCTTCTTTTTGTATCCATTCATCAATCCTGTGTCTTTTGGTTGGAGCATGTAATCCATTCATGTTTAAGGTAATTATCGATATGTTTGTTCCTATGACCATTTTCTTAATTGTTTTGGGTTTGTTTTTGTAGGTCCTTTTCTTCTCTTGTGTTTCCCACTTAGAGAGGTTCCTTTAGCATTTGTTGTAGAGCTGGTTTGGTGGTGCTGAATTCTCTTAGCTTTTGCTTGTCTGTAAAGCTTTTGATTTTTCCATCGAATCTGAATGAGATCCTTGCCGGGTAGAGTAATCTTGCTTGTAGGTTCTTCCCTTTCATGACCTTAAGTATATCATGCCACTCCCTTCTGGCTTGTAGAGTTTCTGCTGAGAAATCAGTTGTTAACCTTATGGGAGTTCCCTTGTATGTTATTGTCGCTTTTCCCTTGCTGCTTTCAATAATTTTTCTTTGTCTTTAATTTTTGCCAATTTGATTACTGTGTTTCTCAGTGTGTTTCTCCTTGGGTTTATCCTGTATGGGACTCTTTGCGCTTCCTGGACTTGGGTGGCTATTTCCTTTCCCATGTTAGAGAAATTTTCGACTATAATCTCTTCAAATATTTTCTCAGGTCCTTTCTTTCTCTCTTCTCCTTCTGGGACCCCTATACTGCAAATGTTGTTGTGTTTAATATTGTCCCAGAGGTCTCTTAGGCTGTCTTCATTTCTTTTCATTCTTTTTTCTTTATTCTGTTCTGCGGCAGTGAATTCCACCATTCTGTATTCCAGGTCACTTATCTGTTCTTCTGCCTCAGTTATTCTGCTATTGATTCCTTCTAGTGTAGTTTTCATTGTATTGTTCGTCTCTGTTTGTTTGTTCTTTAATTCTTCTAGGTCTTTGTTAAACATTTCTTGCATCTTCTCAATCTTTGCCTCCATTCTTTTTCCGAGGTCCTGGATCATCTTCACTATCATTATTCTGAATTCTTTTTTCTGGAAGGTTGCCTATCTCCACTTCATTTAGTTGTTTTTCTGGGGTTTTATCTTGTTCCTTCATCTGGTACATAGCCTTCTGCCTTTTCATCTTGTCTATCTTTCTGTGAATGTCGTTTTTTTTTCCACAGGCTGCAGGATTGTAGTTCTTCTTGCTTCTGCTGTCTGCCCTCTCTATATGATGTACTTTAATGCAGTTTGTGTAGGTAAGAAAATACTGCTCATTATAAATTCTCCCCATTACCTAGGTGAAGTTGCTGAGAGTACTCAAAAATAATAAAATCATAGATTTATTTTTCAATAACTTAGGTATTTTAATGAGCCAGACTCTTAGTCCCACACTAACTAGTGTGAATTGGTGAGTTAAAATAAAGGTGTGCAATAATTTAAGCAATACAGCACTTCAGATAAGAATATTTGAAACAGCGCGTTTCTGAAACTCTGAACAGTGAGAGGACCATCAACGTGGAAGCCAGGAGACCAGCTCTTCCTTCAGACTTGGGCAATAACCAGTTGTATAGACCATGACAAGTTGTTTAATCTCTTGGCGTCAGTTTCTACAGCTGTCATACATAGAAGTTAGATGAGTTTTTACGTTCACAGTGTGCAGCTCTGCCCACTAGGGGTGGGCAGATTCTTACCAGTCTTTATATTCGTCTTGGCACCAATAATTGACTAGGTTGGTTAGATGTCCCTCAGCTGTGGGTAGTTCATTTTTCAAGCATGTGTTGATGGAATTTGATGAAGAAAATAGAAATTGACTTAAAATTGACTTAAAAGGGCTTTGACTTCCTATTAATGCTGTGTCAGGTCTACATTTTCGTAATCAAGGAGTACAGCAGTGCAACCACTGTCTGATTGGAAACACAAACTTTATTCTTACTAGTAAAATGTAGTCTTACTCATTTTAGATGGGAAAACACGTATCTCAGTGATCTTCCACTAAGAGTCTTTCGTGCTTCGAGATGTAATGAGGCTGTGAGGTCCTAGTTGATCAGCATTTGCGGCTGGTGGGTATTAGCATCGCTGAGATGCCAGTTTGTTCTGATGGTTCCAGTCCCAGGTTAGTAAATGTCTCGACTCTCCTCACTGGCCCCTGACAGTGTTCCTAGCTCTGCTCCATTCACACTGCTGATGGCTCAGAAGGTGGCATGGGTGGTAAGTATGGTGATGTATATCACTATTAGAGTATATTCATAGCTCGGGCTGAAGGGTAGAGTTAGAACCTCTCTCTGTGAATATCCTATAACATGTGCTAGCTTGGAAACCCTCAGGAACAGGTTTAAAAAACAGGTTAATTAGGGTGAAATGACACATCCTTGTGGGGACTGTCATGTGATCTATATGTTGCTCTCTGCTTATTTTTACTAACAGTTACATGTCTTTACACACACACAGACACATCATACGTGGTATTTACAAATTGCTTATAATATTTTAACTGATTTCCTTTGCCATCCTATGAGTTTTATTTTATGCATTTACAATATTTGTTCTGAGAGGAAGTTTGTAGACTCACCGTGGCACAAAAACGATGAGGAATTGCTGTGAGCGTTTCCAGCTGCATCTTAGCCTACCTGCCCTTCCCAAGTCCCCTAAGTTGGTAAGTGTTGCTGGTAGCAGAGGCATCTCACGGCTTCATCAGAGAACTCTTTCCCTACAGGAAAGTGATTTGGTGGTCACGTGGGAAGCTGCTCTATCATGATGTCAGGTATCCACAAAGATGAGTTTCCCCTTAGGCCAGTGGGGAAAGGGAATAGGAGGCAGAAGTGGAATAAATTGCATCATATTGTGATGTTGGGACGTGGAGCTTATATGTGACTGATTCGGGGGCCATCAGTAAAGTTGTCATTGTAGGACTTCTACACCGTCAGGTGTCCAGTATTGAATCTCCATTCCCGACACTTGTTGTCTCAATCTGCATTTCCAGCAGGTGGGAATCAGATGACAGGTCACAGATGGCTTGGTTTTCTGGTGAGTCCTTGTGCCCTTTTCTCTTCGTGGAGAGAGGAGTAAGTAAGTGCTTGAACATCTCCAGGGCTGTGGGATTTTCTCAGAGGTTGTGGAGCTGGGCTCCAGGGAGGTGGGCGCGCTCTCCTCCATGGCAAGTCCCAGCAGCGTGTCCTACTCTCTGCAGGCAACCTGCCGGACAGCCAGCACCTTCAGCGCTTTCCCTGCATAGGTATGCACATCTTTTGTGGCCTTTATCATTGGGTGTGAACATGATTTGTGTCAGTCTCCCTTTCGAGGCAAGAGTTCACACAGGGTAGGCAGAGGTATCTTACTTTTGTTTCTGAAGGTACCTGGCACAATATAATTAAAAAAAATTAACAGAGTGAGTGAATATTGAATATCATAGGATATTTTCTCTCCTAAGGTAAAATTTCCCAGGGCCTATCATCTCAGCTTTTCAGGATGCAAGTGGGAGAGATTTTTGCGAGTTAGTTCCTGAGAGTGAATGAAGAACAAACCAAGATTCCAGTTGCTGTGGAATATTCCATCGTGAATGTCCATCACAGATGAATTTCTTCATTCTCTTTGTAACGGACGGTTAGATTGCTCCCGCTCTCCACTATCCCCAAACAAAAACAAAACAAACAACAAGAAAAGTGCACTCGTGATAACCCATGTAAATGGACCTGTTCAGGAATTTTGGGGATATACGGATAGGTGGGAGGGATTATTGGGTTACCAGGGAAGGGAGTGCATACCTAACATTACAAAATAGTAACAGATGGCCGGCCACAGTGGCCACTCTCCTTCACAGTCCTAGAAGATGTGTATGAGATGTCCTCTTTGAAAGGAAAGAATTTGAAGGCAAAGATTTTAGAAAATAATATCCATGCTTCGCTTGATCAGTTTCATAGGGGTCATAGCCCACTGATTAGCATTCTGGGTTAGGGACCTAAGTGCTACATAAGTGCTTGTGGACTTAAACTATTCTTTACAACCATACGATTCAAGCATTCTGCATACATAATAGACATTCATTTTTAAGTTCATAGTATTGTAAGAAAATTTGGTGCTAGGAATACTTACAAAGTGGGTATTGGCCCCTTGAGAATGAAATATTAGATTCTCCTTTTGTCAGAGTTACAAGTGTTCGCGCTGGTTGGTGAGCTCTTGGAGAAGCTGTGTGATGGGCCATCTTGGTGCAGCTGTCTCTGCTCGGATGCAATGCAGTTCGAGGTTGATGCATGGTTTGGAAGTTCTCTGCCTAAATTATTTCCATGATTTCCCAAGTCTCAGTCCATTAACCAGCTTGGTCAAAAGGCCAAGAAGAGAAATGGCATTCTCGAAATATTATTGGCATTTTGCGGTGAATGCTAACTACTGTACATTTATAGCCGATTAAGTTTTGCTCTATTTTATTGTGGATGATGACAGGGATTTTGAGACTGAGTTCTGTGAAGTAATAAATAGAACCAGCAAGGTCATTTTCTACCTGACCAAAGGTAAATTTGGCAGCAGGAAGACGTGAATGAAGAAACAGGTTGAGTTAAACATCTCGGGGGGGAGGGAGGGATTCAAGATATTCAGAAATAAAGAGAATCAAGCAGATACCAGTTATTTATTGCCAGTGATTTGATATATTTTTTCCCACCAAAAATTTGATTAAGTTATGGTCTGAAGCAGAGGTCTCAACATGGCGGCCCACAGGTAAATTAGGCCCACAGATGTGTTTTATTTGGCTCAGATTATGTCTAAAAAGTGTTTTAAAAATTGGTTGCATTGTTTGAAAATCATAGGATTTCACATATAAATCCAGATTTGGGACAACGCTGGGTTTTTCTTTCTGCTTTGTAACAGTTTGCTGTAGGTGACTGCTGGCCGCTCCCAGCAGATGGGGCATTTTTCATCTTTGTCACCTGTTTCCCTCATTTATGTTGACCCCCTTGACCCTGAAATATAAGCAGTTGAGTTTGAGAGCCTTGACTCACATGTTTCAAGATGAAGATAAAAATAACCAGAAGATTTTATTTCAGGTTTCATGCATCTTTGCACAGTGGTTAAGAGTTTGGGCTCTGGAATCAAAATTGCATGGAAACAAGTGCTGGTTTCTTCCAGTTTAGCTGTGTGACCTTAAAAAGTCTACTTAACCTCTCTGAACACTAGTTTTCTCATTTATATTGGACAGAAGTCGTATCTGCCTCCTAAGGTTGCTGTGAGGATTCCATCGGCATCTGTGTGGGCGCGTATCCATTAAATACTAACACACACATATACACACAAATACCACTTAGAATAGTGCCTTGTTCATGCTAACTCATCACATATTTAGAATCAATATTTAAAAAGACAGTTTGGCTGAAAAAGAAAATTTAATTGGTAAATAAAAGAATAATTCCTCTTCATTTCTCATCAGCTGAAAAAGGCAAAAAGTAATATTTTTTGGCTTCATGTGATGTTTCTTAAAATTTGCAGGTATGCTAGGTTGATACTGTTTTTAACTCCATTCTAACTTAACTACAAAAAGAAATCGTCAAAGCTGATGGACATTATTCCTGCTCTTGATGTCCTCCCAAGCAGTGAGACTTCAGGGGCTGGTACGTGTGGCAAGGATGCGAAAGCTTTTTCACAAAGCATTTTGCTCGTAAGCGCGAGCCTTGTTCCTTACACGTGAGTCAGATGGCTTTAAGTGATGGCTTCCACGCTCCACCTGAGGAGGTGGAACTAATGCCAGGCTGATGGGTAAAGTAGCAAGATCTGACAGTCCACAGGGGAAGGAAAGCAGGATCACTCTCAGAGATAGCATCTCATGGTGGTGTTTGGTGTTTGATAAGCAATGGAGAATCAGAAATCAGATTTAAATTACTGAATGATGGAATGAGATGGAGATCAGTTAGCCTGCTTTAATCATTATGTCCTCTCCTGACTAGAATCAGAGCTTAATACATTGTATTTCTTCAGCTAATATGGCTTTTCCCCACCCCCTCCTTATTTTAAAAGATGATGTTGGCTTCCAGAGCTATTTAGCGCTAAAACTAAGTGCATTTCTGAGTGGTTTTTTCCCTCTGGAGCTCTAAAACTCAAGGAAAATTCATAACATTTAACTATAGTATGTGTATATGTGTGTATATATATACACTACATATATGTATATGAATTTACATTTCTCTTCTACATAATGTATTTTTTAGGTAATGATAAATTGGTAAAGCAATCATAGTCTGTAAAAGCCATTTTTAATTTCAATGATTTGAAATTGTTTTAATGGCAGTTAAGAGCATTATATAATGATGAATGGTATCGTGATGAAAGGTTTACATCCATGGGTTCTAATTGGCTAACATCTACCATTATTTCCTGTTTATCCTCTTTTCAAATAAGTTCCATACCTTAGGGTACAGGCATTGTGTTTCCGTCCTTCCAACACTCTGTGTATGCATAAGGTGCTTAGCGAATCAACAGGCCATGATGTTCCTTTATTAAGAGGGACTTTGTCCTTTGGCTGTGCTGTGGTAATTACCAGTCGTGCCACCAATATATCTTTGAGTTTTCAGAAATGGCTATGTGGCTACATTTTGACAGTTTGCACCAAGTGGGAGTATCATCGAACGCCATGGGGAAAGGGAATCTGATTGCCACACTTTGAGCATATAACAGGTGCGTGGAAGCTGATAATAAGGATACTCAGCAATTTAAGTTTAATTCAGGAAGAATGTTATTTACATGCTGATGAGTTTAATTAATGCTAATACCTATTATGATATTATTAACAGCCGCTGGGCCAAATCCTCTACCCTATATGCATCCCATTTGACTTACTTGAGGTCCTGGAGGTCTGCGTTGTTATCCTTTCATATTTGCACTGAGGCTCAGACTCGTTCAGTGACTGGCCCAACATCACACAGCCAGCAGTGGTGGGGCTGCGGCTGGAATGGCACCATTTCCCCTCCAGAGCCCATATCCTTCCCCTCCGCACCCCAGTGCTTCACCAGCGACACATTCTTATTTCTGTGTTGTGTTCTCATCTGCACCTCCCTGAGGATGGGTGAGTGGAGTTCTCGTTTATTCCATCCATAGGAATGCTGACAGCTCCACTTGGGTTGAGTGACTTTCCCAGTACCGATGCGTGCTACAGGTAAGAGTGGAACTGGGTCTGTTTTCTAGCGTAAGCTTCCTGCCTGAGTACCACTCCTAGGAGTTAGTTTGAAAATCACGTGAAGTTTACTGCTCCATAGCTTGTGAAGTTTCTTACCCCAAAAGGCTGCCTAATGGGTTGAAAACACAGATCAAGAGAAGTTTCCATAAGACTCTGGAAGAATGTTCTAAGGGGGATTAGTCAGACAAGTTAGGTGTGTTTGAGACCATCTCAGTCTTCGGAGAGCGATGCTGTGTAGGGCAACCGTAGTGGCTGTCTTACTCATTTGTGCCATATTATTCATGGACTCTCAGAATGATCTTCTATTCTATTATTATTTTTATTGAAGTATAATAGACTTTATTGTATTATATTAGTTTCAGGTGCACAACACAGTGCTTCGATATTTTTATACGTTGTGAAATGATCACCATGATAAGTATAGTCACCATCAGTCATATTTTTTTTTTTTTTTTTTTTTTTTGCGGTACGCGGGCCTCTCACTGTTGTGGCCTCTCCCGTTGCGGAGCACAGGCTCCGGATGCGCAGGCTCAGCGACCATGGCTCACGGGCCCAGCCGCTCCGCGGCATGTGGGATCCTCCCAGACCGGGGCTCGAACACGTGTCCCCTGCATCGGCAGGCGGACTCTCAACCACTGCACCATCAGGGAAGCCCAGTCATCTGTTTTTTAATTAAATATGACATAAATAATACAGTATTGTTATTTTAAAACATTTAAACAAGTAAAGCGGTCTTAGAGCTTCCAATCCTCTTCTCCCACTGTGCCCCTAACCCAGTTTTCTTCATTAGTTTGGTGTATGTATCAGTTAAGATTGTTTTCCTCTGCATGTAATCAACTAAACTTAACAAATCAGTTTACTTTTGCCTCCTAACAAGGGATCTAAGGGTGTGTACTCCAGGGTGGTATAACTGTTCAGACATCGACGACTCCTCTCTTTCTGCCTCACCATCCTTAGTTGTGACTTTTGTCCTCCTGGTGGCAAGGTGGCTGCTCTGGTTCTGGATAGCCTTTGTGCATTTTGAGCAGGAAAAACAGGAAAGGGCAAACAGAAATAGGTGCATGGCAACTGATTCTGGTCCTTTCTGTTAGGAAAACAGTAGCTTTTCTGGAGACCATGCCCAGTGAAATCTGTTTACATTCATTGGGCAGAATGTTGTCACATGACCACTTGGGAAAAAAATCATGTTTCTCATAGTAAGGAATATGGGACAAAGGGATGTTGGGTTGGTTTTACCAGTGTCTCTTATCCATTCATTCTTTTTCAATGAATTCATGTACCTGTATAAGTATGCATAAAATCTCTCTCTCTCCCTCACACACATAAACGATGTATATTCTAGATATTGTTCTGCAACTTATTTTCCCTACTTGTCAGTTTGTTATGTGAGTAATTTATTGGGCTTCATTATAGCAATCAAATTTTCTTCCCATTACATCTAGAGTACAAGAGTAAGTCAAGCCGTTCCTGTCACATACCCAAACTTTGCTGATTTTAACCATTTTGCGTAGAAATCCATCTAGGAGATATTTTACTGTTTCCTTTTTTTTTCTTTTTCTTCTGTAAATGAAAAGATACAGAACATAATTGAATGCTTTGGTGTCAGCAACTTTAGAAACAACTGGTTTTGAGTTTTTTGGGAGCACCCAGCATAGTTCTGTTATAATTTAGATTTTCTTTCTTACTTAGCTTTCGTAGAGTTATCTTTTACTTATCATTGTCAGTTTTCTGGCGCCTAAGAACTCCACTATCCCCTGTTAAGATTTTTATTCTGTTGGGGGTTTGGGACCAGAGGTGTTAGAATTGTATGTTAACTAAGAGTGAATGGGAGTGTATCCAGATGACTACAGGTGAAATACAGAGATTGTGTGTTAGGAAGTTATGATTGATTCTTGGAGAGCTTAGTGGAATGTTTCTTGTTTTGTTTTTCAAGACTGTTCTAGAAGATTGAGGTTGTTGGAAAATGGACTTCTGTGAAGGCAAAATTGTTGTTCACCTTTTTTTGAAAGTTGGTTAGGAACAGAGGCAAACATAGCAAACCATACAAAGAAACAGAACAGAGAGACAAACATATTAGAAAATACTTGATTTTTTTAAAATAAACTGCATCAAACGAGAGGCGAAGATGATTTTTCCAGTCAGTAAGGTTTTTATCATGTGTCTGTTCCTCGCTCCATGTGAACTGTATGAGAGTCCCAGAATCTTAAGACTTGGTACCTGCCTGTAAGTAGCTCAGAGAGCTCACAAGAGCAACTAGTGAACATACAGCATTTTGACAGTTAGTGAAAATGTACGTATGTGGTTCTAGTATATTCTCCATGTGGCAGATGATGTCACTCCCCTGCATGTAACCGTCTAGCAGCTTCCTATGATCCTTAGGATAAAGCTGTAGTCCTTCCTGTGACCTCCAAGGCCCTGTTTGGTCTGGGCCCTGGCTACATCCCTGGCATCATCTCCCGCCTGTCTCTTTCTTACTCACTTTTTCCGGCCACACTGGCCTCGTAGCCCTTCCTCACATAACATTCTCATCTTGGGCTTGTGTTCCCTCTGCCTTGAAACCCTTCTTGTATGTTCACTGTCCCATTTCATTGAGGACTTCGCTTAAATGTCATCTCTTCTGGTGTCCCCTTTCCTGCTACATCTCTCTCTCCCCTTACTCTGCTTTATAATTCTTTATGGAACTCATCATTATCTGACATCCTATTGTATCTTCAATTATTTTTCTACCAGTTATTGTTTTTCTCTCTCACTGAGACAGAGAATTTTCACAGTCACATCCCCTGAATAGTATCTGGCACATAGTAGGTGCTCAGTAAATCTTTGCTAAATTAGTGAATGAGCTTTAAAATATGAAAAGGCACCATGCCCTGTTTATTTCTGTACTCCCTGAGTCCAGGAATATGATTAGCAGTAGTGATAACAGTAACAGCTAATGTTTACCGAAGCTTGCTACACTCCAAGCCCTGTTCCAAGTGCTTTGCAAGTATTAATTTGTTTAAAGAACCTTTGAGGTAGGTCAGACTCTTAGCTCTCTTTGTACAAAGAAGGAAGCTGAGGCACAGAGGTTGACCAGCTAGCCCAAAGTCAAGCAGGTAGTAAGTGGAGGATCCTTGTACTTGGGCATTCTGTGATCCCTTAACCACTTCACTGCAATGTCTTTGCCTACAGTAGGCATTCGGTAAATATTTATTGCATTGGAATGAATAATAAAGGGCCATATTATGGAAAATGGATGGTAAGAGACTAAAGAAGCATGCAGAGGGGTGATAATTGTGCTGTATAAGTTAGAAGTAGGGTAGGAATTAGCCAAGGTATGATCTGGGGAAAGGAAGGGTCATGACTCAACACCTCTCTCACCGCAACCCCACCTCAAAGGGGGGGAGAACGGGCTTACCTGGATTTTAAGAGAGGGGGAAATGTGGGCCTTCCAGAGGAAATTAATAAAAACGATAAATCATGCAGTTAAAACATTACTTAAAATAGACATAAAGGTAATAGAAGGAAGATGGGTGTTACGGAGTCACACTCTCCTGTCTTAAAAACACAACGAGGTCATATCTATTAACACCTGAAGATTTATTTTTAGAACACTGGCAAGGGAGAAAATTTTTTTTCCCCTTAACTCTGTAGTAGATAATGATAATAATTAAGGCTAATAGATATAGAAACATTGTGACACTCCAACTTTATATCTATTTGACATTTTAAATTAAAGTATAATTTACTTATGCAGAAATCACATTGCTTCGTACGTTCTTACAATGTACTTGCAAAAGGCTCAGGGGAATCACACCTGAACCTTTGCATTTCTGTGGAATCTAAAAAGTACAAGAAACTAGTGAATATAACAAAGAAGAAGCAGACTCACAGATACAGAGAATGAACTAGTGGTTACCAGCTGGGGGGGGCAATATAGGGGTGGGAGAGTGAGAGGTAGAAACCGCTGGGTGTCAGGTAGGCTCAAGGATGTATTGTACAACACCGGGAAGAAAGCCAATATTTTCTAATAACTGTAAATGGATTGTAAACTTTAAAACTGTATATAAAGTTAAAAATTAGATAAAAAGAAGCAAACAAATAAACTCATAGAAAAAGGGGGAAAAAAGAATCGTCAGTTTTCCTTTGAAGGGAGAAGAGTTCATTAAGGAGGAATTATTTCAGAACACTGTTGGGAAACATGTAGAGTTTTTAGATTCAAAGGGATTATCTAGTCCGATCTTGAATATGAGCTGAAGGAGTTGTTCTTTTGTTTTTTGTTTTGTTTTCTCCACCTCCCCAACCCCGCACCCCCGGCTCTATATGTGTTAGCATACGGTATTTGTTTTTCTCTTTCCGAGTTACTTCACTCTGTATGACAGACTCTAGGTCCATCCACAGACCTACTAGAAAATGGACTTGAGCATATGGGGAGGGGAAAGGGTAAACTGGGACGAAGTGAGAGAGTGGCATGGACATATATACACTACCAAACGTAAAATAGATAGCTAGTGGGAAGCAGCCGCATAGCCCAGGGAGATCAGCTCGGTGCTTTGTGACCACCTAGAGGGGTGGGATAGGGAGGGTGGGAGGGAGACGCAAGAGGGAGGAGAAATGGGTATATATGTATATATATAGATGATTCACCTTGTTATAAAGCAGAAACTACCACACCATTGTAAAGCAATTATACTCCAAAAAATAAAAAATAAAAATAAAAGAACCAAGGAGCTCAGTCTTGCTAGTTTGCTTTCGTTTTAGTTGACGACAAGGCTAAGTTGAAGGTGGACTAATAGTGTTTGGGGACTTGGTTAATGAATTTCAATAACTAAGGATACAGGCTTAGTAAATCTGAAAGGAAATTGATGACCAGTGTATATTGACTTATACGCAGAAGCTGAAGCTTGGTCAGTTCAACTCAAAACTTTTAAAGTTTTAGGAGGCCTGGGAACTTGCACCCCCTGGGTGGTTACTGGTTGAACTGGTTGAGAGAGAGCTATGGAGTCAGGCAAGTGGAGATGAGCGCGTCGCCTTGGGCAGTGTTCAAGCTGGCTGGAGAATGTGCCTTCACGTCTGTAGCCAGAGGAGCTTGCTAATGCTTCTGCCTGGAATTAGGACTTCTCTACCCTGTTGCTGGCAGCATTGGACAGCCATAAGGCCATGGCACAGTGAGTGAGCTGTTCAGTAACGGATCCCCTTGGAGAAGGAGGCGAGTTAGGCAACATGAATGAAAGTTGGGGTTTTGTGGAAGGACTGGTGTTCCAGTTATTTAATGCAATATGAGATACGACTCCAAAACTTGTGACTTAAAGCAATGTTTTGTCATATGTCATGATGGCAGATCAGGAATTCTGGACACTTGGTTAGGGGTGGTCTCCACATGGACTGGGTTGCTTGGTGATATTCAGACGACGTCTGGCTAGTTTGAAGGATTCACGTGCCTTCACTCATATTAATGCCACATTGGTGGACAGCTGGGAGGCGGCGGTCAGCTGGGTCCCTTTGCATGAGTCTCAGCGTCTCTCCACGTGGTCTTCCCGGTGCGGGGGGTGGGGAGGTTATAGTACTTCTCAATAGTGGCTCAGAGCTCAAGAACAAACTTTCCAAAAGCCAAGGAGTGGGAGCTGCCAGTCTTTTAAGGCCTGGGCCCAGAAACCGGCACAGTGTCATTTCTGCCATATTCTGTTATTCAGAGTGGTCACAGAGCACATCATCTTCAAAGGAGGGGACATAGATCCCTACTTCTCCCTCAGAGGGGCGTCAAAGCATTGGCGGCATGCTTTCATCTGCCACAATGACTTACTTCCACTTTTTTTTTTTTTTTTTTGTGGTACGCGGGCCTCTCACTGCTGTGGCCTCTCCCGTTGTGGAGCACAGGCTCAGCGGCCATGGCTCACGGGCCCAGCCGCTCCGCGGCATGTGGGACCGGGGCACAAACCCGTGTTCCCTGCATCGGCAGGCAGACTCTCAACCACTGCGCCACCAGGGAAGCCCTACCTCCACTTTTTGATGCATCTGTTGGCCAAAAGGAATTTAAGAGATTTGAGAAGAAGGAAATAGGGGTTTGAAAGCAAAAATCATGCAAGAATAGCCAGGGAAAGATACTTAATAGAAAAATGATACATGCGTTATATTCATCAGCTGTAGTTTTCATTGCTCCATTTCTCTGGAAAGATAACTTGTGCTAAAGGTGGGAAATCTATTGTAGAGAGAACTTTTAGAGGAGTGTTTTTATTTTCCTTTCTACGTATTTTTCTTTGTAAGTTGGCATTCTCCCTGGAAAACCATTCCAGTGAATCAACTTGATTTTTATATGGTGAACTAATGAGGTGGAAAGGAGACAGTCTGCCATATTCCATGTACTATGAACTATGTTCCCATCCTGAAACAGTCATGCCTGAGAAAGTGGCAGAGGAGCTAGGGACCTTGGTGTTGGGGAAGAGAGTGGTGTAGTGCAGGTTTCGTTTCCTCTGGAGGTGCCAATAGAAATGATTGTCTGAGCTGCGGGCACTGGGTGTGGGAGATGTTCGAAGGGCATGGGGGAAGTGATGTAATTAAATATGCTTGTCCATTTTTACCTTTCATCTAAGTTCATGGTACCATTGCCAGCAAGTCATTGACCACCCATGGTCCGTGGAAAGGCTGAACAGTAGGATGAAAAGGCTGTTAAAAGTCTCTACCTTATTGATTTAGGCTACCTGCTTTGTAGGGGAAAGGCATATAGGTGATAGGAAACGCCAGTTAGATCATGTGCTTAAAAAACCCAAAAATATGAGTGGAGACCATTATTTTTATTTGCTGATACATGGCTGGGCGTAGAGGGAGGATACTGTCCTATTCCTTGTCTCTTGTCCCATGTCTAGAAATGGAGTTATGTAGAGGGTAGAGCCTCAGAAAATGCTGGACAGTTTAATTTTGTGTGAATTCCACTTAAATGCGGAGAAGACACATTTCCACAGATGTCACAAGGTGGTGTAGTGGAGCAGTTAATGGCACACATCCTGAAGCCAGACTTCTTGTGTTCAGGTGTTGGTTCTACCATTTAATAGCTGTACACACTAAGATTAATTACTTAATCTTTCTTTGCCTTAGTTTCCTCACCTATAAAATGAGGCTAACAATAGCATTTACCTTTTGGTAGAGGTGTGAAGATTAAGTACATGGTTGCATGTAAAGTGGACAGAATGCTATAAAAGCGGTAGCTGTTAGCAGTAGTGGTGTTTATCTTTTCCAGAGTAATTCCTAGCATTAATTCTTGGCACAAAGTAGGGACTTGAGAATGTTAGATGAGTGAATTCTGCATGTGTTTCGCTTACACTTTGGAGGACAAGGCAAAGCAGGAAGTACAGGCAAAGGTAGTAAATGTTTCCAAAAGATGCTGTACACCTGGGAAATTAATGTGAATTTTATGACCAAGTGATTTTATACCTTACTGTGCTCTAATCTACTAAGTTGGAACTTGTGACCTTTGAGAAGCTCAGTTCCTCTCAAAGCCCTCTAGTCAATCAGTTGAAGGTGACATTGCGTGAATTGTGTAGGGTGATAGTCACGCCTTGTGATTTAGCTCAGGGGCTGGTGACCTTGTGCTGTCAGGGAAGAAAGGCGAGAACAGTGCCAGACAGTTGTGGAACCACAGAGACTCAATGAAAATTAAAAGGTTTCTTTTTTGTTTTGTTTTGTTTTTTGGCGCACGCACGCACCTGTGCGTGTGTGTGCGTGTGTGTGTGTTTTTAAGATCACCTTCAATTTATTTTATTTTTTTAAACACCTTTATTAGAGTATAATTGCTTTACAATGGTGTGTTAGTTTCTGCTTTATAACAAAGTGAATCAGCTGTACATATATCCCCATATCCCCTCCCTCTTTTTTTTCTTGAATTTTATTTTATTTTATTTTTATGCAGCAGGTTCTTATTAGTTATCTATTTTATACATATTAGTGTATACATGTCAATCCCCATCTCCCAGTTCATCCCACCACCAGCATCCCCACCACCACTTTCCCCCCTTGGAAGATCACCTTCTATTTAGGCTTGTCAAGAAAGGATGAAAGCCTTTGAGTGTTGATAGGTTTTTGCACTGATTACAGTGTTATTATCTTGACAGCTGAGGTAGGGAATGTGAGACAGGGCAAGTCCAGCGTTAGAAAGAAACTACTTAGTTCAGTATTTCAGGAAGTAACAGTGACTGAAGCAAGAGTCATTCTAGCTATAGTAGGGGCAACGCGCCCAGCGTGGTATTTGGCAGGCCTGGTGGCACCTACGGACGAAATATGAAAGGCTCGTCACCCAGGCAGAGTGGCTGTTGCTAAAACAACTGTGGAACTATAATTTTTCCCCATGGGGAAGGGCTAGGCCTCTATTTTCCCTTCTCCATCACCATATTGGATACCCATAAATGTCACCTGCCAGCTTCTCAGCTTTTGTCTTTGGGTATTTAAGGAAACAGAACTTTAGACTTTGAATTTAATTTTTAAAAGTCATGTGTGTTGTATCTCTCCAGCGTTTCTTGGGGAGACGGCTGACCTAGAGGTACAAATAGTATTTCTTTTTTTTTGGCAGTTTATTTATTTATTTTTATTTTATATTGGAGTTGATGTGTTAGTCAGTTATACCCATACAAGTATCCATTCTTTTTCAAATTCTTTTCCCATTTAGGTTATTACAGAATATTGAGCCTAGTTCCCTGTGCCGTACAGTAGATCCTTGCTGGTTATCTATTTTAAATATAGTAGTGTGTACGTGTCAATTCCGAACTCCCAATCTATCTCCCCCCTACTCTTTCCCCCTGGTAACCATAAGTTCGTTCTCTAAGTCTGTGAGTGTTTCTGTTTTTTAAATAAGTTCATTTGTACCAACAGATGGTACTTCTAAAACCACTCAGTGGCAAGACCGTGATTTCTAGCCAGGGAAGGTTTACTGATGCAGCCCACATTTTCCATGCGGTCCTCTGTCTCACAATCTCCATCTTTTCTTGAGACTTTAGCCTAAGGGAACAAAAGCTTCTTTGAGGAGGAAAGACAGTGTCATATCAGAGCTTCTACCTGGAAGCCAAGGAAGGTGAAGAGAGTCTAAGAAAGCTTTCTAACTGTGTTTTAAATCTGTGGCCAGTGCTACATTTTCATGGTGGACCCATCAAAAGTCTCTTCCATTTTCCTCCCATCCCAGCCCAGCGCCTCTGTGACTAGAGCTGATGGTTTATCTGACCTATGAAACTTCCAGCTAGCTTAAGGAGTTGCTGTCTTTAGATTTTTCCCCTTAACTGTAACTTCCAAGACTCAGCAGCTCCTTTGCAACAAAATTCTGTGGTGAGGATCCACTGATCTCAAAGTTAACACTTCTCATGGATTAACAAGAGGTTGGAAAGCAGAGGAACAGGCCATTTGTCAGGGAAAGGAGGGATTAGAATGGTTTTTTTTTTTTTTTTAACATCTTTATTGGAGTATAATTGCTTCACAATGGTGTGTCAGTTTCTGCCCTACAACAAAGTGAATCAGTTATACATATACATATGTTCCCGTATCTCTTCCCTCTTGCGTCTCCCTCCCTCCCACCCTCCCTATCCCACCCCTCCAGGCGGTCACAAAGCACCGAGCCGATATCCCTGTGCCATGCGGCTGCTTCCCACTAGCTATATCTACCTTACGTTTGGTAGTGTATATATGTCCATGCCTCTCTCTCGCCCTGTCACAGCTTACCCTTCCCCCTCCCCATATCCTCAAGTCCATTCTCTAGTAGGTCTGTGTCTTTATTCCTGTCTTACCCCTAGGTTCTTCATGACATTTTTTTCCCTTAGATTCCATATATATGTGTCAGCATACGGTATTTGTCTTTCTCTTTCTGACTTACTTCACTCTGTATGACAGACTCTGGGTCCATCCACCTCATTACAAATAGCTCAATTTCGTTTCTTTTTATGGCTGAGTAATATTCCATTGTATCTATGTGCCACATCTTCTTTATCCATTCATCCGATGATGGACACTTAGGTTGCTTCCATCTCCGGGCTATTGTAAACAGAGCTGCAATGAACATTTTGGTACATGACTAGAACGTTTTTTTAAGAGGCAGGGGAACATTTCTCACATGAAAAGGTTGTGAATTGCATCTGGCTGTTAATGAATCTTGGTTGGTGCCGACTTTTCCAGACCCTGTTTGAAGTATTTCACTTCCACCTTGACTGTTCATGTTTGTGGCCTGAAGCCCATTTCATGATGAATGACTTCTGTTTGTTTTGGACATTGTTTCCACTGCTCCCAAGTGGTGTTAACATTATTCCCCATGATGCTAATTTAACGTGAGCAGGTCTTGCCATATCTGGAAGAGGAGTACACGTTTCCCCACTTCATTCAGATCTCTGCTTAAATGTCACCTTCCTTGCCTACCCTCTTCTGCTGTCACTCTTTAATTCCTTTAACATTTTTCTTCATAGAACTTAATTGCTACCGTCATTTTACTGTATTTGTTGGTTTATTATATATGTCCTTACGCTAGATTGTAATCTCCACGAGGGCAGGCACTTTTATTCACTCCTGTATTCCTATCACCTGGACTAGGGATCGATAAACGACAACCCACAGACCACATCTGGCCCTTTGTCTTTGTGTACTGCCTAAGAACCAAGAATGATTTTTGCTTTTTTATAGGGTTATAAAAGGGGTAAAAAAAAAACAAACAAAAAAACAACCAGGAGGAATAGTATGCAACAGAGACTCTGTGGCTCACAAAGCCTAAAATATTGACCATCTACCCTTTAGAGAAAACATGTGCTGACCCCTGACCTAGAACAGAGCCTGGCTGTTGAGCCAACCCTCAACAAATATTTGTGCAATGAAGGAGTGTCACTTGGGTCCCTCAATTTTGGACTCTCCATCTACCTAGAATGTCATCTCACAAACATCTGGTGTTGAGTAAAGTGTCTTGAACAAGGCTGTGAAGACATAAAACTGGATTCCTGTCACTGAAAACAGTAGCTGTGTTAAAATATTTGTTGTGGCTCAGAGTACGGCACTTGACCCCTGGGTAGGCACGGAGACCCCATGAGTCATTACTTTACAATAAACTGTAGCTGACAGATCTCCTGGTGGTATTTTAAGTATCCAAAAGAAAAACATTAATAGTGGTGGACACAAATGATGCTTCTTGATTTTGGCCCCAACTCTACAGGCTATAAAAGTCTACTCTTTTCAAGCAGTGTTTCCAGAGTGATGTCCCAGGGTCACTTGTGTCTGAATCTCCTCAGGGGGTACTTGTTTAAAAATATTTTGAGTCTTTGACTCCACCTCAGACACACTGAATCAGAATCACTGGAGGGATGTCCCAGGACTTTATATTTCTAACAAGGTCCATATGTGATTCTGATATTTACTAAGGTGGAAAATCATTGTTGCGAATTCAAATATTGGGAGGAAGGAGAAGGGTGAAATTCACCGTATCATTGTAGGGCAAGGATGCTGTCATCATGGCAGACTTCATGTCCGTGTTTCCCAGGCTTCCATGTCATACAAATCACAGGTGGGGATCTTGTTATAATGTGATAGATTCTGATGCAGGTCTGGAGTGGGGCTTCAGATTCTGCATTTCAAATAAGCTGCCAGATGACGGTACCTGCATCTGTTTTTGAACCTCATTTAGCATAATAGGGGATTCGAGCAGGAGCTGTCAAATTTTTTCCCTAAAGGGTGAGAGAGTAAAAGTATTAGGCTTTGCAGGTCATAAAGCTTCTGTCTCAACTACTCAACTCTGCCATTGTAGCGCCAAGGCAGCCATAGATTATACATAAATTATAAATGGGCTATGTCCCAATAAAACTTTATTTACAAAAACAGGTGGCCAGTCAGATTTGGCCCTGAGGGCCATGATTTGCCAAATCATACCAATTATTATTACTGTTCCTCAGAATTACTGAGCACTTTTCATGTGACAGGTCATTTGGAAGGTGGTTTCATTCATTTGTATCCTGGTAGTATATGCGAAACTACTGTTTCTTTTTAATTTTTAAAATTTTATTTATGTGGACCCACTTTTGGGTCCTCTATTTTGTTTCATTGATCTATGTTTTTATTACTAGTCTATTTTTGTGATATAATTTAGGGATGAGTGCATGCACTTTAAATGAATTCACAATGCCTTATTATTATTATTTTTGTGGTACACGGGCCTCTCCCTGTTGTGGCCTCTCCCGTTGCGGAGCACAGGCTCCGGACGCGCAGGCCCAGCGGCCATGGCTCACGGGCCCAGCCGCGCCGCGGCATGTGGGATCTTCCCGGACCGGGGCACGAACCCGTGTCCCCTGCATCGGCAGGCGGACTCTCAACCACTGCGCCACCAGGGAAGCCCCCACAATGCCTTATTTTTAAGATCAATAGTTTATGGTCATTCCAGATTTTTCATGTTTTTAAAAACTAAACTGATGAATCCAAAAGCTGAGAAAATGAAAATAGCTAAAATTCACTGGGAGTGTATTAATTGCCTGGAACTGCTCTAAGTAATTTTTTTCCCCTCAAAACGACTTCTGAAACGTTAATTAAGGAACATTCTCAAGGATGCACAGCTACCAGGTGGCAGAGCTGAGATTTGAGCCCTGACCTCTGGACTACAATCTGAATGTTTTTTCTGTTATACACTGTGGGTTCCACATTAGCAATAAATCTTGCTTTGGAAATAACTTTTCTTTTGAAGGACTGGAGGAATGTACACTTGATGAGGGCAAGAATTTATATCTTTGGTTCTCTCAGTATCCTCACTGCCTAGAAGAGGGCTTGGAACACAGTAGGTGCTCAATAAACAGTTATTGAATGAACGGCTATTTCATGATTTCCCACTTCTAATAATAGTGTTTTATGGGAAGGGATTTTTGAGGTAAAGCAATGCAACCCATAATACAGTTAGTGAACCTCATTGCAAGTCCTAGGAAGCAGATTTTTCTACGCTCAGTCTCCTTCATGCTCGGCGGTGCACTTAAGTTTGATAAATGTAATTTGCAAGGACCTAAGTCATTGCCGTGTAGCTTCAAACAGATACTACCCCCTCTTAATTTTAAGCCTTCACTCCCTTCTCAGCATTGGGGATAAAATTGTTTTCTGGCAAACCTCCTGGTGAATGGAGGAATGAATCAAGGACTATTCCTGGGGCAAGAGATCCCAGACAAAACTCCTATCATCTTCTCATGGGGAGTTCCTCCAAAACAAAATCAATAGTCAATTGTTACGTCACCAATCAGAAGAAATAAGGGGCCAGGCAAGGGTAATACACCCTTTTCTTCTTTGTTCTCTGGAGTTTCTCATTTTAGGACACTTAATAAGATTTTAAAAATGAAATCCACAGACCTTGCTGGAATGGGTTTCTTGGTAACCGTATTGTGTATTGCTAGAAAACACACTATAATTTGTACAAGGTTCTTCTGACACAAAGGGAAGGGCAGTTTGGCAGGTGTGTTTAAAGCATCACATATAATTTTTGAAGAAGGGTATGTGAAGAAGACAGAATGGCTGCTTAAAGTGGAATTTACTGAAGTAGAGATGCTGCTGGAAGGCTGGGAGTTGGGCTTTCGATCCTGAGGAGGCAAGAGGGAAGGCGCAGCTGCTAAAGCTACAAGGACACTAACTTGTATCAATTTCTTTAGCATTTCTAAGCCTTCTTGCCTCAGGTGACCTAGTGATCTCACCTGCAAGCCAACTTTGTGCCCATGCAAGACTGCCACGGACGTCTGGGCTTTGTAGTGAAATTTCTTACGAGAGTGTTCTCTCTCTGTCTCTCTCTCTTTTTTTTTGGCTGTGTTCGGTCTTTGTTGCTGCACGCGGGCTTTCTCTAGTTGCAGCGAGCAGGGGCTACTCTTTGTTGCGGTGCGTGGGCTTCTCATTGGGTGGCTTCTCTTGTTGCGGAGCACAGGTCTTAGAGCGCGTGGGCTTCCGTAGTTGTGGCTCGCGGTCTTTAGAGCACAGGCTTCAGTAGTTGTGGCACGCAGGCTCAGTAGTTGTGGCACATGGGCTCAGTAGTTGTGGCTCGCGGTCTCTAGAGCACAGGCTTCAGTAGTTGTGGCACGCAGGCTCAGTAGTTGTGGCACATGGGCTCAGTAGTTGTGGCTCACGGGCTCTAGAGCACAGGCTTCAGTAGTTGTGGCACGCAGGCTCAGTAGTTGTGGCACATGGGCTCAGTAGTTGTGGCTCACGGGCTCTAGAGCGCAGGCTTCAGTAGTTGTGGCGTGCATGGGCTTAGTTGGTCCATGGCATGTGGGATCTTCCTGGACCAGGGCTCGAACCCGTATCCCCTGCAGTGGCAGGCGGATTTTTTTTTTTTTTTTTTTTTTGCGGTACGCAGGCCTCTCACTGCTGTGGCCTCTCCCGTTGTGGAGCACAGGCTCTGGACGCGCAGGCTCAGCGGCCATGGCTCACGGGCCCAGCCGCTCCACTTCACGTGGGATCTTCCGGGACCGGGGCACGAACCCACGTCCCCTGCATCGGCAGGCGGACTCTCAACCACTGCGCCACCAGGGAAGTCCAAGAGTGTTTTCTTTGTACTGTACTTGAGCAGCTAACTTGACTAGACTACCTTCGACAGAAAAATTGAGACATTACAATCTGGGGGTTTATTTATTCATGATATTTATTATTATCAGACCTTGCAGAAGCCAGCTAGCAAGGAAGAAATATTAACGTTTGTTTCTATCATGTACGTTGACCTCATTCATTCATTCTTTGATTCATTCGTTCCACAAATATTTGCATGCTGACTGTGTATCAGGTAGTGTTCTCATTCCGGGGAAACAGAGTCTTTGCCTTCAAGGAGTTTTTGATGCTAGTGAGTGGAGATAGGTAATCAACAAACAGAAAAAAGTGAACATCAGATGGTTACGAGTTCTAAGGAGAAAAATTACACAGGTTCAAGGGATTGGGGGGAGCAGGTTGGATGTGGGAGGTGGTAGCCATTTCACATAGGGCCATCAGGGAAGGTTTTGCTGGGGTACCATTTAGATGAAGTCCTGAGGATGAGTGGGAGTGAGTGTTCCAGGTGGGGTGCATGACATATTGAAGGCTGTGAGGGAGGAGGGAAAGGAACAAGAGAGTTCCATGGAGTGAATACTGCCCTTCCTGCCCCTGCATGGGAACATAGATAGTATTGGCCCTCATAGGCCATTGTGCAGATGTTGGCTTCTACCCTGAATGAGATGTAAGACTTCGGAGGGTTTTGAGCAGGGGGGACCGTATCTGACTTACACTTTAAAAGCATCACTCTGGTGGTGTGTTGAGAAGTATAAGGGTGGGAGCTGGAGCAGGGAGACCAGTTAGGAGGCTGTTGAAATAATTCCTAGCAAGAAACATGGGTGGCTTGGATGAGGGTAGTACCACTAGAGATGGCAAGGAGTGAGTAGACTCTGAAAATGTTGTGAAATGGAGCCAACACGATTGCTGACAGATGGAATATAGATGGTGAGAGAAAGAGAGGGATCAAGGATGAGGCAAATACTTTGGGCTTGAGCAACCAGAAGGGAGGTGGTGCTATTTCTGAGATGAGGGAGTGTACGGGAGGAACAGGGGTGGGGGGTGGCCATGGACATCAGGAGTCTGATCTGGGGCATGTTGAGCTGAAATGCTGATGAGCTACTCAAATGAAGAGGTCAGGAAGGCACGTGGTTGTGTGGTGGTGGAGGTCATAAGGAGGATTCGGAAGATGATGGTAATGAGAGCTGTTAAGATTGAGTGCCTGTTACTTGAGTGTATGAACACAATAAAGAACATTCTGTTTCATGTGTCTGCATTCAGAACCAAGTGATACGTTGAAACAAAAGCTGTACAGTTAGAGAATTGAAATGTCAACTTTATTGCTGATAACCACAGGATTAGAGAACGTGTCTATGGCAAAGTGGACTTGCCCATACTTTACTCTTGAGTCAGGTAGGCTTTTCTACCAGGCATGGTCGAGGTGGACAGTTTCAGGGGTGGGTCTCTTAACTGCATGGAGGTACCGAGCAGATCAGAATGTTAGTGTCTGCTCAGGTAAGCAGATCTTGAATGAACTCTTGTCACACACAGACCTTGAAAGTCGCTTCCTTCTCCTTAAACTTGCCAAGCAGTCAATGCATAACTCATAACCCTCTAGAGAGAGGCTCCTGAGGTTTGGGGAGAGAAGCCAGGGTGAGCACTAACTCTAGCTAATGGAGCCTCAGGCATTTGGAATACTTATCTCCCTGGTACCCATCTGATTGAATGTTAGATTCTTTACACTAATTGTTTCAAGTAATCTCCACATTTTTATCACCATTTTACACATGAGGCAACTCACACTTAAAGATGCTACTTTACCTAAGATCGTATAGTTTGCAATGGGAAGATCTCTGTGTGATTTGACACTTGTCTTTAGTTCCTCTGCTATTTTTTTTTTGATTTCTACTAGAAATTAAATGTCTCAGCATTAATTATATTAAAACATCTGCTGTTCTTAGACCTAGAAACACATATGAGATATTAAAACTATCAAGTGTATTCCTGAATAAGTTGAAACACTTCAAAACTAGTAGGCGAGAATATGAAAGACCGAATTTTTATGTTTGGTTCAAACTGAAATGGCTTTTCTCCCCCCACTGATTAACTTTTTTTTTTTTTTTAACATCTTTATTGGGGTATAATTGCTTTACAGTGGTGTGTTACTTTCTGCTTTATAACAAAGTGAATCAGTTATACATATACATATGTTCTCATATCTCTTCCCTCTTGCGTCTCCCTCCCTCCCACCCTCCCTATCCCACCCCTCCAGGCGGTCACAAAGCACCGAGCTGATCTCCCTGTGCTATTTGGCTGCTTCCCACTAGCTATCTACCTTACATTTGGTAGTGTATATATGTCCATGCCTAGCGAAGGGGTGATCATTTTATTATTATTATTTTTCTTATATAGGAAAATGTATATTTGTACCCTGTAAGGCAGTACAGCATTTATAACAAAACTATTAATTATATTCCAAATACAATCAGTGGAACAAAAGTATCACATACAGATGTTTAAAAAACATGCAGCACGTTAGCAGAGGGGCTGTGTGGTAATATACAACTTTTTGTTACCACAGTAATAGTTTAATGATTAGAATGAAGAAGTAGTGATTTAAGAATTTTATATCTCAATATGATAGTTACATATAAGCATTTTACTGTTTGGTTTTATTTTAGTAATTTGGTTGAGGACTTTGGGTGACATATCAATCATTATAATGCTTTCCTATTTAAATTATGAATTATGGGAAACTGGCTCTAGGCTAAGGTTTCATCAGGAACTGATTCATAACTTTGAGGAAGATTCCTGGAATATGTTTATGTGTGTATACATTCTTTTTTAAGTAGTCACTTATTGGTTTCCTATCATGCATCCAGTCTCCCCTTTCCCTTCCCCTTCCTAATACTATTCCTAACATTGAGTATCACCCCTTAGCCCATGCAACCCATGTGGTTTTGAGGAAACATGATCGCACCCACGGAGGCAGGCCATGGTTGGCGGGAATGGCATATCCCACTGTTCCTAGAAAGCAGTTCATCAGCACAGCATTCTTGGTTCAACAGTAAATGAGCATGGTATTTGGATATAAACTACTATTAGAAATAGAGCATTATCCCCTAGATGTAAACCTTTTGTTTACACCAACCCAAGCTGTAATTCTCTAAGCTGTAATACAGATAAAATTGTTCTTTCCGTACTAAAACAGAAGCAAGAATGTGCACAGTTCTAGGAGAGTATGCTCTGGTTCTATATCCATTCATCTATTAATGTTCCTTTTTTATTTCTGCCTTGGAAAAATTAATCATGTTCAAAAAGTCAAAAATTATATTTCTAAAATATAATTCAATGACTTCACTATCCTTTATGAGCAAACATACCACTAATTCTCTAAAACTTAAAATTGAACCTGTCTATAACTACATATCTTGCCTGGATAGTCACAGATATTTCATTCTGTAATAGAAGGAAGTGATTTTTCCAATGAGGAGTCAAGAGATCTATATTCTAGTTCAAACTCTTTAAAATTAACATATATAACATACTGCAACATAACACAAGATTTGTGGGAAGGATGAGCGAGATAGTGGTTCAGTTTCCTTTTTGTAAATCAAATGAGCTGGTCTATTTAATTGACAGTCCCTATTGTACTTGATATTTGGAAATTCTAATTTAGGGCTCAGACTGTGGCCTTGTCATCCAAAAGAGCAACCAAATTAAAAGACACAACAATTCTTCTATTTTAGCTCATTATATATTAAAAAACTCAAAAAAACAAATATGCTATAATACATGTTACAAATGAACAAAAATCTACAAAGTTTATGGCAATGTATCATATAGAATTACTTCGCAATATTTTTATGTTTAAAGTGGACCTTTTTAAATACAGTACTTATATATTTCTCTTTCATATATTCATACTTGCCTTGGCAATTTGACATCTATATAAATCTTATGATCATTCTTTAATAAATACAAAAGAATAAAAACACCTATGAAATTTGGACAAACACATTACCACTATACTTGGTTATATTTAACCCATCCAGATTCTTAGTTTAACTCATTCAATTACTGCAAAGATCTTTATAGAGCTGAATCTGTTACTGTATAATAGTACATCACTGCCCTCTGATGGTACCACTAATATAAAATTTTAAACTCAGCAAGCAAAAAAAAACCCAAAAAGTATTATAATGTAAAACACAGTATGTTAATTTTATAAGCGACAGAAGTAGAAAATAAGTTAGGGGAAATTCAATGTTTTTTACAAATATTAATTTCTTAGTAAGTTATAAAAATTTACAGTGTTCCTTCATGTAAGCCCTTCAACTGATATTTCAAGATTTTCCCTGATGATCAGTTTAAAGGCACTAAGTCCATAAGTTTAAGCAAAAGTCTTCACATATAATGAAATAAAGAGATATAAGGTTAATCGGCAAACTATAAATAGCTAGGTCATTTTGTAAAGGAGGGAAAATACAAGTGCAAACTTTAATATCTGAGATGTATGCAGAATTTTTCCATGCAATATATAAATATATATTCACTATTTAGGCCCATGTTTTAACTACTAAAGAACGGCAAATCACCCACTGTCCGCAGAAGAGCAAATGTAGGGAAAATAAGTATTTAATGAAAGGTCTGGCCATTTTCTAAGTCTAACAATCAAAAGCATTTTCAATATTCAATTTTGAAAAAGCACTGTATTTAAGAGCACTAAAATGACGAAGTCTGAATCTTCATTTATTCAAAGAGAAGAAATTAAATTGAGGATGTCCGATTGCTTGCAGATACTAGTTATTGGCAGTAGACTCTTCCACTCGTGTTATGCTTTATGAAACTGTCCACCTAAGGCCACCTTCTGGTGGGGGTCCAGATGCAGCCATTTCTTTTTCTATTTTTTCCTTTTTCTTTCTCTTTTCTTCCACAGACTGAACATTCAGAATGCCCCGAGATGCAGCCTCCTTCTGTCTTCTTTCTGCAGCCTCTGCAAGCTTTGCTCTTTTTTCTTCCAGGTCCGGCGAAGGAGGCGCGGCCTCCGCGGGACAGGGAAAACACAGCCCCATGGGGATCGTGGCTGGGGGGGTTCCCCTCCTGGGTCCACCCCAGACCAGGCCGTGCAGACTGCGCGATCAGACCCGAGTCCCAGTTCTATTGTTATTTTTCAAACTATAGACATGAAAGCGTTGGTTTTTGTTATTGCTGATGGAGTGTTTAGGGTAGACATCAGTTAAGGGAAACTTTTATTCAAAGTCACAAAAGAATTTAGAAAAGTTGTTTCTCCAACCACATTAAATATTTAGATGCAATTTAAATAAAAAGGACTGTGGACTATTCATTCTTATTGGACTTATTAGCAAAACTTTTTACTCTCACTTTTTTTCTTATTAGTTATTCATTTTATACATATTAGTGTATATGTGTCAGTCCCAATCTCCCAGTTCATCTGACCACCACCACCGCCCCTGCCACGTTCCCGCCGTGGTGTCCAACGTTTGTTCTCTACATCTGTGTCTCTCTTTCTGCCCTGCAAACTGGTTCATCTGTACCATTTTTCTAGATTCCACATATATGCATTAATATACGATATTTCTTTTTCTCTTTCTGATTTACTTCACTCTGTAGGACAATCTCCAGGCCCATCCACGTTTCTATAAATGATCCAATTTCATTCCTTTTTATGGCTGAGTAATATTCCATTGTATATATATGTACCACATCTTCTTTATCCATTCGTCTGTCAGTGGGCATTTAGGTTGCTTCCATGACCCGGCTATTGTGAATAGTGCTGCAGTGAACATTGGGGGTGCATGTGTCTTTTTGCATTATGGTTTTCTCTGGGTATATGCCCAGTAGTGGGATTGCTGGGTCATATGATAATTCTATTTTTAGCTTTTTAAGGAACCTCCACAGTGTTTTCCATAGTGGCTGTATCAATTTACATCCCCACCAACAGTGCAAGAGGGTTCCCTTTTCTCCACACCCTGTCCAGCATTTGTTGTTTGTAGATTTCCTGATGATGCCCATTCTAACTGGTGTGAGGTGATACCTCATTGTAGTTTTGATTTGCATTTCCCTAATGATTAGTGATGTTGAGCATCCTTTCATGTGTTTGTTGGCCATCTGTATATCTTCTTTGGAGAAATGTCTGTTTAGGTCTTCTGCCCATTTTCGGATTGGGTTGTTTGTTTTCTTGATATTGAGCTGCATAAGCTGCTTGTATATTTTAGAGATTAATCCTTTGTCAGTTGCTTCATTTGCAAATATTTTCTCCCATTCCGAGGGTTGTATTTTCGTCTTGTTTATGGTTTCCTTTGCTGTGCAAAAGCTTTTAAGTTTCATTAAGTTTCATTCCCATTTGTTTATTTCTGTTTTTATTTCCATTTCTGTAGGAGGTGGGTCAAAAAGGATCTTGCTGTGATTTATGTCATAGAGTGTTCTATGTTTTCCTCTAAGAGTTTTATAGCGTCTGGCCTTACATTTAGGTCTTTAATGCATTTTGAGTTAATTTTTTTGTGTGGCATTAGGGAGTGTTCTAATTTCATTCTTTTATATGTAGCTGTCCAGTTTTCCCAGCACCACTTATTGAAGAGACTGTCTTTTCTCCATTGTGTATCCTTGCCTCCTTTGTCATAGATTAGTTGACCATAGGTGCGTGGGTTTATCTCTGGGCTTTCTATCCTGTTCCTTTGATCCATATTTCTGTTTTTGCACCAGTACCATATTGTCTTGATTACTGTAGCTTTGTAGTATAGTCTGAAGTCAGGGAGTCTGATTCCTCCAGCTCTGTTTTTTTTCCCTCAAGACTGCTTTGGATATTAGGGGTCTTTGTGTCTCCATACAAATTTTAAGATTTTTGTTCTAGTTCTGTAAAAAAATGCCATTGGTAATTTGATAGGTGTTGCATTGAATCTGTAGATTGCTTTGGGTAGTATAGTCATTTTCACAATATTGATTCTTCCAATCCAAGAACATAGTATATCTCTCCATCTGTTTGTGTCATCTTTGATTTCTTTCATCAGTGTCTTATAGTTTTCTGAGTACAGGTCTTTGACCTTCTTAGGTAGGTTTATTCCTAGGTATTTTATTATTTTTGTTGCAATGGTGAAGGGATTGTTTCCTTAATTTCTCTTTCTGATCTTTTGTTGTTAGTGTATAGGAATGCAGGAGATTTCTGTGCATTAATTTTGTATCCTGCAACTTTACCAAATTCATTGATTAGCTCTAGTAATTTTCTGGTGGCATTTTTAGGATTCTCTCTGTATAGTATGTCATCTGCAAGCAGAGACAGTTTTACATCTTGGTTTCCCATTTGTATTCCTTTTATTTCTTTTTCTTCTCTGATTGCTGTGGTTAGGACTTCCAAAACTGTGTTGAATAATAGTGGTGAGAGTGGACATCCTTGTCTTGTTCCTGATCTTAGAGGAAATGCTTTCAGTTTTTCACCATTGAGAATGTTTGCTGTGGGTTTGTCGTATATGGCCTTTATTATGTTGAGGTAGGTTCCCTCTATGCCCACTTTCTGGAGAGTTTTTATCATAAATGGGTGTTGAATTTTGTCAAAAGCTTTTTCTGCATCTATTGTGATGATCATATGGTTTTTCTTCTTTAATTTGTTAATATGGTGGATCACATTGATTCATTTGTGTATATTGAAGAATCCTTGCATCCCTGGGATAAATCCCACTTGATCATGGTGTATGATCCTTTTAATGTGTTGTTGGATTCTGTTTGCTAGTATTTTTTTTGAGGATTTTTGCATCTATATTCATCAGTGATATTGGTCTGTAATTTTCTTTTTTTGTAGTATCTTTGTCTGGTTTTGGTATCAGGGTGATGATGGCCTCTTAGGATGATTTTGGGAGTGTTTCTTCCTCTGAAGTTTTTTGTAAGAGTTTGGGAAGGATGGGTGTTAGCTCTTCTCTAAATGTTTGATAGAATTCACCTGTGAAGCCATCTGTCCTAGACTTTGGTTTGTTGGAAGATGTTTAATCACAGTTTCAATTTCAATGCTTGTGATTGGTCTGTTCATATTTTCTGTTTCTTCCTGGTTCAGTCTTGGAAGGTTATACCTTTCCAAGAATTTGTCCATTTCTTTCAGGTTGTCTATTTTATTGGCATAGAGTTGCTTATAGTAGTCTCTTATGATGCTTTGTATTTCTGTGGTGTCCATTGTAACTTCTCCTTTTTCATTTCTAATTGTATTGATTTGAGTCCTCTCCCTCTTTTTCTTGACGTATCTAACTAAAGGTTTATCAATTTTGTTTATCTTCTCAAAGAACCAACTTTTAGTTTTATTGATCTTTGTTATTGTTTTGTTTGTTTCTATTTCTTTATTATGCTCCTTTATGGTGTCTTTCCTTCAGCTAACTTTGGGTTTTGTTTGTTCTTCTTTCTCTGGTTCCTTTAGGTGTAAGGTTAGATTGTTTATTTGAGACGTTTCTTGAGGTAGGATTGTATTGCTATAAACTTCCCTCTTAGAACTGCTTTTGCTGCATTCCATAGGTTTTGGATCGTCGTTCTCATTTTCATTTGTCTGTAGGTAGTTTTTGATTTTCTCTTTGATTTCTTCAGTGATCTCGGTTATTTAGTAACATATTGTTTAGCCTCCATGTGTTTGTGTTTTTTACGTTTTTTTCCTTTTAATTGAATTCTAATCTCATAGTGTTGTGGTCAGAAAAGATGCTTGATATGATTTCAGTTTTCTTAAATTTACTGATGCTTGATTTGTGACCCAAGATGTGATCTATCCTGGAGAATGACCATGTGCACTTGAGAAGAAAGTGTAATCTGCTGTTTTTGGATGCAATGTCCTATAAGTATCAATTAAATCTACCTGGTCTGTTGTGTCATTTAAAGCTTGTGTTTACTTATTAATTTTCTGTCTGGATGATCTGTCCATTGGTGTAAGTGTGGTGTTAAAATCCCCCACTATTTTTGTGTTACTCTCGATTTCCTCTTTTATAGCTGTTAGCAGTTGTTTTGTGTATTGTGGTGCTCCTATGTTGGGTGCATATATATTTATAATTGTTATATCTTCTTCTTGGGTTGATCCCTTGATCATTATGTAGTGTCCTTCCTTGTGTCTTGTAACATTCTTTATTTTAAAGTCTATTTTAACTGATGTGAGTATTGCTACTCCAGCTTTCTTTTGATTTCCAGTTTTCATGGAATATCTTTTTCTATTCCCTCACTTTCAGTCTGTATGTGTCTGAAGTGGGTCTCTTGTAGACAGCATATAGATGAGTCTTCTTTTTGTATCCATTCAGCAATCCTGTGTCTTTTGGTTGGAGCATGTAATCCAGTCACGTTTAAGGTAATTATCGATATGTACCTATTACCATTTTTTTAATTGTTATGGGTTTGTTTTTGTAGGTCCTTTTCTTCTCTTGTGTTTCCCACTTAGAGAAGTTCCTTTAGCATTTGTTGTAGAGCTGGTTTGGTGGTGCTGAATTCTCTTAGCTTTTGCTTGTCTGTAAAGGTTTTGATTTCTCCGTTGAATCTGAATGAGATCCTTACTGGGTAGAGTAATCTTGATTGTAGCTTCTACCGTTTCATTACTTTAAATATGTCCTGCCACACCCTTCTGGCTTGCAGAGTTTCTGCTGAGAAATCAGCTGTTAACCTTGTGAGAATTCCCTAGTATGTTATTTGTCGTTTTTCCCTTGCTGTTTTCAATAATTTTTCTTTGTCTTTAATTTTTGTCAGTTTGATTACTATGTGTTTCAGTGTGTTTCTCCTTGGGTTTATCCTGTATGGGACTCTCTGCATTTCCTGGACTTGGGTGGCTATTTCCTTTCCCATGTTAGGGAAGTTTTCAACTATAATCTCTTCAAATATTTTCTTGGGTCCATTCCTCTCTCTCTTCTCCTTCTGGGACTTCTATAATGCAAATGTTGTTGTGTTTAATGTTATCCCAGAGGTCTCTTAGGCTGTCTTCATTTGTTTTCATTCTTTTTCCTTTATTCTATTCCACAATGGTGAATTCCACCATTCTGTCTTCCAGGTCACTTATCCTTTCTTCTGCCTCAGTTATTATGCTATTGATTCCTTGTAGTGTAGTTTTCATTTCAGTTATTGTATTGTTCATCTCTGTTTGTTTTTTCTTTACTTCTGCTAGGTGTTTGTTCTTTAATTCTTCTAGGTCTTTGTTAAACATTTCTTGCATCTTCTCGATCTTTGCCAACTTTTCTTTTTCCAAGGTCCTGGATCATCTTCACTATCATTATTCTGAGTTCTTTTTCTGGAAGGTTGCCCACCTCCACTTCATTTAGTTGTTTTTCTGGGGTTTTATCTTGTTCCTTCATCTGGTACATAGTCCTCTTCCTTTTTATTTTGTCTGTCTTTCTGTGAATGTGCTTTTTGTTCTACAGGCTGCAGGATTGTAGTTCTTCTGGCTTCTGCTGTCTGCCTTGTTGTGGATGAGGCTATCTAAGAGGCTTGTGCAAGCTTCCGGATGGGAGGGACTGGTGGTGGGTAGAGCTGACTGTTGCTCTGGTGGGCAGAGCTCAGTAAAACTTTAATCTGCTTGTCTGCTGATGGGTGGGGCTGGGTTCCCTCCTTGTTGGTTGTTTGGCCTGAGGCAACCCAGAACTGGAGCCTACCCGGCTCTTTGGTGGGGCTAATGGCAGACTGTAGGAGGGCTCACGCCAAGTAGTACTTCCCAGAAATTCTGCTGCCTGTGTCCTTGTCCCTGCGGTGAGCCACAACCACCCCCTGCATCTGCAGGAGACCTTTGAACACTATCAGGTAGGTCTGGTTCAGTGTCCTTTGAGGTCACTGCTCCTTCCCCTGGGTCCCGATGCACACACTACTTTGTGTGTGCCCTCCAAGAGTGGAGTCTCTGTTTCCCCCAGTCCTAAGTTCTGCAATCCAATCCTGCTAGCCTTCAAAGTCTGATTTTCTAAGAATTCCTCCTCCCATTGCCAGACCCCCAGGTTGGGAAGCCAGATGTGGGGCTCAGAACCTTCACTCCAGTGGATGCACTTCTGTGGTATAAGTGTTCTCCAGTCTGTGAGTCACCCATGTAGCATTTATGGGATTTGACTTTATTGTGATTGCACCCCTCCGACCATCTCATTGTGGCTTCTCCTTTGTCTTTGGATGTGGGGTATCTTTTTTGGTCAGTTCTAGTGTCTTCCTGTCGATGACTTTTCAGCTGTTAATTTTGATTCCAGTGCTCTTGCAAGAGGGAGTGAGCGCATGTCCTTCTACTCCACCATGTTGAACCAATCTTTACTCTCATTTTTATTCCCAAGTACCTGAATGCTTCAGATATTCAAAATAATCATTACATTGGCACTGTTATTGGGGCTTCTTAGACAAGACATGGTACTATAAATCTGGGTGCCACATTTCATACGAAGTTGGATTTCAGTCGTGGAAAATTCTAGACTCCGTCTCTGCGTACATCTGCTGAATCTGTGATTATTCTGTGGTCTTTTGAGAAGAGCTGACTTCCTGTAAAATAGAAATCTTCTGAAATAATACAAGACCTGTTATTTATTCTCACACCTGTTTGCTCTAATATTACTGAGTAAGAATGAGGTTGGAGTAGAAAAGTATTGAGTCTTCAGAAGGAAGGTGGGTTTTCCTTATTCTTGAGTCTCTGCAGACTATACTGTATCTCCTCTTCTCCTTCGTTTCCAGGTGATGCTCTTCTATAGGGATTCTACCCTCAAATTCAGCTGAACATTTACACAAGGCTCACTTATTTTACTTTACTTTACTTTACATTTTATTTATTTTATTTTATTGCATTTCAGTTTAATCATACCACCCTCTGAATTAGCCTTCTTATCCCTTTTTATGGGTGAGAAAACTTGAGATTGTGGTTATACAGGTAGTGGCAGAGCTGATCCCCAAACCTCGGCCTTCTTCTTCCAGGTCCAGTGGTCTGTTCCTGTCTCACCTCCTCTCTTCAGCCCAAATAAAACTCTTCCCTGAGCTATGCCATGATTTCAAGCCAACAGCCATGACTCACCTGCAAAACCCTCTTTGTTCTGCCAAGCTCCCTGCCTGTTCCAAAGGAAGGTCCTGCTGGTTTGATTTATTCTCTTATTGAAAGCCCCTTCGTGATGCTGACCTGTAGCCTGGGACACTGACTGCGTCCCTCCCTGTCAAATAGTCACGTTTGCACGAGTTGATTTCTGCTTATCCCTCTCCCATCCCTTATGTTATAAACAATTTATGAGCAGGGATGAACACGTTTCTGTGTCCCCAATAGAATCCAATATAAAGTCTTGCACCAGAGAGTGGAGACGGTCATTGAATTGACCTGAGACTCCCTGCAGAAGGCCTTACAGATACTGAAAGTCATTCCCTTCAACGGTTGCATTTTATGAGTTAGGAGGACCAAGTTCATCAAAGGATAAAGACGTTGCTAAGTGAACCTCTCCTTTTTGCTTCCCCCCTATGCTGAAGTATGTGCAGTAAGATAATGGATGAGTAAAAGTGAAATTCAGGGACAGATGGGGGGACATGTCAGTGAAAGTACCAGCCCCCCGAGAGCCATGAAAGAAAGCATTAAACTTCGCATCCAAGTGTAAACGAGAGTTGGTCTAGAGAGTATGGGACAGCAAGCCTGGAGGGTAAAGGATAAGGGAACCTGGATATAAACATCTGATACACAGAAGGCACCCCAAAATGTCTGGTGTCTAAGAGGACTGGTTCTTGTTTCTGCCCCTTGCTGGCCATATGAGTTTGAACTCTGAACTTAAAATCTCAGACTTCTCATCTGTTACACTGAAGATGATACTTTCAAACTCATTGGATTGTTATGCCACGTAAAGCATGGCTAGAAGGAAATAGGGCCAGGTTGGTAGGTAGAATAATAGTTCCCCAAAGAGCTCCACTTCCTGATCCCTGGAACCGGTGTGAATGTTCTTTTACATGGGAAAAGGGACTTTGCAGATGAGATTAGATTAAGGATTTGGGGGTGGGGAGATTGTCTTGGGTGATTTGGCTGGCCCAGTGTAGTCACGAGAGTCCTTGTGAGTGAAAGAGGGAAGTGGGAGTGTCAGAGTCAGGAGCTGGGAGGACAGAAGCAGAGGCTGGAGTGAAGTGACTGCTGGCTGTGAAGGTGGAGCGGGCAGTGAGCCAAGCAACGTGGGCCGCTCACAGAGTTTCTAAGCTTTAGGTTCTCATTGGTACTCACGTACTGTCACTGTACTGCACCTATTTTGGTTCTTCTTCTGAGCCATGGACCCCTTTGGCAGTGCGTTATGTAGTCTATGGACTGTTCTCATAACTCTCTTTTTAGTTCATAAACTCAGTACTATGACCCAGAAATTCCATTATATTGAATTACACTTAGCAAATACTAAAAACCTCCCAAATGTTGCGTTAAAGTAATGTTTGAACCTTAGTAACACATTAAAAAAGATCTTGTGGCAGGCCTTAAATCTACTGTACTTCAGAAGTAATGAGCATAAATGATATTTCAACGCATCTCCAAAAACTGAAATGTGAGATGAAAATATTCCTGATATCTTTTGGTGATAAAACCGCAGGTACTGCTGATACTATTGCATTTCATTGCCTCATCATTGGAGGAACTGGTAGATTTCAATTTGAGCTTATGGAATGAAAATGTAACTTTTCCCCATCCTGGTTCAGTTGCCGTGTCTTCCAACTCCATTTCTGACTGTGGACCCCCTTGGGGCATGAATCCCTGGGCAGGGCATTTTGGAAAGACCACAAGGCAGTATAATGAAACTTCGAGATCTTAATACTTATATCAAGAGGCAATGTGTGTATTCTGTAAATCCTTGAGGATCGAAGGGACTGTAGGTCTATTAGGACAAGGATATGACTGCTCTGTTTCATTTGGAAAAGGGCAAGGGCTTTCTTGTACCAATTGAATTTTATTTGGGTGTCATGGTTTGAAACGTTATTTATAAAGCTAACTTACCAGGAGAGAAGACCTATCCAATAAACAGTAAGATAGGGTAGTGAGAGTGAAATTAATTCCATGTTAGCAAAGCATTAAACACAATGAAAGGAATGAATAGTGTTATAAGAATTTCAGTGCAGTTGCGTCTTAGAGGCAATTTTGGTTAAATAACAGTGGCCAGGAAAATTTTCTTGACCAACGATGAGTAAGAAGGTCCATTAAATTGTGCTGACCATTGTCACTGCGCAGTATCCACAGGTGAGCCTCAACCAGAGTTCCTAAGAGGAACTCATTAGCTAGCACATCAGATAGCTTATTTGGTGAGAGTTTTAGGCTTAGATAGGGCACATGGCTTTGCACATGGTAGGCATGCTCGTGGTTGTCAAATTCGTTTGACTCAAGAACATTTTACACCATATTCACTACCTGGATGACATTTTTGAAAAGTCAATATTTGTTTTCACTGCATAATTTAGAAAGCTGTGGTAGCCCCAAGTAAACACGTAGCTTTTCAAAGCTGTCCACACCTGCCATGTAGCAGGAGCGAGCATGATACATTTTTATTTTGTTAACATGAGGCTCAATAGGTTTGCAGAATTAATACCAGTAGAGCTTTTCTGCAGGCGGTTTCCATTGCAGATTTACTGGAGGAAGGACTCGCAAATGTCTTTGTAAGTGATGGATTTGACAGCCGTGTCTCGAAATAGAAGACAGAGCTCTTAGTTACTTACCATGGTTTAAATAGTCAATATTTTCTCATTCGTCTTTCGGATAAAAAGTTACATAGGGACAAAACACCCCAATGAAGCATAGCTACTGGGAATGTGCCCTCGTGGATTCACTGTTTGTGGCAAGGTTTAAAACCGAGTGGCAGTGGGGTTTATTGTGAGGAGTGTTGCCTGAAGAGCTCACATAATTCACAATGCACAATGCATCTGAGACTGATTTTCTTCTGGGGGAAAAAAAAAAAAATCAAATGGCGTTGTCTTCATGGTCCGTAAATCTACAGCCATCATATCTTATTGTTGCTTTGATACTGTGTTTATTTCCTCAGTATTATCTCTGATAGCTCAGAATTTGTACTTAAATTAACAGCATGGTATATGTTGGCAGTGGTTCAAAAGCTATTGATTTTTGGCCGGGTTCTTCGGCATCAGTGAATGTATGGATGACATTCTTATAGATGAAAACAATGTAACTTGTAAGTATTAACTGTTAAAACAACAGCCATGAAAGTTGGTAAAATAATTTGCAGAATTGGTGTCCACAGTGCTAACAAAGGCTGTGTATCTGCATACCAGCTAAATTGGCACCTTCATATGGTATAGCACAAACTGTTTGTAGTTTCCATGGCTCAACAACTTTGAAATGAAATTCATCACCTTTTGTTTAATTGTGAAGGGTTAACTTTGTACATATAGTGAAACTTTAATAATATTTCATATCATATCTTACTATATCAAATTTGTATATTTCAGAACTGCCCAAAAGAAGCAACCAAATTATGTTGGCCACAAGTTATATTTCTAGATAAATAACTCTAAACTCCATACTGAACTTTAAATCCATGTCCAGATTATTTTGTTGTACTAGAATTTCATTGCATTGGTAAACTGAGTTCACAAACTGGCAATCCAAAAGAGACACTGTTGGCTGTGATTCATACTGATCCACTGTGCTTTCAGTGTTTTGATTGTACTTTAAAATGTTCAAATCCACTGCGATCATCATATTAGAACAGAATACGGGCATACCTCAGGGATAATGTAGGTTTGGTTCCAGACCACCGCAATAAAGAAAATATTGCAATAAAGCGAGTCACACTAATTTTTTGCTTTCCCAGCACATATAAAAGTTATGTTTACACTGTACTGTAGTCTGTTAAGTGGCAGAACAGACAGTTATCCAGCAACCCACGTGCAGCATCGTGGTGGACCATGGTCTTGGTCAGCAGAGCAATTGTGAATAAATCAACTTGCCCAGGACCGAATGATGGACCAGGGATTTTGGGTTCTCATTATTTCCCCAATCAAATCAGTTCCTCCTTTTCCCATTTGGAGGACTGGCAGTAGTTTCAAACCAATTCTGCAGCAACACAGGGAGAGGAGTATTGCCCTTTGTAAACTATTCGTCTCTGTATTTCTCATTACCTAGCATAGCACATAATAGGCATTACCAAATAGATGGATGGATCTCATGTGTATTTATTTATTGAAGCCTGATAACTACAAAATATTATGGCTGTAGCTGCCATAGATATAAAGTGAGCTACCTTCATAATTCATCAGTGAAGGGAATTTTCAATAAAGATCTCTTTGGGCGGCATTTCAGGTACTCAGTTAGGCAGACAGGAACAAGGGGAAAAAAAATCACAGTGCCTAGAGAAGGGTGGAAAGTTACACTTAAGCTGGAGCAAACCATCCGATTAGAGTCCTCCTTTGCAATGTACAGCTCTTCATCGTACTAGTAAGCTTCGATTTTGACAGCAAGTTTCCAAAGAAGAAAGCAGTTGAAGTTCTGTTTCAAGTTCTATGTTGCGAAAATGTGGTAATTTAATTGAAAGAAAGGCTAACTTGGTCCTCACGGAGCCTTTCAAAAATGGGGCTGCTCTATGCACTACTGCTGTGTGGGAAAGCTAGGTGGAGTCTCAGATGTTCTCCTACTTAGAAATCATACTGTATGGGGGAAGGCTTCGCATTCTTCTGTAGGTGTCAGACGGTTTTCTCTGTGCTCTGTGTAGTTCAGCACTGTTGTGTTCTGGTTGCTCTTCAATGCAGAACTCTTCTAGGGCTTACATATTTATGACAACTTCAAGCCATGTGTTCCTCAGCTACTATCAGAATGAAGAAGAACTTTCAACTTCAACAGAGCCATACTCATCGTGCCAAAACACATTGCACAGTATCCATCTTCCCGTGTACTAGATTTTGTTGTTCTGAACTCACACTGAGTTATGACTTGCTGCTTTGTTTGGGGGAATTATCCTTCCTGCCACCAAAAAAAAAAAAAAAAATCAACATGCTGCCTTTTATTTCTGGGCCAACGTACTGGGCTCTGAATAGGACACAGATTCATTTTGACCTTCTGATTTAGCATGTAAATTAGGATACTTGGAGCAGAAGGCTCCGTCTTTTCTTCCAGTTCCTGTGTGATGCCAGCAGATTGGTGTGAATCAAAATGGAATGCGTAGAAGCAGATACCATTTATAAAATGTCAGTTAGAGGAGGCTAACCTGCATATAAAAGTTAGCTAACTGGTGATATCAATTAGAATAGCTTTCCGTGTTGCTTAATACCACTATTATCATTTTGCAATAGAGTAAAAATATAATGTAATCCCTACCCTGTTAGTTCGAAAAATCTTGTGAACCTACGTGTGTGTCAGTATTCCTTAACTGTATTTACCTGCAGAAAACCCGGAAGCTCCCGGTGGCTGGTTTGCATCTTATACACACCATTGATTTCTGGGCTCCAGGAAAAAAAATACTACATGGATTTTATGTAAAGAATCTGAATGATTAAGGGAACACTTCAAATTCCAGGGTTTTTCCCCCTGGAAAAACGTATGAACAGGCTTTCTTAATTATCTAGATTAGAGGTTGGCAAAGTATGGCCCTTGCGCTAACTCTGGCCCACTACCTCTTTCTGTATGGTCTGTGAGCTAAGAATATTCTTTACATTTTTAAATGGTCATATTTCAAATGATTATTTAGGCATTGATATAATAGCCTTGATTCTCCTTCTTGGCTCTCAAAGCCTAACATATTTACTGTTTGGTCTCTTAAGAAAGAGTTTGCCAACCTCTGATCTAGACTGTGGTGATAAAACTCTGCCTAATTGCATTGCCATGATGGATACGTAGCAGGTAAAAAATGCCTTTCTGGGCCACGTTCATGCTGCCGTCAACAGGTAACTGTAGTAAGCAAAGGACCACTGCAGTTGGTGTTGTGAGTGGAGAAACTTTATAAACTAAGAAGGTTCTTAATTCCAGCTTTTCACATAAGCCACTGAACAGCCATCAGTGGAAAAGAGATGAGAGTGGTCCTCAACCTAAACCTGCATATTCCCCCCAAAGGCTGCCACAAAACCCACAGGGATTAGGGCTCATTCACAGCCACAAGGGATGGTCAGTTAGGCAAAGACAGAATGAAACAGGGATACATCAGCAAAATGGTAATTTTTGCTAATATTTTGGCCAGTGAGGATATGGGTGTGAATTTCACTTAGAAATCTACATGCCAGCGACAATAACTGAAAACAGTATTTATTAAATCTCCTAACTCCGTAAAAGTAAAACTCATGACCTTGGAAGGTAGGGGAGTAACCTTTCCTGGATTGTAAATCCAGAGCAGATCGGGCTGTGAGACTCTGGGGTCTTGAGGTCATGCAAGTTAATGGGGGGCTCTTTCGTACCAGGCAGCAGTGGCCATTTGACTCTTGCAAGCCCTATTAGCTCTGCACCTGTCGAAGGAGTGGCAGCTGCTCTCTTCCCCTCAATACTTGCCACACGCCCATGGCTTTGGTGACAAAGCTGACGTCCCATCATTTTGATCTCATGAGCTTGTCCTGTCCTTAGCCTTATTTTCAATTCCACATCTCGTTAATAATGATCGCAACTCATTTCTTCACGTGCTTCAGTTCTCATTAAATTTGTGCAAGATGCGCCTGGCAGAACTTGCTTTTCTTTCTCCCTTTAAGCTGTGACGAATCTTTCAAACATGCCTTAATGAAATTCTTCAGAATCAGCCTTTGTGTCCTGGTGCCAGGCCCTGGAGAACTCAAAGCACCTGTGGAGCAAACCTGTTACAGAGATGAATGTGAACTGGGAGGCCGAGAACTCACACTTCCTGAGCGTGGCGGGTTGCTTAGACGCTCCCCGACTCACTTTTTTTCATATAAGCCAAACTGGATTTTCACAAAATCCATGCCATGCTTCCATTTGTTTAAAAGTTTGATTCTGTAAGTGACACTAAGATAGAGTGTGTCTAAGAAAATGGGCTTTATACCACAAACTTAAGTGCCTAAAACAACACAAGTGTATCATTTTATAGTTCTAGAGGTGAGAAGTCCTAAAATCAAGGTGTCCGCAGGGCTGGTTCCTTCTGGATGCTCTGGGGGGAGAATTTATTTCTTTGCCCTTTCCAGCTACTAGAGGCTATCCTCATTCCTTGGTGTGTGTCCTCCCATCATTTTGCCTTTTCTCTCTCTGCTTCCCTTGTCACATTGCCCTGTCTCTGACTCTGAGGCTCCTGCCTCCCTCTTACAAGGACCCTTGTGATTACCAGAAGAATCCAGAACAGTCTCCCCATTTCAAGATCATTAACTTAGTCACACTTGCAGAGTCCCTTTGCCAGGTTCTGAGAATTAGGACGTGGACGTCTTGGGGGGTTGGGCGGGGCAGGGAGAGGGATGGCTTTGTTCTGTCCACCACATACTCCTAACATGTCTCTGTTCAAAAACCCTTCGATCGTTCCCTGTAGCCCAGAGAGTAAACTATTTTCAAGATGCATCTTTCTTTTAAAAATAAAACAAAGACTGCAAGAAAACTGGTTATCAGGAAACTCAGTGACATGTTTAAACTTAATTGTAATAACCATGTGGAAATTTAAATTTGCATATTTTATTATTTTCCTTGGTCCTATTTTATTTTGTGTAACTTAATTTTACTAGTTCTGCTTTTCTGGAAAGAGGTTGATGATTTTATTCTTGTAAATGAATACGTTTACAGTTTTCTATCTTCCTATCTAAGGAAAAACCCAGTTCTTCCCTATTACGTCTTTCTTTCCTGTGTGTCTCCTTTACCTTCAAGAGAATGTTTCACTTCTGACACTTCTGGTCACCAAATGTGTGGAGGTTTTTTCCCCACACCGAGCAATTCTCTCTGATACCAGCTGGGTGTCCTACAATTTAATGCAATTCTTTTCTTTAAGTTTTATTTTTATTGGAGTATAGTTGATTTACAATGTTGTGTTAGTTTCAGGTGTACACCTGGGTACACATGAGTGATTTTCGCTGGGTCCGCTGGATGTCCTACAATTTAATGCAATTCTTTTCTTTAAATTTTATTTTGTATTGGAGTATAGTTGACTTACAATGTTGTGTTAGTTTCAGGTGTACACCTAGGTCCACGTGAATGATTTTTTCTGGGTATACGCGAGGAGTGTGATATACAGATCATGTGGTCGTTCTATTTTCAGTTTTTTAAGGAGACTCCATACTGTTCTCCATCGTGGCTGTAATCAATTTACATTCCCCAAAACAGCGTCGGAGGGTTCCCTCTCTCCATGCCTTCTCCCACATTTATTGTTTGTAGTCTTTTTGATGATGGCCATTCTGACTGGTGAGAGGTGATACCTCGTTGTAGTTTTGATTTGGAGTTCTCTAATAATTAGCGATAGGGAGCAGCTTTTCATGTGCTTTAAAACAAAAACAAAAACAGTGTGCATTAAATTTGCCTCTTGAAATTGGCTTCTTTTTTTTTTTAACATCTTTATTGGGGTATAATTGCTTTACAATGGTGGGTTAGTTTCTGCTTTATAACAAAGTGAATCAGTTATACATATACATATGTTCCCATATCTCTGCCCTCTTGCGTCTCCCTCCCTCCCACCCTCCCTATCCCACCCCTCCAGGCGGTCACAAAGCACCAAGCCGATATCCCTGTGCCATGCGGCTGCTTCCCACTAGCTATCTACCTTACGTTTGGTAGTGTATATATGTCCATGACTCTCTCTCGCCCTGTCACAGCTCACCCTTCCCCCTCCCCATATCCTCAAGTCCGTTTCTTGAAGGCCTGCCCTGTTTTGAATTCTTTTTCGATTACCTACCCCAGGACTTTTCTTGAAGGCAGGTGTTCTTCACAGCCCCGCAGGCCTTGCATTGAATATGAAGTGTCCATAAGCACCTGTTGTAAAGTTGTTGTTATGGGAAATGTCCACAAGGGGACAGCATTTCCTCATGCCCCACTAGGGTTACGCCTGCAACCAGAGCCTTAGAGAAAGTCTTGTCCTTGGGTCGTAGATTTGAGTGGAATGTGTCAGAAGAAACACCCCAGGCCTTGTGTCTCCTTACTTCTTCCCCCTTACCCTTCACCCTGGCAGACAATTCCCAAACCCTGCCAAAACCGCTATGCTGAGCTTGCCGTCGTACTTAGGTGGGGAGACTCCGAGGAAGGAGGCTGCCCGTGGGAACCCCACCACCAGGAGACTTGGAGACCAGGGGACCTTTCAGAGCCCTTCCAGCCCAGAGGGTCCACCATCCTTTCTGTGCCCTAGGCTTGCTTTAGCTGTAGGAGGGCCCGCCTGCATCTGGAGATTGTGGTCCCATCCGCAGGGGACCAGGCACTCCAGGTCCAAAGGGGGCTCATTTGCAGGCACATCCTCCCCAGCTCCCTCTGCCCCATGACAGTCCAGCCTTGGAACCCAAGGCTGCTCCGGCTCCTGGGATGTGACACCAGCCCAGGTCACTGAGGCCTGAGGGGAATACTGTAGGCCTTCCTTCCCCGCTCCCTCCCTTTCTTTTAAAATTTTTCTTCTTATTTTTATTGGAATATAATTGATTTACAATGTTGTGTTTGTTTGGGGTGTACAGCAACCTGATTCAGTTATACATATACATATCTCTATTCTTTTTCAGATTCTTTTCCCATATAGGTTATTATCGAGTGTTGAGTAGAGTTCCCTGTGCTATGCAGTAGGTGCTTGTTGATTATCTATTTTATATATAGTAGTGTGTATATGAAATTGATGCCGTTCTGACACAGTTTTCCCAGAGGTATGGTCAGACCTCACCAGTTAAGGGCTCAGCCCCACAAGACTGCCCCCTGGCTGCCCCCATGCACACCTCAGACATCAGTTGCAAGCCCAGGTTATTTTGACTAACTGGCAAGAGATTGGAGGTTCTAACAGCCCTCTCCTCGGGTTCAATTCATTTGCTAGAGCAGCTCTCAGGACTCAGAGAAACACTTACCTACATTTATTAGTTTGTTAAAGGGTATAATAAAGGATGCAGATGAACATTCAGGTGGAAGAGACGTGTAAGGTTAGGGTTGGGTACGGGGAAGGGTCAGTGCTTCCTTGCTGTCTCCCAGCTGCTCCCAGCCCCTCCACATGTTCAACCAAGAAGCTCTCTGAACCCCATCCTTTGGGGTTCTTATGGAGGCTTCATTATGTAGCCATGATTGATTAAATCACTGGCCACTGGTGATTGAACTCGATCTCCAGCCCTTCTCCCCTCCTCAGAGGTTAGGGGATGTGACTGGAAATTCTGACCCTCTGATCATAGGGTTGGCTCCACTAGCAACCAGTTCCATCCTGTGTACAGTCCACAGGTCACCTTATTAGCATAATAAAGGACACCTTTATCACTCTCAGCACTTAGGAAATTCCAAAGGTTTGGAGAGCTCTGTGCCAGAAATGGGAACAAAGACCAAAAATGTATATTTCTTATGATAAATCACAATATCACCTTTCTGTATATAGAGTCTAAAAATACTGAGTAGCACCCCTATTTTCTTTTTGGAAGTAGTAAGGTATTGGAACCCTACAATCAGGCCTTTGCTCCCCTATAGTTTGGCCAAAAAAAAAAAATTTTTTTTTTCAGCTCCATCCCCTAGTCACCAGCCTATATAAATCTGCAACCAGCATGTGGTTTCTTTAGGGTATGGAGGTTTTGTAAATTTTTTCATATAATTCCTTGTTTTATTTAGGTCTCTTTCCAAGTGGCAGAAACTCATCCAGTTTGTCTTGAGCAAAAGGGGCACATGGTGGCTCTTGCGAAGGCAGAGTCTGCTGTGTTTAGAGCTCGATTGAGCTTCAAACAGTCGCTCCAAGATGCAGTTTTTCTCTGCTTTTTGCCTCTGCTTTCTTCTGGATTTTATTTTTATTTTTAGGGTCCATGTGGTGGCAAGAAAGTAGCTCAATCCTTACATCCATTCCAGTTTCATTGTCATGGGATGGAGCAATATACTTGTTAGTTGGGTATATGACTGGGTTAGCTCTAACTGGGCCTGCTTGGGTAGACTTGAACTCATCACTAAACCAATTATTGTTTTTGTTTTTTGGTTTTTTTAATGTTACTGAAGTATAGTTGATTTACAATGTTGTGTTAATTTCTGCTGTACAGTAAAGTGATTCAATTATACATATATATATTCTTTTTCATATTCTTTTCCAATATGGTTTATCACAGGATACTGCATATAGTTCCCTGTGCTGTACAGTAAGACCTTATTGTTTACTAAACCAATTATTGTGACACGGGGGGCAAATGCAAGGCACTGACATCTTAGGTTTGGGTCATAGGATCTGTAACTGGAGCTGGAAGGTAGGGCCCCGCCTGAATCATGAGATTGAAAATAGGGAAGGCCTTTTACTGAAGGAGAAACAGGCTCTTACTAGCATGGAAGGCACTGGATGCTGAGTGGCCCCAAATTAACAGCTGTTGGAATTGGCCCATCTAGAATGCTTTCTGCCTTCTCCGTTATTAGTATCTGCACCTGTTCTTTAATGTCTAGCTAAAACTTTACCTCTTCTCAGAGTCCTTCCTGCAGGACTCCCAGCACAAAATGATCTGAAATTTATCTGATTATTTATGAGTCTATCCATTCATTTAACAAACATCTAAAGTATGTTCATCTCTCAGACCCTGTGTGCTGAGCACAGAAATGCTGATTATTTCCTCTGAGGGACTTACTATGTAGTGGAGGTGACTGGCATTTCACAGGTAATTATAGGTGTGATGAGTGTTACAGCGGGAGAAGGGGTGGGAGAATTTAACAGGAACGTTTAGTCTGCGGGATCTGAGAGGGCTTCGGTGAGGAGGTGTTATTTAACGTGGATCCCAGAATTACCTAGATACAGATGAGGATTTTTTAGGATAAGGGGAATGGACTGTTGTAGATGGGAGGAAGTAGAAAGGCCCAGAAACTGTCATACACCAAGGGTCTCAAAGTCCTCTGTCTGGGAGGATGAATCATTGAAAGAAGCCGGCCAGGATGAGGACAATGCATGTTGGCAGCGTTGTGAGTCAAAAGGCTATTTCAAGTCGCTTTGTCCTCTCAGCTCTAGTCCAGGTTGCCAGATCTTCTGTTTCTGAAGAGTTTTTATTTCACATTTGCCAATTCAAAAATTTTGGCAATGGATTAAAATTTTAAAAACACTGTGTGGGCAAAATAAAATTCTGCGGGCTAAAGTGGTCTTTTGTCTAGGTTTGCTACCTCTGCTGCACGTGAATCTGTTCAGGTAGTTAAAACCTGTAATCTCTGGACTCCACTCCCAAGAAGTTCTAACTTGAGATCGCTGGGATGAAGCTTTGTTTTCCCAATTTTTAACCAGTGTTCCTTCCATGAGATTCTTTTGCTAATGTTTTTAAGCCCATGCTTTGAGAAACACCATTAAAGGAAATGAAAGAAATTTAACAGGACTAGACTGTAGAACTTGGGAAGGAAAGAGAAGCAAAGTCTGGTCCTACAGACCTTATAGGATATGGCGTGTGAGGTTTGGATTTTATCCGGAATTTAATGGGAAACCATTGAAAGTTTTAAGGAGAAAAGAGTGTTTTGCTAGAGCGGGCTTGATACTGGCTCATGAAAGCTGATTGTTCCTTTTTCAAAATTTGTGCAAGCAACTGGTTAAACCATTGGTAGCTTGAAATCTGCCATGGTGGGACTGTTTGCACTGTGGAAATTGGCAAATGCCACAAGTCACTCTCCTACCCTTGAGAGGGTTGTTAAATACTTACCATACGTCATTGAGTGTGTTCATCAAATTTCTATGTTTGTATTTATATGTACATATGTATATTATATATATATTTATTTTTAAAGATGGCACTTAAAAAATTATTTATTTGGTTGCACTGGGTCTTAGTTGCAGCTCGCCAGCTTCTTAGTTGTGGCTTTCCGGCTCCTTAGCTGTGGTATGTGGGCTCCTAGTTGTGGCATGCAAACTCCCAGTTAAGGCATGCATGTGGGATCTAGTTCCCTGACCAGGGATTGAACCCAGGCCCCCTGCATTGGGAGCACAGAGTCTTAACCACTGCTCCCCCAGAGAAGTCCCTATATATATTTAATATATAAAAATATATTTATATAGTACATACATTATATATATATATATACATACACATGTAGACTCACATGTATATAATTTCAAAGATCCATCTGGCTGCATTGTGGCGAGTGGATTGGCGAGGGCAAGATGGAAGATGTAATAGTCTAGGTGAGAAATTACGATGGCAGAGGAAAGAGATGAGTAACTCGATGTATAAGCTTTTGCCTCAAAACTTACGGCTTAAAACATGAGCATTTATTCAGCTCACACTTCTTCTGGACAGTTCTCTCGGTTTGTGACAAGCCATTGGTTTGACTGGGTTTACCTGTCTGAGATCACTTGGAAGGTCAGCTAGGGGCTGACTGGTCAGGATGGCTCTACTTACTTGTCTGAGGTTGGGTGGCTGCTGGCTGGGTGAGGGGGTGAGGGGACCACGTGTCTCTTGTCATCCAGAATTATCCAGGGCTTGTTCACAGGGCAGCGAGTTAAAAGAACAGCAAGAAGGCAAGTCTTAACACGCAAGTGCTTTTTCACTGTTTGCTGATGTCATATTGGCCAAAGCAAGTCACAAGTCTAACCCTGATTCAGGTGTGGAAAAAGACTCCAGCTCTTGATGGGAGAAGTTACGAACTCACATTGCAAGGGCACAGATGAAGGGAGGGGAGGAATTTGTGGCCAAGTTGGCAATCCACCATGATGGATTTATGAGGTAGGAGACAGTGTTGTCAGGGCACTGGTGATTGAATGTGGGAGGTGAGGGAGAAGTAAGAGTGAGGCACAGTTAGTTAACTTGTGTGTTCATGTCATCTGCTCCCAACCAGAATATACATATAGGACAGAGAGCATTATAAAGTGTAAGAAACTATCGCCCAACACCTTGAACGGTGGTGATTTCTACCTCTTAGGCACATATTTGCTGTCTAATTAAGTAAAATCATCCTCTTCTCAATTTTGTCACCTGCCTGAGTTTGATCAAGTCATAGCACCAGTTTTGCTACACATGGAATCTTACTTCATGTTCTTCATTTCCTTACAAATAAACCTTGCTCAGAACTTCGCTGTTCCAGAAAGTCCTACCTGAAAAATAACATGTACACACCCTGGTTCTTCCTGCCGTGATGCATTTGATAATCATGTACGTTGAGATCTCGCTCTTTGGCCTCGGTCCTTTGTGTGTGTACGTGTATAGGTCAAGATGATTTGTAATTCTACTAACAATATACAGTGTTGTGATGTCCACTGTTATATTTATCCAGTGAATGGAGTAGAGAAGCTTGTGTGCTCCATGGGGATGGGATCTCTTCCACTCAGAGCTACATCCCTGGTGCTTGCAACGTGTTGGATACACGGTGGCCTGCAAATACCTATTCGTTGAAAGAGGGAGCCCTTGGGATTTATTCTGTAGTTCATGGACTCATATATCTGACTTTCTTCTCTAAACAAGAATGCGGAAGCACATCAGAAAACCAGCTTCCTTTCAAAGGCTACTTCCTTTGCTCCTCTAATTCCTCAGGAATTTCCATATCTGGAGAAACACTTCTGCCAGAAAAGTGTGTTTTATGCTTGTTCTTTCTGTAACCTTCAGTTCTTGTCCAAGTCACAATAAAAATCGAAGTATGTTTTTGAGTGCTAGTAAAGCACTTATAGCACTCTGAATTTAATTTTTCAAAATTAATTGTGATTTCCCTATTGAAGCATAAACCTGATTCAAAAGCACAGGCTTAGTTTAGGCTGTATAACTCTTGGTATCCTATGTTTTTTCATCTGCATCAACACTTGGTTCTACAGTAGTTGTATTTTTTTTTTCTGTCTTTGTCTTTGATGCGGTCAATTCCTGCTGCTCTTTGCCTTAGTGGGGTTAAGTGGATGATCATTAAAAAAAATAAAAAAAGAATCAGAGTCGTTCGGCCACATTCAATAAAGGGGTTACAGCATGCTTTCTGAGGGGTGGAGTGTATGTGTGTGTGTGTGTATATATATATATATATCTCCCCACCCCTTGATTCCAAATGATTAACAAAGACATCTTCTTGGCTCTCAGTTACCCTTATAACTTCAGGTAGGCCTAAGCCGTTCACTAAGATCAATACATAATGTGGAATATTGAAAGAAATGTGAAGAAAGGAGGGAGCCATGGAAAGCAGGGAGAAGTGATATGGAAATGGAAGGAGATGGAAGAGCAGACCAGTGGTCAATCGGGGGAAGGAGATAAAGTCATCTGAAGGCCAGAGCTGTCCCTGTTATTTTTATTTAATTGCGAGTGAGGATCTTTAAAGTTACCTGTGTTACTTTATAATAATGCAGCATGTATTTAACATGAGTCAAATACAGTGATCTTTATACACCCTGTAGCTTTTCAAAGTACAAGGTAAGAAAGGAAGACAGCCGGGGTGAAGACAGACCTCCCCGTGTTAGTGATTAGTTCTCCAGGCAGGGGTAAATCGAAGGGAAATAAATGACACAAAGCGGGGCTTCCCTGGTGGCGCAGTGGTTGAGAGTCCGCCTGCCGATGCAGCAGACACGGGTTCGTGCCCTGGTCTGGGAAGATCCCACATGCCGCGGAGCGGCTGGGCCCGTGAGCCATGGCCGCTGAGCCTGCGCGTCCGGAGCCTGTGCTCCGCCACGGGAGAGGCCACAACAGTGAGAGGCCCGCGTACCGCAAAAAAAAAAAAAAAAAAAAAAAAAAGACACAAAGCAACTGGTGCCGTCTTTCCTTAGCTTGTATTCATGGAGAGTGACTCCTTATAACGTGAAGTCTGTATTCTCATCAATGGCAAAATCCATTGTCATATGCCTACCAATGTTCAGTAAAAGATCCTAGAACTTTCAAGAGCACCTTTTATTCCAAAGAGAGGAGTTTGAAAAAATAACGGGTTGCACAGGTCAGGATCCTAGCAGCATCTCAGGGAATAAGAGGTGTTTATGTCCCATTGATTGGGACAACCTGCCCACTTTTATTTATTTTTTAAAGTTTTTTTTTTTTTGGTCGCGCCATGCGGCTTGCGGGATCTTAGTTCCCCAACCAGGGATCGAACCCAGGCCCCCTGCAGTGGAAGCACTGACTCCCAACCACCGGACCACCAGGGAACTCCCTGCCCACTTTTAAATGACTCATCGGGGACAGGGTGTAAGTGGAGCAGCTTCACCATTCCAGTGTCTTGACTTTTTTTTTTTTTTTTTTGATTACGCCGTTAAATACAGTGAGGCTGCCTCTTGAGTTATTATGTAGATTGGCAGGTAAAGATGGCATTTTCTGAATTTCACTTTATCTGATTTGGAATCCCACTTTATGTGCTTACATTTGATTCATTGTTGTAGAGTGAATTAAACTTGCATATGAGGTGGAGTTTTTAAAATCCATAACTCAGGCACAGCAATAAAAATGGCAGCTCCCTTTTTTAAAAAACTGGCTCAAAGTCTCACTCATTGCTTTTGCAAAAGATCGTAATTGTTACTCTCTGTGAAGTTCAGCTAACTGTTGCAGGAGAGCATTGGTTCATGCTAAATGTTTCTAATGTTCTCTTGCTCAAAATTAAAATGCCATTTTTGCCATTTAGCTTTCTGACTAATCATTGCCTAAATGGCTGTTGGATTTCCAAATTGGGCTGCCTGTCTCTGAACTATCAAATAGGATTGCTTATCTGAAAGGGTTTGCTGCAAACCCAAACCCTGAAACGAATTACAAGCAGGCAATTAAAACAGAGGGCGTTTTTCAGTAGAGCAGTGATCATCTGAGTGCACTTATTGGGCCTGTATTCTCTTAATTGTGCAGTCTGTTTAGTGGAATTTAAAAACAATAGTCCAGTCTCCTTTTCTGTTTAGCAAATGTTGGGGTCATGCCCACGGACTATCTTCTTTTTTCTGAACTTTTCAAACGATCTCATTCGAAGATCTGTCTCCCAGTGGAGGTTTTGGATAAGTCAGCTTCTACTTCCCTGACATCAGAGAGCGATTAACTGCCTGTATTTGCTTGCCAAACTTGAGATGCTTTGCGAGGTCCAGAAAAATAAAAGCAGAAATATAGGAAAAAAGTAATCCCACTATTAAGAGACAGTATAACCCATTGATCTCACAGAAGTAGTAGCACAGCTGTACAGGGATAATGAAGAGACTGAGGAGGCTTTTTACCTGTGTGTAGATGGCCATCAATTGAATAGAAATATGAAAGTGTCAAACTCATTTCATTTTAGTGTTTGAGATTCTGCTCGAATTTAAGATGAAAGGTCTGAGTTTCATTAGGAATGGAAGCAAAGTTGTATCTTCAGAACACATTTTGTTCATTATAAATGGCATTTCTTTTAATCCAGTTAATTTGAAAACATTTTAGATGAAAATTATTGCTTCGTGAAGAACAACGATTATAAAATGACATGAGCAACTTTAGAGCATTTTAGGAACCTAGAAGATTTTCATGAACCAAAATCAGGGCAAGAGACAGCATAAATCAATCTGATTTTTTTCCCTGAAATTTTGAAAGCTTTGCAGGGATTTATCTTGGGGGTATGAGTGCATCGTATTTTGAATTTCAAAGAAAGAATGTTATCTCACTGTTAGAAAAAGCCCTTCATTCCATTGTCTTTTGTAGACGTTTGCAAAGTTTGCTGCATGCTAGGATCATCAGGGAAGTTTTTAAAAATCCTGATGCTCCGGTCATATCCCAGACCATGAAATGAGGATACATGCCACCAAAATTGAAATTTCGTTTCTGTCTCTTCTAAAAAAATTTCTTTGACTTATTGAGGAAGAAAATGACTGTGAATGGGTGAGTCTACATATGTAGTTGTAGCTAATGTTCTCAACCGAAAATAGAAATAAGGTTATATTTGATATTTTCTTTCTACTAATGATGATGAGTTATCGGTTTTTTGTCTATGAACCTCTATCCTTGTTAAGTACTACTTAATAATGTGGTATCAGGCCAGCATTTCATTTTATGAATAAGTGAAATGAGCTTGCAAGGATGGATGTTGAAGGTATTTTTCTAAGAACAATTAAGATTGCTCAATACTTCAGAAACTCTAGACAACTAATGAAATCCGTTGGTAGATTGTTGAGTTTTGAAAGTACCCTGATTTTTCTGCTGGTCTAAGGGTTTTGTTAGAATGTGAATCTCTGCGTTGGGGTGCAGGGGTGTGATTGACAGGAGGGATTGTAAGCTGGTGGCTTGTGAGACATATTTGGCCCAAATATGTGCTGTGTTCAGTCTGCACAGTGTTTCAGTGTGGGAATATCATGTCAAAATCCTGATTTCTAGTTTCTATCAAATTATTAGCATATCTTCTTAGACTAGGTGGTTTTAACAGATATACATAGGACATGTCATCCAAAAACAACAGAATACATATTCTTCTCCAGTGCACATGGAATGTTCTCCAGGATAGCTCATATGTTAGGCCACCAAACAATCATAATAAATTTAAGATGGAAATCATATCAAGCATCTTTTCCAACCACAGTCATATAAAACTAGAAATCAATTTCAGGAAGAAAACTGGAAAATTCAAAAGTATGTGGAGATTATATCACGTACTACTGAACAACCAATGGATCAAAGAAGAAATCAAAAGAGAAATTAAAAAATACCTTAAGACAAATGAAAATACAACATACCAAACTTAAAAGATGTAGCAAAAGCAGTTCTAATGGGAAAGTTCATAGCGATAAATGCCTACATCAAGAAACAAGAAAAATCTCAAATAAACAACCCAACTGTACACATCAAGTAACTAGACAAAGAACAAATGAAGCCCAAAGTTAGTAAAAGAAAGGAAATAATAAAGATTAGAGTGGAAATAAATGAAATAAAGATTACAAAGACAATGGGAAAGATCAGTGAAAATAAGTGCTGGTTCTTGAAAAGATAAACAAAACTGACAAACCTTTAGCTAGACTCACCAAGAGAAAAAGAGAGGGGACTCAAAATCAGAAATGGAAGAGGAGACATTACGACTGATACAACAGAAATACAAAAGATCATAAGAGACTTCTATGAACAACTGTGCCTAGACAAGAGATGCTCCCATTTGTTTCTGTGCCTTATTAGGTTATATGGCTGTTCCTCTCATTTACTTTATAGTCTTTAAGATTGCTGCTTCATGTGAGGCAGGATATAGTTTTTTTTTTTTCCTTGAGTGTCCGGTTCTTCTGATGGAAACAAATCTATATTTTTTCTTCTCCTTTACCCTCTTCAAATGATGGTGTGTTCCAACAAAGAGGAATATCATCCTTTGCTGTAGTAGTTGTCTAAGTCTGCCATAACAAAGTACCACAAACAGGGTAGCTTTAAACAACAGAAATTTATTCTATCATTTCTGGAGGCTAAAAGTCTGAAATTGATGTGTTGACAGTGCCATGCTCCCCTTGAAGGCTCCAGGGGAGTGTCCTTCCTTGCCTCTTCCGAGGGTTGTCCTTGGGTGGATGCTGCAGCACTTCAGCCTCTGCCTCCATCATCACACTCTGTGCATCTCTTTATTCACATGGCATTTTCCTCTTCTTATTTATAAGGACACCAGTCATATTAGATTAGACCTCATATTAACTTGACTACATCTGCTAAAACGTTATTTCCAAGCAAGGTCACATTTACAGGTGCTGAGGGTTAGGATTTCAGCATGTCTTTTTGGGGGACACAGTTCAACACACATCACTTGCATTGAACCGAGAGCAGAACCAGCATGACCAATGGCTCCTGGGCCATAGGTAGTGAGGTGGTTAGGGTGAAGCTCTTTTATGGACCACGTCACCTGATACCAACCCACAGTAATAGATGACTCCAGCCCAGTGACCTTGTTTTAGTTCTTTACCACATTCTTTCCTGTTTCGATCACATGTCTCTATAAGAGTCTCTGTCTATATGCAGCTGCCTTATTCTCCCATTAAGCCACTGCACATATTGAGGGTTTGCCATAAATATTTCAAAAGGAAATAAGTATGCTGTTAGGGGGTGGGCATGGATGCCAGAGAGCCGAAAGTTACCAAAGTAGGATTCCTGATGCTTTCTTCCTTCCTACATTAGTGCTGAGGTGATACAAAAGGTGGGAGAGATTCTTTTAAATGTTTTACTGATTCTGGTTCATCCTCTCCCATTTGACCCCAAGTTTCTGAATCCAATGGTTTCAGCCATTTTGCTTTATTACTGTGCCATTGTAATAGTTCCTGGTTGGTTGTTTCACTTATGTCTAATTTGAAGTCATTTGTACAATTAATTCAGGGAATCCCCATATCCATGTAAATGTGGCTCTGACTTTCCACCTAAGAATTTGCTGTGTAATGCAAGTCACCTGAGTATAATCAGCCTTGTTCTTCAACACAGAAAGGGTTCTTCTTTGGTTAAATTGTAAGTATTCTCATTTTAGCTAATCTGATAGTCTCTGTCTTCTAATTAGTGTGTTTAGATCATTTACATTTAATGTAATTATTGATATATTTGGACTTAGGCCTACCATTTTATTCTTTGTTTTCTGTTTGTAACTTCTGATTTTCTTTGTTCCCCTCTCTTGCCTTCTTTGGGGTCATTTGAATAATTTTTAATACATTCTATTTTAATCTATTAGCTTTTTGGCTATATCTCTTTGCATTTTTTAAGGGATTGCTCTACAGCTTAAAAAGTACCTACTAATCTTTCACAGTCACTTTACAGTTAATATTTTGACACAATGAGCAAAATGTAGAAGGCTTACAAGCATATAGGTCCATTTAGCCTCCTTTCTTTATATTACTTTATTTATATTATATTACTTTATATATTATATATGTAATATATTATATCTATGTACATTGAAAACCCTACCAGATAATGTTATATTTTTTGCTTTCAACAGTCATCCACATTTTTAAAAATTGAAGAGGAGAGAAATAGACTATTTACTCAGATATTTACCATTTATCTGTTGCTCTTCCTTCAGTGATGAAGTTCCAAATTTCTCTCTGATATGATTTCCCTTTAGCCTGAAGAATATCCTTTAGCTTTTCTTTTAGCGAAAATCTGTCCCGACAAATTGTACTCTCCTTTTAGAGGTATGTGGTCACCATGGTTTCATTGATATGTGTGAGTATGTGTTGAATGTGTGCTTTTCTCTTGTTTCCTGATGAGAACCAAAGTTAATTTGTCCAATGGGAATTTCTTTTTTCCATGCCTCTTGTGTGCCCAGCACTGATATTCATCAGAGAGTGAACAAAACAGAAGAATAACTTTGCCCTCTTGAGGCTTACATCATGTGTGGAGGGAGATAGGCAGCAAATAAGCAAATAAAGCATGGTGAGTCAAATGTCATGAGTTCTATGTGAAAAAATAGAGCAGGGGTCAGAGATGGACTTTTAAAAAGGTTGGTAAAAAAGATGACCTCTCTGAGAAGGGAATGTGAAGAGTAAAGACTCAAATCAGGTGAAGGAACCAGCCCTGATAATATCTGGGGGAAGAATGTTCCAGGTGAGGGAACAGCAAGTACAGATGTCCTGAGACAGAGGGTGACTGGTATGTGTGAGGAGCAGCAAGGAGGCCAGTGTGGCCCTGCTAGTGAGGAAGAAGGGTGGTGAGGCATGCAGGAATAGTGCCAGATAGGTGAAGATGTGGCCATAGAGATGGTACTGTGAAAAAGATTTAAGAAAGACCAACCATTTGTTACACCACAGCATGAGACTGATGTAGGGAAAGCTGTATTTTATATTTAATACTTCATTCTTCTTGGGCTATAATAAAGGTCAGAAAACTCAAATACCTAAGACTAGTCTTGTGTTCTACTGAAATATGTTAAGTGTAGGCCTAGCATTGCAATCTTCCAATTTTGCCGAACAAGCTGGAGATAGACCATTCAGTTACTTGTCTCGACTTGTAAATACTGACAACTGAAAAATTACAAATGTTTTGGAGCTCTGAGCCAAACATAACACCCATGGGCCAGAATTGGGCTGCCTTTGTTTAAGTGCTGGCCTGGAAGCTTTGTCGTACAATAAGCAGCTCCATTCCACCGCTCTTTAAAGAAAACAGTAGTTTGTGCATCGATTATTGTAAATCTGATTTGCGCTCCTATGCCCTCTTCTGTTTAATGTTGTAGTCAAGCACTATATACCACAGTAACTTGGTGAAAAATGTTTTCTTTTCCGGTGTGTCTGTCTGTAGCGTAGATTAGGTGTTGACCCCCTGGTCGGGTGGGTCGTGGGCCTCCGGTTTGTAAGTGGTTCAAGGATGAGTCCGGTGACGCCTCTGGGTGTCCACTCCGCCCTTCTTTCCTCCTTACGTGGCAGATTTTGGACATTCATCTGACTTTATTGCCGAGACGTTTATTACACTTAGCACAGCTTTCTCTACAGCCTGGTGATATAAGTGTGATTGTTATCTTCTCATCCTTCTTCGCTCTCCCTTTTATTAGATGAAAACCTCTGGTATAAATATGTGACAGGGAGGGCATGCATTTTTTCTTCTTCTTAGCCTAATGGATGAACAGCTGGGAGTTAATGAGCTTTTAATAGTGGGTGTAGGGGGTTAGTTTGTTGCAATTTCACTCTCCACTGAATACTCTGAGGTCTCCTTGTTTTTCTGTTTCTCTTTAACATTAGCTTTATTGATATCTGCAAACACCTGTTTAAAATTCACTCTGCATGGAGGGAACATACTGTTCTTTGGATCACCTTGGTCTCAACTGACTCTCCTTTAATTGTAAGGCTCCTGTGGAACTTCATATAAGGTTTTTATTTTCATTTTTAAGGGCCTTAAAATTGTTTTACAGGATTAAGTTTTTATTTAGCAGAGAATTTTTTAAGTTCACATGAGCATTTGTATGTATATTTTTTGACCCTTTTTATTTTGTCGACTCTGACCTTAAAGGCAAACAAGACAAAAGCCTTTTTCCACTCATATATTTTGTAGCAATGTTCTTAGCCTTTATTTCTCATTTATCCTTTTCCCTTAAATTAACTTTTCTTCATACCTATCCATTGTAAATCCTGGGTCATAAAATGATTTCCTGTAGCTTAAAAAAAAATCATTAGTGATAATACCCAACTTTTATGCGGTTTATGCATTACTATATAAACCTTACAAATCACTTTCAATGCATCTGCATTTTCTCATTTAGTATTCACAAATATCTTCTGAGGTGAGCCCGACAAGTATTATTACCACTTTACAAAGTAGAAAACCAAGACTGATGGTCAAGGTTAAGTGGTTATAAAAGCTAATACATGTAAATAGTAAAATTTGAAACCGTACTAAGGATACACAAGTTTCCCTACCTAGAGGTAAACATAATTAACCATTTTCATGCATTTCTTCCAGTAGTTTTCCATGCATGTTCAAACTTGTCTATAGTTTTTTTTTATTTTTCCCTTAACAAAGAAGATAATGTTCTCCATAGTTCTGCAACTTGCTTTATTTACTTAATTGTGTGGGTGGAAATTGAACATATATGATCACAAGTCCTGCAGCTTTCCCTCCCACATTGTGGGGACTTAGCATAGTTTATTTAACCATCCCCTACTGGTGGACATTTAGGTTGTTTACAGTTTTTTAGAACTAGGGAAGAGGACTGGTCTGAAGAGACTTGTACATGATCTTCGCGTATATATTGGAAATACGCCTGTTTCTAGACAGATAGGCAAATTCCTAGGAGTAGAATTGCTGAGCTATCAGGTAGATGCATTTAAAATTTTGATGCATATTTCTAAAGGTGTCCTATTATTTCACTACAATATTTACACAGTATAACAGTGTACACGAAAGATTACACCTTCCCTTACAACTAGTCTAATACATTAAATCATAAAGCTTTTTTAAATTGACAGTCTGAGTTGTTTTAATTTGCATTTCTTTAATTAGTGAGGTTGATCATCTTTTCATATGGTTATAAGCAATTTGTATCAGTATTTCATTTACAGTTCTCTGTTCTGTTATTTATGTTTTTTTTATTCTCTTAATAACTTTAAGAGCCCTGTGCACTGAAGAACACATCTGTCCTGTTGCAACTATTTTCCCCAATTTATCATTTGTGTTTTGACCTTTTTTATTAAAAAAAAAAAAACCAATTTTTATTACAAGAGTAAACGTGGTCATTATGATACCGACCAGGGTTCTTGGTCTTCCCCATCAACAGAAGTTGACTAGAGGCCAGACAAGAAATAGGGGCAAGGCTTTATTGGGGCCCCTGCTGCAGCAGCGGGGAGACAAGAGCAAACAACAGGTGCCCTTACTTGTTCTTTGAGGGGAGGCGAGCTTGTTCCTTACATGGAGTGAGGGTAGGGGTGTGTCCAGGGGTCGGGCCAGAGGGGTAGCTTAGGTGTTTTGCCCACCCCTTAGGTGCTGTTGTGTGCAGGGGGCATGCACAGTACCCTGCTTTTGCTCCGGACACCCTGATTCTGCTCCAGGCTCTTCAAAAGTGGCAGTTGGGTTTTTAGGTCTCTTTGTATCTTTTGGGTGCAGAATTTGCCCCAACTGCATGCACACAGTTATTTTTAGTCCCATGTAGTTTCTCTGTATTTTGTTGCTGGAGGAGAGGTGTGTCCAGGTGCAAGCATTGCAGCACTGCGGCAAAGGGTCCCAGGTCCCAGCCTGTCTCAATTATAAGATTAAAGTTGGGAAAATCTGAAAAGCAAAAAGAAGAAAATGAAAGTCACCATAATTCTGTCATTTAGTGACCACTTTTGTTTTTTCATAGAAAGTTCTAGTCTTTTTCTGGTATGCGTGTGTGTGATAATTGTGTTTCAAAGTTTGTTTTATCTTGCAGTTTCTGGAGCCACCTGGCGTGTCAAAAAACTAGGTGGGAAGCTCTGAAGCAGATCCATTAACTTGTTTGTATCACCTCCCTTTTTCCATTTCTTTAAGAAGGAAAATCCTCAGTGCTTATGAGGATCCTTTTCTCGTTTCTCTAGGGAGGGTGTAAATGGGCCTCTCCCTGTTAGATCTTTGCTCACATGGTTGAAGCTCCCAAACTGGATGGAGCTCCTTTGTCTATATTTGTCTGATTCTGAGACTGTCTGACTTTGTTTTGGTTTGTTGTTGGGGACGTAATTATTGGACTTAAGGATCACTCTCTGCCTCTCAGCTTGCATTGTCTTTTTTTTTAAAGTCAGGTTTATTAACACATAATTTACATATACACAATTACCCTTTTCAATGTACAGTTTGATGAGTTTTGATAAATATATATAGTTTGTTTAATCATTGTAATCGAGATACAGAAAATTTCCATCACCCCCAAAATTATCCTTGGGCACTTAGGACATCTACCCTGTCCCCCAACACCCAGCTCTGATTTCTGTCCTTATAATTTTGCTATTTCTAGATTGACATATAGATAGAATCATACAGTATGTAGACTTCAGAGTCTGGCTTCTTTCACTCCCATAATGCACTTAACATTCATCCATGTTGTTGTGTATCAGTAGTTAATTCATTTTTATTGTTCAGTAATAGTATTCCATTGTATGGATATACCACAGTTTGCTTATCTATTCACCAGGTGATGGACATTGGGGATGTTTACACTTTTTGACTATTATGAAAACAACTGCTATAATCATTCATATACGTCTTTGTATAGAAATATGCTTTCATTTCTCTTGGGTGAATACTGAGGAATTAGATTGCTGGGTTGTATGGTAATCATATGGCTAACTTTGTAATAAACTGCAAACTTGCCTCCCATAGTGCCTATTACCATTTTGCATTCCCACCAATGATGTATGAGAATTCTAGCTGGTCCTCATTCTCAACAGCAGTTGCTTTTGTCACTTTTATGATTTTAGCCATTCTAGTAGATACCTAGTGGTATCTTACCATGGCTGTAATTTGCATTCCTCTGATAACTGTTGGTGTTGTGAATACTGTTAAATTGTCTATTGATAGATTTTCTTTGTTGAAATGTCTCTTTAATGTTGTGTCTGTTTTTCAGTGAGAGGATGTGTTTATTTTTTTGCCTTATTATTGAGTTGGAAGAGTTCTTTATATATTCTAGATAAAAGCCATTTATTAGATATGTTTTCCAAATTATTTTTCCCAATATGTGTCTTATAATTTAATTTTTAAATGTTTTTTGATGAGTTTTTAATTCTCAAGGGGTCCGTTTTATCTATTTTTGGTTCCTGGCATATAATTTTGGTGTCATAAGAATCCATTTCTAAATCCACCCTAGTGGAGATTTACTATGTTTTCTTTTTTTTTTTCCCTCTTTATTTTTTTTTAACATCTTTATTGGAGTATAATTGCTTTACTATGGTGTGTTAGTTTCTGCTTTATGTCAAAGTGAATCAGCTATATGTATACATACATGCCCTCCCTCTTGTGTCTCTCTCCCACCTCCCTATCCCACTCCTCTAGGTGGTCACAAAGCACTGAGCTGATCTCCCTGTGCTATGCAGCTGCTTCCCACTAGCTATCGATTTTACATTTGGTAGTGTATATATGTCCATGCCACTCTCTCACTTCGTCCCAGCTTACCCTTCCCCCTCCCCGTGTCCTCAAGTCCGTTCTCTACATCTGCGTCTTTATTCCTGTCCTCTGCCCCTAGTTTCTTCAGAACCATTTTTTTTTAGATTCCATGTATATGTGTTAGCATACGGTATTTGTTTTTCTCTTTCTGGCTTACTTCACTCTGTATGACAGACTCTGGGTCCATCCACCTTACTACTCCTGTGTTTTCTTATAAAAGTTTTAGCTCTTATTGGTTTGCTAGATTTTAAATGCACATTTACATCTATGTTTATGAGAGATATTGGTCTGTGATTTTCTTTGATTATAATGTTTTTGTTTGGTTTTGGCATCAGGGTAATGCTGGCCACATAAAATGAGGTAGTTAGTAAATGTTCCCATATCTTCTGTTTCCTTTCAGGGTTTATGTAGAATGAGTGTTAATGCTTCCTTAAATGTTTCTAGAAATTCAGCAGTAAAATCATCTAACATCTGGTTTTCTTGGCAGGAAGGTTTTAAAATAAAAATTCATTCTCTTAATTAGGTATAAGGATACTCAGGTTATCTATATCTTTTTGAATGAGCTTTGGTAAGTTTGTGTTTTTCAGGGCATTCTTCTGATAAGTTATCAAATTTACTGGCATAAAGATGTTTGTAATATTCACTTATCCTTTTAATGTCAGTAAGACCTGTAGTGATGTTTCCTCTTCTGTTATTGATATTGGCATTACGTATTTTTTTCTCTTTTGTTCTTGATCATTCTGGGGAAATTTAAGAAGTTAATTGGCCTTTTCAAAGAGCAAACTTTTGTTTTACTTATTATCCCCTATTATTTTTCTGTGATCTCTTTCATTACTGTATGCTCTTGTTATTTTCTTCCTTTTGCTTGCTTTGGGTTTAATCTGCTTTCCTTTTTATAGTTTCTTCATATGAAATCATAAACTTTCAACTTGAGGCTTTTCTTTTTTCTTAATACAAGCACCTAGTTATATAAGTTTACTTGAGCTAGCTGTGTCCCACAAATTTTTGACATGTTGTGTTTTCATTTTCATTCAACATGTTTTTGATTTAATTCTTGTGATTTATTTGACCAATTAAACAATGTGTAGTTTAATTTCAATAGTTGGAATATTTTCTAAATATTTTTCTGTTACTTATTTCTAGTTTAATTCCTTTGTGGACAGAGAACATACTTGGCATGATTTCTGTCTTTTTAAGTTTTTAGAGATTTTTTTTAAATGGCCTAGAATATAATTTATCTTGGTGAATGTTCCATGTGCACCTAAAAATGTGTATTTTGATGTTCCCTGGAGTTGTTCCATAAACGTCAGTTATGCTAGTTATTTTTTATTGATTTATTCATTACTAGTAGTAGAGGTTTGAAGCTTCTTTTTATAATTGTGAATTTTTCTCTTTGTTGCATGAGTTTTTGCTTTGTGTATTTTGAAACTTTGGTATTGGATGCATACACATTTAGGATTATTATGTCCTCTTGATACATATTAACCTTTCTATGAGCACATAGTTCCGATTTTTACTTCTAGTAATATTACTTTTTCTGAAATTCATGTGGTCTGATAATAAATAGCTACTCCATTCTTTCATTAGTGGTGTATTTTTGCATGGTATATTTTTTCCATCCTTTTCCTTTTAAGCAGTCTATATCTTTATATTTAAAGTAGACAGCGTATAGTTGGGTTTTGTTGTATATACATTCTAACAATCTCTTCCTTTTAATTGGTGTATTTAATGACTTATATTTAACATTTATATACATGTTTGGTTTTAAATCTAGTACATTTTTTTTTTCTCCTTCTTTCATATGTTTTTAATTTCTTTTTTTCTCTTGCCTGTTTTGAATTGAGTATTTTTCATGATTGTATTTTTCCCTCCATTATTAGTAATTATCTATGCCTTTTTCTCACACAGTTCTTTAGTGGTTATTTTCACCTGGCCTACACTATCCAAATTGATAGGCACTATCCATGTACGGCCATTTAAATTTAATTTTTTAATTAATTAAAGTTAAATATAATTCCCATTTCATATCCTTAGGTGGACTAACCACGTTTCCCGTGTGCAGTATTCACATGTGGCCAGTGGCTACTGTATTGGGTAGGACAGATTTGAGACATTTCCATCATCAAAGAATGTTTTCTTATATAGTACTGCTCTGGCGTTGAACATAGATAAGTTTAATTTCTCATAGTCTAGCTTTACATAATATACGAACCCATGTACAGTGTAAGAGCCTTACCGTAGTGTGCTTTCATTTCATCCATCTTTCGTGTGATGGTTTAAACCCTTTAATATATTGCTATTTTTGCCTTTGATGGTCAGTTATAATTTAAAGAGATTAAAAGTGAGAAAAATATCTCTCATATTTAACTACATTTCTACCATTTCCAACACACCTTATTTATCTGTATGAATCCATATTTCCATCCAGTGTTAAATGCCTTCTCCCCAGAGAAACTCCTTGATTTTTCTGTTTTGCTGATCTGCTGGCATTAATTTCTCTTGGTTTTTGTTTGTCTGAGAAAGTTTTTATTTTGCCTTCTCTTTTTCTTACTGTTCAGGTCACAACATATTCTAATTCTTTTCATGATTTCTTCTTGACTCAATGATTATTTAGTAGTATGTTGTTTAATATCCAAATGTTTTTCCTGCTTATCTTAGTATTATTTGTTTCCAGTTTAATTAAACTGTGTTCAGTTATCATGCTTTTTATGATTTCAATAATTCTAAATTAATTGAGACTTAATTATGGCACACAATATGGTCTATTCTGGTATACATTATTTTGGACACATATGTACGTTTTTTCTGTTGTTGAGTAGAGTGTTCTTTAAATAATAAGTCAAGTTGGTTGATAGCGCTGTTCTGGTTTTCTGTGTCTTTGTTGATTTCATCTTGTTGTTCTAATAGTTGTTGAGAGAAGGGGTGAAAATTTTCACTTTGAATGTTAGATTTATCTATTTTTCCTTTTATTCCATGACTTTGCTTCGTGTATTTTTAAGCTCTATTGTATACCCTTTAATGTTTTCTGTTTCCCTCTGTTAAATTTACCTTTTTTTTAATAATGAAATGTCCCTCTTTATTCATGGCAATGCATATTGTTTAGAAATATAATCTATCTACTATTAATAAAATCATTTGAATCTTTTTATGCTTACTCTTTTGATGATATATCTTTTTTCAGTTCAGTTACTTCCTACCTTTCTCTTCCTTAAGGGGTGTCTCTTGTAGATAGCATATATTTGGGCCTTGTTTTTATTCTGTCCTTTCTGAGAGTCTCTGCCTTTTAACTGAATTCCATAATCCACTACGATTTACTCTAAGTATTGCTCTGTTTGGGTTTGAGTCTACCAGTTTATTGTTTGTTTTTTCTTGCTCCTTCTCTTTTTCTGTCCCTCCATTTCCTCCTTCCTGTCATTTCTGAATAATTTTTTGGAATTCTACTTTAATTTTCCTGTTGTGTTTTGCCTTTGATTTTGAACACAGAATTCTGGGTTGACAGTTTTTTTCTCTGTACTTTAATGATGTTGCTCCCTTGTCTTCTGGGTCATTTTTTCTTGATTTCTTATGTGAATCTCATAATTTTTTTTGTTTTTTTGTTTTGTTTTGTTTTGTTTTGTTTTTACTGAATATGAGACAGTGTGTATAGAACAGGAGACTAAGACGCTATTTATGACTAGAAATAGGCCCTTCCCTTCTTATATCAGGCCATAAGTCGAGTCAGTCTAGTCTGTCAGTTGAGCTGGATTTGTTTTTTTCTTGTTGCTCTTATTACCCTCAGTGCCTCCGAGCCTTCCCATCCCTTCAGCAGTGGAGTGATGCCACCTTATGCTTAGTGGGGGACCTGTTTTATCAGAGCATTTTTCCCCATTGCTTCTGCTTCACCCCCAGCAGGTCCCATATACCCATGACACGTGGCAGCCTCCCTCCCTGCTCTTGTCCCCTCCCCAGTGGTAGACTGATGGTGCTCATTATTCATGGTACGTCCTGTGGGGAACAGGGCTTCTCGTCTCTTCGACTCCAGCTTCAGTCTTAGGCAGGTCCTGCATGCCTGAGCTTCAGGGGTGGGGCTTTCTCAAAGCCCTTTTGCTTCTGCTCCTCGCTCCATGGTGGCTGAACTTACCCTGGTATCTGTGGGGGAAGGTTATGTGGGCGGGAGTAGGTTGCCTGCCTTTCTCCTCTGCCCGCTCCGACCAGTGCTTCTGATCTTTATAGGATCCTGGCAATGAGTGGGTTTTCCTATTTTCCCCCCAGTGGCAAGTGGCTTTTGTCTGATGGCAGGGTGGGCAAGCACACTCAGGTTTTCAACCTCCTTGATGGTGATCACAACCTTTGTCTGGGACTGCACATAACTTCTGCAGAGTATGAGAGAAGGTTCTAGAACAATGAGTCTTGTGTGTTCCCCAGTGGCTGCTGATCACCAGTCTGACATCTGTACCGCCTTGGGAGTTTCTCTCTGTCCTAGCCGGTCCCTAGTCTTGCTTGTGAGCACCCAGTGGAGGACCTTGGAAAAGAGTGAGTGCAAATTTCCCTTGTGCCTGGGGCTCCCCGCTTACACTGGGCCTTTAACAAATGGTTAACATTTCAGTTGTTTTCTTCTCGTCTGCTTTTGTGGCCGCCACCACAAGAAAACTTCCCCTCTTCTGACAAAAGGCACACAAGGCACGCAATTCGCGTCCTCAGAGGTACTTGGCATCCTTTGGAATTCAGTTCACCCAAGTTCTTTGTGACTCTCTGATAGGCTCAGGAAACTAGTGACTTTGTAGGTGGTCTGGCTTTTTGTTTTTTATGGTGGGAGTGGCTTTCTTTTGTCGTTTTCACAAGCAGAGCCCCCTTCTGTGTTCAACTGTTTATTTTTGGTTTTGCCACATAATTTCCTTTTCAGGCAAACGTATAAGTTTTCTCCCATAGGCCTCTGAGGTTTATGTTTTGACTAGAAAGGGTGTCCTTACTACAAAAGGAGAAGAAAAACCTCTCATGTTTTCTAATAGTGCATCTCCATTTTATTATTTTATGTTCAATTCTTTCATCCACCTGGAGTGTGCATTGGCGTGTAGCATAATATATTAATTCAGATTGATTTTTTCCGAGTGGCTGTCTAGTTGACCTAATACCATTTGTTGATTTCATCTTTGACCTACTGCTTCTCACACATGTGCCATTAAGGCGTGGAAGACAGGATTCAGGTCATGCTTAAACTTTACTGGTATTCCATTTAAGCACATTGTCTTTATTTACTTTCTGCTGTTGTTGCTTGAGAGTACACAGCATGAAGAGAGTTTTCCTCTCCACAAGCAGTGCCTCTGTGTTCATGGTTTTATCTTCCTTTCCTCCAGTTCAAGAACAATTTCAAATGGGATAATACATATTAAATACTCAGTAAAGCAGCCTCCTACTGAAGTAAGTGGTAATTCCCACCTACCTAATCCTTGGGACAGAATGAAAGAATTCTGTAATGGTAACAATATACTGTGTTAGGCATCATCTGTGAATTCCAGTGTTTTGTTGCTGATTGAACATAACAGGTAATTCTAGGAGTGAACGCCTCCTTCCAGAGGCTTCCTTTCCAAGTATTGCCACCTCTTCTAGGATGGGAGCTTGGCAGGGGGATTCCTACTAGGGGGATTCCGCTAGCCTTCCCAACATCTACCCTAGGTCTAGAGTGATCAGACTAGTTCATCTCTTAGATGAAGAAGCAAGGTCTATTTGTGTTTGGTTTCTCCTTCCAGATGCTTTGTTTCTGTATAAACACTATTTTTTTGGCAAAAATGTTGACAGCACTGTTCTGATATTAGGCCATCGCTGACTCCTTGGTCCAGTTCTCTCACTGGCTCTGTGTTCCGTCATCACTGTTCTCAGTCTTCCTTGCTTCCTCTCCTCCTTACCTCTTCTTAAGCTCCCCTACTCTTAGTCTCCCTCTACCCCCAATTTCATTAAAATTCTAATGAAATTGTCTCTATTACACAATATTAATTTACCTGTTGTAGTATAAGGACAGATACATCTGGTCTTTGTCCCTGATTCCTGGCACAGGGCTTCAGAGACCCTTGGGATTTCCTGAGTGATAGGACTGCGTTTGTTATCCTAATAAGGTGACTCATTATGGGTCCCAAGATAACTTCAGGATGGAGACTGGTCACCAGAAAGGTCAGGCATGTGATCAGAAGGTTGGAGGATTTAGCCTCCTGACCTCTGGGTAGAGGAGGAGAACTGGAGATTGAGTTCACTTATATGGTCAGATTTAATCAATCATGATTGTGCAATGAAATCTCAATAAAAACTTCAGACACTGAAGTTTAGAGGAGCTTCCTGGTTGGTGAACATACTGATGTGCCACGAGGGAGACGTGCCCTGAATCCAAGGGGAGAGGGTGTGGAAGCTCCTTGTCGAGGACCCTTCCAGACTTGGCCCAATGTGCAGTTTTTATAATAAAACTGTAATTATAAGCATAGTGCTTTGTGAGTTCTGCAAGTAGTTATGGAGAATTATTAAAGCTAAGAGGTACGTGGGAGCCCCCAAATTTGTAGCCAAGTTGTCCAGAGTGCCAGGTGACCTGGCGTCGGAAGTGGGGGCAGTCTTGTAGAGGATTTTGCCCTTGACCTGTGGGACTGGGTCAGAATTGTATTACAGTATGACCCAGTTGGGGTGGAAATTGAGTTCTTGGTCTTAAAGGGACTCCTCCTTGTTATAGGGGGCACCATGTACTCTTTTGGGAATGACTCTTCAACTTCCAGCTGAAGTTAAATCTTACTTTTTATTTTAGTAGATGCTTTCTTATCTAGGTGATTGAGACCAATAGTTGTTTGGCTAAGTGAGAAAGTCACTTAGAGAAGGAATCGTTAAAAAATGTAAAATATGCTTAAATATTTTATTTGAACTTAATACCTATAAGTATACATTGATTTACCAATCATTTGATGTTCGATTAAGATCTTTTCTTTGAGCAGGGATCTAATGTCTGAATTCCATATGGTCTTGTTGCCATAAAGCTCACCTACTGTGTGTCATCCCCAAATTCTGGGTTCTTTGTAAAAATGAAGTGTGGACCTAAGATATGTGTGAAACCTTACAAAATTAAAGAAAAAAATCTCGGGCTTCCCTGGTGGCGCAGTGGTTGAGAGTCGGCTTGCCGATGCAGGGGACATGGGTTTGTGCCCCGGTGTGGGAGGATCCCACATGCCGTGGAACGGCTGGGCCCGTGAGCCATGGCCGCTGAGCCTGCGCGTCCAGAGCCTGTGCTCCGCAACGGGAGAGGCCACAGCGGTGAGAGGCCCGCGCACCGCAAAAAAAAAAAAAAAAAAAAAAAAAAAATCTCTGTTACCTGCTCTTACATTTGCCTTGCCTACAATTTTTTTTTTTTTTTTGGCTGAGCTGTGTGGCATGTGGGATCTTAGTTCTCTGACCAAGGATCGAACCTGTGCCTCCTGCATTGGGAGCACGGAGTCTTAACCACTGGACCACCAGGGAAACCCCAGTTGCCTACATCGTATTTGATTGCATTTTCACAATTTGCCTTTGAGTCTTTCCAAGCATTTGTCTTCCTTTGGAGAGGAAATAACTCTTTCAGCTTACAGAATATTCAATTAAGTCACATAATTCCAGTTACACTACAAATGGTGTCACTGTGTTTGGTAATACACTCTTAATTTTGATGAGTAGGCAGCTCAGCTGTTGCTCCCCCTGTGTGAGAGCGTTAAGTGTGCCGTGGCGATTCATCAGAAAAGTCTAGAAAGTCATTGGGTGGTTTAGTAATCACACTTAGAACAACTTGGGGCCTTTTTTGCATACTTTAGGTTGACATCTAAAAATTCTTCCTCATTTGTAAAATTTTATTGGAATATCTCTTCATGAGATGAATATTGGAGAGGGAACTGTCAATAACACCACATTTCAAACTCTCCTTTTATTGGGTGTTAATTCAGAAATGTTTATTCCTAATCCCATAGTGAGATATGGGCTGCCCAAAAGTTATTCTTTCTTTGTAAAGTTAGAGAAGGTGAGGTGGGCCTGGAGAGCAGGCATGTACCTTCATCATAGGCACATCCTACATTTTTCGGTTAAAAAGATGTTTGGAGTATAGTCTAGACATTGACTCGCTTAAAGCTGAATATGGGGGTACCCCTTGGAAAATCTGTGTATTTCTAAGGGTTCACATACCCTCATTTGAAAACTGCTATTTTAGAACATTGATCAAGAGAGCTTCGGCTTTATTGATTTCCATTTTTATAATTGATTTTATTTTCTTTAATTATAAGAATGAATCCTGGCCTATTCTGAAACTTCTCTTCCTCAGTCTCATTCCTCAGAGATAATCATTGTTATCAGCAGTGGTTTACTGTAGTGGATTTTTTTCTGACCATTTCAAAACATGTTGTCATCAACTTGCCCTGAGTGGTCACAAACTTCTGTACCCTTACAGCATTTAAAATGTATAATCCCCACAAGTTACCCCTACTTTCACCTCTCTTTGACTTTCATTCGTAAAGCCATCATGTATTCAGGTGGAAGCCATTTTTGACAAAGTCTTTTTACCTAGAATTTCATTAAAAGCAAATGAAACAAAACAAAGATCCCAAATGAACCAACAAATTAAAATCCAGGATATCAAAGGCTTGGCATTTGAATATAATTATATTTGGATTTTTAAAAATGAGTCTGAATCCATGATGAGCCTAGAGAACGGGCACACAGTCTCTTCCCTGGGTTTTCACGATATAAATATCCTACTGGCTCAGGTTTGTTGGCCGCTGATGAAGCTTTGTGTAGCGGTTATCTTCCAGTATTAGTAGTAAGCCATATATGCCAAAGAAAATCGAAAGGATGGAGCTCCTTAATTCAAGAAGAACTTACTGCTTACCATAGGGATCCAGTCATGAATAAGGGAGTTGTGTTCCCTGCCCTGATGAAACTGATAGTCTAAGAGATGGTGCCCAGAAAAAAAATGAATGTCAATTAAGTATTATTTTATACTCACTGGGATTTTCTCTTTTGTCTTGGAAGTTTTAACAAGAATTTTTAGTCAGTATTCACGTAAGGAATTGTGTATGCACACGGGTGTGTGACTGCTTAAGTAGATCTGAGAAATGCTCGTAAAGATAAATTTTCTTTTAACCTGAAAATAACTTTAGTATTCTAGAAAAACTTTACTGAAAATAGAAAGCTTACTTAGACATAGTTATCTAGTGCTAACGAGTCAGTTAATGTATGTGTACGTATGTATGCACGCATGTACGTGTATGTATGTATGCATGGATGTATGTAAGGACTTAGCTATGAATGTAAGATACTGTGGCTTTGGAAATCATCTGGCTGGTTAAAATTTCAAAATACATGATTAAATTTATCAAAGTAATACTGGTGTCTATTTGAAAAAGCATCAGCCTCACCTCTCTGTCCCTGGTCCCATTCTCCAGCTGCAAATGCTGTTTTCCTTTTTTTTTAAGATTTTATTTTATTTTAAAATTTTTATTTTATATTGGAGTATACTTGATTTACAATGTTGTGTTACTTTCAGGTGTACAGCAAAGTGATTCAGTTATACATATACATATATCCATTCTTTTTCAGATTCCTCTCCCATATAGGTTATTACAGAATATTGAGTGGAGTTCCCTGTTCTATACAGTAGGTCCTTGTTAATTATGTATTTTATATATAGTAGTGTGTACACGTTAATTCCAAATTCCTAATTTATCCTTCCCGCCCCCACCTCTCCCCTTTGGTAGCCATAAGTTTGTTTTCTATGTCTGTGAGTCTGTTTTGTAAATAAGTTCATTTGTATCACTTTTTAGATTCCACATAGAAGTGATATCATATGATATTTGTCTTTCTCTGACTTACTTCACTTAGTATAATAATCTCTAGGTCCATCCACGTTGCTGCAAATGGCATTATTTCATCCTTTTTTATGGCCGAGTAATATTCCATTGTATATATCTACCACATCTTCTTTATCCATTTCTCTGTCGAGGGACATTTAGTTTGCTTCTGTGGCCTGGCTATTGTACATAGTGCTGCAGTGGACATTGGGGTGCATGTATATTTTTGAATTATGGTTTTCTCCAGAAATATGGCTACAAAACAGCTGCAAATACTGTTTTCTTTTTTTACATCTTAGATTTTGTTAATATCACATTTCTAAGCAATATGCATATACTGTGATTTATTGACTCAACAAGTTTAAATCTTATGTATTAAACTTCTAGATAAAGAATACATGTCCCTTCTTGGATAGTTTTATCGTTTATTTGCATGCATAAATGTTTTCAGCTTATGCATCATATCAAATTCCTTTTTGTTTCAGAGATTGTCTCCATTCTGACTGCTTCTTCCACTGTGTCTAGCTGAAAGACTGACCCTCTGGCTTTGTTTCTGTTTCATCTGTCTTTTGGATTGATTTCCTTCTTTTCCCTTGTCTCTCTCTTTTTGAGCTTTACTCTTTTGTTTTTTTTTTTTGCTACAGCATATCCTTCAGTAAATTCCTAAACAATTGGGTTCATGAAACTAAAACGTTTGAGACAATGTTTGAAAATTTATTGATAGTTTTGTTGGGTTTAGCAGTCTTTTCCTTTAGAATTTTGAAAGCATAACTCAATTGCTTTTTAGCATATAGTGTTGTTTTTGGGAAGTCTAATAAAATTGTTTTATTCTTTTTCCACATGTTAGTATTTTTCCCCTGGCTTTTCAAAGCTATTACCCTTTTGTTTTGTTTTTGTTGTTGTTATTCTGAGCAGTCTAAAATTTCATGCAGATGTATCTTGGCATAGGTCTGCTCTTCATTCTGTGTTTCTGGGCACTAACTGGATTCAAGTCCTTCTGATTTGGATATGTATTGCTTTGATGATATCCTCATTACACTTTTTGTTGTTGTTTTCTATCTCTGGAGTAGGATATTGGGACATTTGGATTGTTTTTATAAGCATTTATTGTTTGTGTTAATGATTTCCATCTCTTTATCTTCATTTTTTGAATTTTATGAGAGATTTTCATTGGTTTCATCTATTAAAAAATTCCCAAGAGTGCTTTTTCATTATCAGATTAATTTTGTTATCATAGCATTTTGCAGTACCAGATTACCTGGATTTGAGATGTGGTGTGTTGTTGTTTTTTGAATACTTGATAGATGGCTTTGTAAAGTTTTGTTTGATTCCCTTCCCTTACCTATTGTCAAAGATTTAATGAGACTATATCTCTATCTCTATATATCTATCTATACACATATGTATATGTTCTATAACTGTGAGATTTTATATATATTATAATACATATAAAACTAGTAGAGGTATATATTATATATTAAATATTAATAAACAGACTATTTGGCACATCCTAAATGTTAATCATTTCCTCCTCCTCCTTTTCTTTTGGAGTCATACTGCTACTGTTTGTACTCTTAGGTCTTTGTTCCTTGAGTTAACTCTGTGTCCTCTAGTTTTATTTTTTCTATTTTGTTTATTTTAGTGTTTTTCATATTGGAGACTTTCTCTCAGTGTCGTTCCTCCTTATAGAAGAGTGGAATCTCTGAATATGTATAGGACTTGGTGACCAGTGGAATTTGTTTTTGAGTATATTGGTGGTCAGCCAAGCCTTCTGCTTTGAGCCCCATGCCTTGAAGGACCTATTGAGGTCCTTGGAAGTGAATCAGTCTCATTCCCCCACTCCTGCTGTCTCAATCAGTCACTCCTAATTCACCTTCTTTCCATCTCCCAAAACACTATTAAATGTTTCTCACTTGTTGATATCTCCACTTTTATTCTTTGCTCTTGTGAGTTCAAATCTTTTGTCTTCCTTAACTGTCATATTTGTTGGGTCTTAGAAAGGAGAGAACATCGACATAGGTGGGTGATTTACCATTTTTTGGGAAATAAAAAATTAAAACATCTATTGAAAATTGGTTCTGCTAAGTTGCTGTTAAGGAAAGGTTCATGGTGACATGTCAGGGTAGCATATCAGAATGCTATTTTATTGATTATTCTGGGCTTAGATAGATAGTGACATGTATAACATGAGAACAAAAATAATGTTTATAAGAGTTTAAATAACAACTGAAATATTGTTTAGGTTATGATAAAAAAACATGCAGCATTTTGCTGGAGTCTGTTTTAGTTAGAAGTAAAATAGAACAAAATTTTCTGAGGGAAAATGTTAAAAAATACATATATACTTTTTAGGTTTAAAATGTACAAGTGGAAGCTTATCACCAATTTCTACATGCACATAGATTTATTTATTTTTGTCCACGGAGACGGTTCTGCATATAAATTTAGTAGAAGAACGGTTAAGAAATCTATCCAACTGTGCATGAAGGGGCTTGCAGGGACGAAAACAAGTCCTTTTGTTTATTTTTAACTCTCCATTTGGCTTTATTCTAACTTTAGCATATATATACACTAGTTGTGTAACAGGCTCTTTGAAACTGAACACAGCCGTTTCACTCCTCCTTCTGTCTTCTTTTTCTTTCTTTCTCTTTCTTTGTTTTCTCTTTTTTCTTTTTCCTTTCTTCCCTCCTTCCTTCCTTTCTCTCTCTCTCTCTCTCCCTCTCTCTCTCCCTCTCCCTCTCTCTCTTTCTCTTTCTCTTTCTCTCTTTCTTTCACTTAGCTATCCCCCTGATTTGTGGGAGTGCTAGGAAAGGGGTGGGTGGAGCATGCCTGGGGCTGGGAAGGAAGGTGCCAGTAAATCGTAATGTCAGTTCTCTACTTCATCAGCTACCGCTATGGGAGAGGCTTTTTGCAATCTCTCCTATCTTTCTGCAATTATGTTCTCCTTTCAAAAGAAAAAGGGGCTCAGTCTGATCAGCTGAACATGGGGAGCCACTTTATTTGATTTCCTGTGCCCCAGTGATCCTGCTGAGTTGAAAACCTTTAAAAGTACTAGGCAATGATGAAACCGGGAGCCAGAGAGATAGAAACCGGAGGGCCCGGTGTAGTCCAGTGCAATGGAGATGGGAGTCATGATTCACATCGTTGGAGATGCCCTAAATTTGGCAGCAACAGGCTTTTAATGGGAGAGCTAAGGGTTTAAGGAGGCATTAAATGAAAACTTTTCGGGAAATAAGGAATTCATGCACCAGGTGGGGAAAAATTAAAACAAAGGTTGCTGACTGTTTCAGATCTTTAATTCAATAAATAACCGTTGGTAAGGGGACCATGATAAGGTGGATGCTTGGCTCTTAGAGGCACTTACTTTTTCCTTATTCTGAGAAGCATAACTTTTTAAAAATGATTTGAATTCAGTTCTTTGCATTTCTTCCTAGATCTTCCCAGTTTAATAGTTATTTAAGTAGTCTATAATAATAATAGCAGTAATTTTACTGTCATACTTATTATTAGCACCACAAATATTTTTAAAATTTTTATTGAAGTATAGTTGATTTATAAGGTTGTGTTAGTTTCTACTTATAGCAAAGTGATTCAGTTTTAAGAATATATATATATATATATTCTTTTTCATATTTTCCATTCTGGCTTATCACAGGATATTGAGTATAGTTCCCTGTGCTATACAGTAGGAGCTTGTTGTTTATCCATCCTATATAAACTAGTTTGCATCTAGCGCTACCAATATTTATTGAGCACTTACTATACACCAGGCAGCATTCTTGACACTTTATCTATATTACTATTTATCCTCACATCAGACCTCTGAAGCCTTATTATTTTGTAGATATGGAAACCGAGGCAAAGAGAAGTGAAGTCACTTGTTGAAAACCTCCCAGGAGTAGAGAGATGGCAGGATAGCTATTGAAACAGAGGCACCTGGTGTCTTTAGTGACTGTAATGACTTCAAGTTATTTCTCGCAATGTTAGCTAACCCCAGCTTCTTATTTGGAAACTTCTCAAATCTAAAGAAAGGTTGAGTGAAAAGTACATCTTTAGATCCCTTATGAGATCCTATCGTATTAGAGCTGCCAATTACATACGCCTATGCCTATACAGCTGTTCTTTTCTTTTTTCTGAATTGTTTGAAAGTAAGTGGCAAACTGCATATATTTCCCAAGAACAAGACGATTCTCCAATACAGTTTGCTACTGTAATAAACTATGTGGACATAAACTAAGGCAGATAATGAATTGGGTTTAAAAATCCCATTTACCATACACACACGCAGACAGAAACTTTTTCAGAAACATGAATGATCCCAAAAGCTTTCTTCTGCCCAGTCATGTTTTCACTGTGATAGCCCTTGATGTGAAGCATGTCACCTTTTTCAGTCCATGAAGTTAGAATTAGTGAGTGACAACGTATGAGTCATCTCAGGCTGCCGTAACAAATTACCACAGACTGGGTGGTTTAAACAACAGAAATTTATTTTCTCACCGTTCTTGAAGTTAGAAGTCCAAGATCAAGGTGTCAGCACATTCATTTTCTGGTGTGGTGTCTCTTCCTGGCTTGCAGACAGCCCCCGTCTCACTGTGTCCTCATGTGGCCTGTTCTGTGTGCGTGTGTGGAAAGGGCAGGCTCTCTGGTATCTCCTCCTCTTCTTATAAGAACACTAGTCCTGTTGTGAGGGACCTGCCCTTTAGACCTCATTTAACCTGAATTACCTTCCTAAAGGCCCTATCTCCATGTACTGTCACATCGGGGGTTAGGGATTCAACATATACATTTTGCGGAGAGGGGGTATAATTCAGTCTATGACAGACGTTTTGAAGGAATACTTCTGAAATATGGGAAGATTAAGTCTACTGTAAAGTAGCATCTCAGTGTAACATGTGAAAGTATATGTTATTAATTACAGACAGCTTTTATATTATAATTAAACTGGGAACTATTTCTAGTTTATATATATAAATAATCAGAAAGACTATATATATATATATATAATATGATATGTATTCATCTAATGATGAGATCCTCTCAGAGCATTTATTCCATACTTATCATCTTATCATCTTCTTATATGTATCTTCTAGTTGATGGTATTCTTGACAAAGAATGGCAAAGAGATAGTAGATTTGCTTAAGAAAAGTGTGGAGGGCAAGTCTTTAGAATATGTGTTTTTTTAAAAAAATTTATTTCTTTTACAATAGATTCTTGTTGGTTATCTATTTTAAATATAGCAGTGTGTACATGTCAGTCCCAAACTCTCAATCTGTCCCTCTCCCCAGCCTTCCCCCTGGTAACCATAAGTTCATTCTCTAAGTCTGTGAGTCTGTTTCTGTTTTGTAAATAAGGTCATTTGCATCATTTTTTTTTAGATTCCACTTATAAGCGATATATGATATTTGTCTTTTTCTGCCTGACTTACTTCACTTAGTATGATAATCTCTGGGTCCATCCATGTTGTTGCAAATGGCATTCTTTCATTCATTTTAATGGCTGAGTAATATTCCATTGTCTATATGTACCACATCTTCTTTATCCATTCATCTGTCGAGGGACATTTAGTTTGCTTCCATGTCTTGGCTATTGTGAACAGTGATGCAATGCACATTGGGGTGCATGTGTCCTTTTGAACCATGTTTTTCTCTGGATATATGCCCAGGAGTGGGATTGTTGGCTCATATGGTAGCTCTATTTTTTGTTTTCTAAGGAACCTCCATACTGTTCTCCATAGTGACTGTACCAATTTTCATTCCCACCAACAGTGTAGGAGTGTTCCCCTTTCTCCACACCGTCTCCAGCATTTATTGTTTGTAGACTTTATGATGATACCCATTCTGACTGGTGTGAGGTGATATTTCACTGTAGTTTTGATTTGCATTTCTCTAATAATTAGTGATGTTGAGCATCTTTTCATGTGCTTTGGGCCATTTGTCTGTCTTCTTTGGAGGAATGTCTATTTAGGTCTTCTGCCCATTTTTTTTTTTGTGGTATGCGGGCATCTCACTGTTGTGGCCTCTCCTGTTGCGGAGCACAGGCTCCGGACACGCAGGCTCAGCGGTCATGGCTCACGGGCCCAGCCGCTCCGCGGCATGTGGGACCTTCCCAGACTGGGGCACGAACCCGTGTCCCCTGCATCGGCAGGCGGACTCTCAACCACTGCGCCACCAGGGAAGCCCTGCCCATTTTTTGATTGGGTTGTTTGTTGTTTTGATATTGAGTTGCATGAGCTGTTTGTAAATTTTGGAGATTAATCCCTTGTCAGTCACATTGTTTGTGAATGTTTTATCCCTAGAATAGGTGTATTATTTTGAATAATGTCAGATGAAAAATTTTCTTAAGATGAATTAGGAATGCTGAGTATGGGAGATTTTTATTCTAAAAACTAAGGTAAGTGGCTGGGTTGTGTTGACGTTAGAACATATTATTGTTTTGACTTTTAATCAGTTATTGAAAAACTGTATTTGTAATTATCTATAAGAATAGGATAACAACAGTTTTCCCCACAAAGACAGTGTTCCAGGTAGATGGGAAATTTTTCTGGAGGAAAGTTGTATTTTTTGAGTGCGGGTGGAAGGTCTTGGGCAGGAAAGGAAAAGGCAGTTGGGATAAAATTCTTAGACTGCATTAGATACGGCTTTTCAGGGAAAAATTGTAACATAGTGTAACGGATCATCTTTTATTTTATCATGGCCTTTTGCCACAGGATCATAACTGTCTACAAAAGCATTCAGAAGCTTCCCCAATTTCCCCATGAGCTGCTCTCTTTAGCCCTTCGCCACTTCAGCCATTCTCTTTTGTGAAGTCTTTCCAGGTGATTTTCTCCTCTTTAATTATTGGGCTAAATCTGCCATATTCTCAGTGAATGGCTTTGAGTGGTACTCGAGCAGCTCTACTATGTCACTCTCAAGGACCTTATGAAATTCTTCATCCTTTGTAACATTTGCATCATAGGATGTTTTGGACCGTCGCCGAGAGGCTCTCTGACAGCCTTGACAGGACAGTCCCTGGTGTTGAGTGGGGACTAGTTTTATGTGTGACTAGGCATATTTTTTTATTCTGATGATGTTAATGAATACTCACATAGCAATGAACACAGCTTCCATATAGACCATCCAGCACAAGGGTGGCACACAGAAAATTGGAAAGAGGAGGGTTATAAATGAACTGTCTGTGCTCCTAACAAATGCCTGCCTCTTCACTTAGGTTCCACCCATTACCTCCTGCCTACTCAGACATCTCTCTAGCAGCTTTCCCTCTCTATCAGATTTTTCCCAACAGCATACATGTTTGCTGTAAATTCTCATCTTAAAAAAGAAATTGCTAACACCTGTATACCCTATACAGTATCATTTCTCTTCTTCCTTTCACAACACAATTTCTAGCTATAATTACTGTCTCCAATTTCTCACTGTATGCTTTCTCTGAAACCCATTCCAATCATGATTTGCCTCCACTGTTTTTCTGACACTTTTCGTGTGAAGGCCACCCCTGACCTTAATACTGCAATGTCCAGTGGTCCTCATCTTACTTGAACTCGGAACAGCAGTTAACATGATCACTCCCTTATCCTTGAAACCTTTGTCCCTTGGGCTTGCAGAGCACCCCACATTCCTCCTTGGTTTTTTTCTTAGGCCACTGGCCACTGCTTCTCTTCTCCCAAACTCTTAGCATTGAAATGAACCTTTTAAAAAATTCTCCAGCTACAGTTATTTCCTTGGGGATTTTTACCCAGTCTGTTGGTTTTAAATACCATCCACATATTCTAATGATGAACAGATGTCTAGCTTGAAACCAGCCTTCTCTCTTAAACTCCAGACTCAGACGTCTAATCTAACTGCCTATTTGACATTCTTCAGTTAGGAACCTAACACCTAACAAGCAAGCTCCTGGTTTGCCCCGTTTTATTTAAGAGTCAGCCTCACCCTTGTTGTTGAAGGCAACAACCTCAGAGTCTGCATCGACTCCTGTCTTCTTCTCACATCGTACATTTAACCCATCAACACATCCTGTCACCTCTACCTTCTAAATATATCCAGAATGCCACCTTTTCTTACATCTCCACTGCTACCACCTGGACCAAGCCATCATCACCTCTCCCTGGGTTATGGTGACAGGAGCTGTGTCTCTGCTTCCATCCTTGTTCCTCGTTAGTCTGTGGTCATTACAGTAGATCCTTTACAAATATTTGTCATATCCGGTCATCCTAAGTTCAGACTTCCCAGGGGCTTCCCATCCGGTTGTGAGCCTCACGGTGACCCATGAGGCTCTGGGTAACCTGCCCATTCACCCTGCATTATCTTTCAGACATCATCTCCTACTCATCTTCCCTTCTCTCACATAGCTCCGGGTAAAGGGCCTCTTTCCCTCAGATATCTGCAAGTAATAGTCTCTCACCTGCTTTAATTTCACACTGACGTGTTAGTTTCTTAGGCCCTCCCTGTTTTAAATTCCATTTTTCATGCTTTGTGTTTCTTTCATCACAAAAATACAAAAGACTCTTGAGGAAGAGGCTTTTTTTGTCCTGTTTTGTTCAGTGTTACATTTCCATGTGTCTGGCACAAAGTAAGTGCTCAACGAGTATTTATTGAATAAATATGTAAACAAAAAACCCAAAGTCATTTATTCAACATCTATGGTGTAAGTAGCTCACGATTAAACACTTTTCATTCATTAACACTTTAATTGAAACTTCATAACCATCATGTGCGATAGATAATGTACTAGTTGTGTATCAGAAAAATGAGATTGAATTACTCAGTGGAATTCTCCAAGTGGGGAAGCTGGCATTCCATTTCAGCAATTCTGACTCCAAGTCCAGGGCTCTCCCCTTGGTTACCAACAGGGAAGAATTCCATTTCCACCTTAGGAGAATCGTTAGATATTTCCATTTGGTATCTCTACTTGTTGAGGCCAGAAGCATCTCTCTTTTTTACTACTGTGTCCTCAACCCCCGCAGAGGGCCTGGCGCATAGTAGGGGCTCAGAGGATATTTGTCTGCACAGCTAAGTTACCATGTTTGTCCAGCTGATGGTCCCATGGCTACCATAGTCTTAACTTACGTGACGTCTCTCTTTTTGACAAAAAGCCAAGTTGGAGCTGGGATGGGGAAGAAAGTTGAGAATTATAAGGGAAGCACAACTAGGAATACTGGGCATGTTTCCCGAAGGCAGGTGACTAGCCACGGCCTCATTCTCTGCTTTCATTTCATGAAATCTTGTTTTCAGCCCTTTGTTTCCTCTGTTCTGCTTCCATGGAGGGGGGAGGCTGAGAATGCCAAAGAGAATACCCCGCTCAAATCAAATAAATGCCTTCTAAGATCACTGGAGTGTGACGCTTCTCTCTGAGGGTGTATTTTCTTGTGCTGGGCTGGAGGAGGAAGGGAAAAAAGGATTTAAACAAAAGGAAAATGATTCAAGGGAAATAACAGGATAAAGAAAAAGTCACCCTAATCTGATGCTTCTGTCTCTCCATCAGCTTTCAAGCAGTTTCAGCCGAAGAACTTTTATTGCAAATGTGGTTTTTATATTTTACCTCCTTTACAGTGGGAAAGCCCTGACTGCACTGGGACAAATAGTTATTTACCCTGCTGTTTGCAACTTTTCTTAAAAGCATATTTATTTATTTATTAAAAACAAAATTTTTTTTAACATCTTTATTGGAGTATAATTGCTTTACACTGTTGTGTTAGTTTCTGCTGTATAACAAAGTGAATCGGCTATACGTATTCATATATCCCCATATCTCCTCCCTCTTTCATCTCCCTCCCATCCTCCCAATCCCACCCCTCTAGGTGGTCACAAAGCACCGAGCTAGTCTCCCTGTGCTATGTGGCTGCTTCCCACTAGCTATCTATTTTACATTTGGTAGTGTATATATGTCCATGCCACGCTCTCACTTCGTCCCAGTTTACCCTTCCCCCTCCCTGTGTCCTGAAGTCCATTCTCTGCGTCTGCGTCTTTATTCCTGTCCTGCCCCTAGGTTCTTCAGAACCTTTTTTGTTTTTTTTTTAGACTCCATATATATGAGTTAGCATACGGTATTTGTTTTTCTCTTTCTGACTTACTTCACTCTGTATGACAGACTCTAGGTCCATCCACCTCACTACAAATAACTCAATTTCATTTCTTTTTATGGCTGAGTAATATTCCATTGTATATATGTGCCACATCTTCTTTATCCATTCATCTGTTGATGGACACTTGGGTTGCTTCCATGTCCTGGCTATTGTAAATAGAGCTGCAGTGAACAATGTGGTACATGTCTCTTTTTGAATTATGGCTTTCTCAGGGTATATGCCCAGTAGTGGGATTGCTGGGTCATATGGTAGTTCTATCTTTAGTTTTTTAAGGAAGCTCCATACTGTTTTCCATAGTGGCTGTATCAGTTTACATTCCCACCAACAGTACAAGAGGGTTCCCTTTTCTACACACCCTCTCCAGCATTTATTGTTCGTAGATTTTTGATGATGGCCATTCTGACCGGTGTGAGGTGACACCTCATTGTAATTTTGACTTGCATTTCTCTAATGGTTAGTGATGTAGACTAGCATCCTTTCATGTGTTTGTTGGCAATCTGTATATCTTGTTGGGAGAAATGTTGATTTTGGTCTTCTGCCCATTTTTGGATTGGGTTGTTTGTTTTTTTTGATATTGAGCTGCATGAGCTGCTTGTAAATTTTGGAGATTAATCCTTTGTCAGTTGCTTCATTTGCAAATACTTTCTCCCATTCTGAGGGTTGTCTTTTGGTCTTGGTTATGGTTTCCTTTGCTGTGAAAAGCTTTTAAGTTTCATTAGGTCCTGTTTGTTTATTTTTGTTTTTATTTCCATTTCTCTAGAAGGTGGGTCAAAAAGGATCTTGCTGTGATTTACATCATAGAGTATACTGCCTATGTTTTCCTCTAAGAGTTTTATAGTGTCTGGCCTTACATTTAGGTCTTTAATCCGTTTTGATTTTATTTTTGTATATGGTGTTAGGGAGTGTTCTAATTTCATTCTTTTACATGTAGCTGTCCAGTTTTCCCAGCACCACTTATTGAAGAGGCTGTCTTTTCTCCATTGTATATTCTTGCCTCCTTTATCAAAGATAAGGTGACCGTATGTGAGTGGGTTTATCTCTGGGCTTTGTATCCTGTTCCACTGATTTATATTTCTGTTTTTGTGCCAGTACCATACTGTCTTGATGACTGTAGCTTTGTCATATAGTCTGAAGTCAGGGAGCCTGATTCCTCCAGCTCTGTTTTTCTTTCTCAAGATTGCTTTGGCTCTTTGGGGTCTTTTGTGTTTCCATACAAATTGTGAAATTTTTTGTTCTAGTTCTGTGAAAAATGCCAGCGGTAGTTTGATAGGGATTGCACTGCATCTGTAGATTGCTTTGGGTAGTATAGTCATTTTCACAATGTTGATTCTTCCAATCCAAGAACATGGTATATCTCTCCATCTGTTTGTATCATCTTTAATTTCTTTCATCAGTGTCTTATAGTTTTCTGCATACAGGTCTTTTGTCTCCTTAGGTAGGTTTAATCCCTAGGTATTTTATTCTTTTTGTTGCAGTAGTAAATGGGAGTGTTTCCGTAATTTGTCTTTCAGATTTTTCATCACTGGTGTATAGGAATGCAAGAGATTTCTGTGCATTAAGTTTTTTTGTTTTTGTTTTCTTTGCATTATGTGGGCCTCTCACTGCTGTGGCCTCTCCCATTGCGGAGCACAGGCTCCGGACGCGCAGGCTCAGCGGCTATGGCTCAAGGGCCTAGCCACTCTGTGGCATGTGGGATCTTCCCGGACCAGGGCACGAACCCACGTCCCCTGCATCAGCAGGGACTCTCAACCACTGCGCCGCCAGGGAAGCCCTGTGCATTAACTTTGTATCCTGCTACTTTACCAAATCTGTTGATTAGCTCTAGTAGCTTTCTGGTAGCATCTTTAGGATTTTCTATGTACAGTATCATGTGATTTGCAAACAGTGACAGTTTTACTTCTTCTATTCTGATTTGGATCCCTTTTATTTCTTTTTCTTTTCTGATTGCTGTGGCTAAAACTTCCAAAACTATTCTGAATAATAGTGGTGAGAGTGGGCAACCTTGTCTTGTTCCTGATCTTAGTGGAAATGGTTTCAGTTTAAAAGCATATTTAATAAGAAAAAAAGATATGTATTTAAGCAGATAAAGTTAATCCATCCTCTATAGCAATCCCAAAGAAATCAACTTTTTTTGGTAAGGATTGTCCTAACTCTTTTAATGTTATATACATCAGTTAGTCAGGTGAGTGAGGAACCAGGCATCTTAAATTTTACACTTCTGTCAATATTAATTTTAAGTCACCTTTTTTGAAAACAACATATACAACCTGATTGCAAGTTCAGAAGCGTGGAAAGGAATCAAGGAAGTTTTACGTTTCCCCACTTATAAAATATGTCTCCAAGAACACTGAGAATAGTGACTGCCACACAGTATACTGTATGAAAGTGTTGGTTAAATAAATAGAAATAAATACGCTTCCATCTACCTGCCCAGAGAAAACTGGAAGGAAAATGGCCCAGAAACTGACAAGGGTTAACAGCAAAAAAAGGAGTTTTCTTTTCCCCCCTGTTTGGCCAGCTTCTGCCCAGTGAAGCTGGCTCCACTTCTGGATAATTCATTCGTATATACTCCAGTTCACACCTTGAAGCTCTAAAGTAAGAGAAATGAGAGATTTCAGCTACAACTTCTCACTTACTGCACAGGTCTTATGTATATGTATTTAGCTGTAGTTTTCAAGACAGATCTCCAACTGAAATGTTCCCTGCTGTTTAAGAGAGAAAATGCATCTTTGTTTTAAGTGAATTTACCTGAAGTGGCCACTTTCTGGTACTAAGCTTACTGAACAAGGCATCCCTTTTGTATGTTTTTAGAGAACTGAGCCACTAGTTTCTTGTCTGTTTTCTACTTTCTTTTTTTTTTTCATCCAGCAACACTATACTACGTAGCTGTATGATGTTTATGATGGTTACATTTATATGTCAACTTGACTGGCGGTGTGCCCAGTCACACATTATTCTGGGTGTTTCTGTGAGGGTGTTTTGGATAAGATTAACACTTGAATCTATAGATTGAGTGAAGCAGATTGCCCTCCCTAACGTGGGTGGGCCTCATCCAATCAGGTGAAGGCCTGAATAGAGCAAAAAGCCTAACCTTCTTCTTGAATAAGAGAGAATTCTTCCAGGTTTTGAACTGGGACGTATCTTCTCCTGTTTTTGCACTCAAACTGAAACATCAGCTCTTACTGCATCATGAATCTGTCCACCCTTGGACACATCTTCTTGGTTCCCTTTCTCTGGAGAACTCTGACTAATAAAATGTTAACACATGAGCTGCTCAAGCACGTATAATCAGTGATTTCTGTGCATCGCCCACACTGGATCCCTATCTTCTGCCATCATTCCTTCAGCAGTTTTAAGTACCTGTTTCTAAGAACCCATCTCCTGTGCCAGGAACAAAGATTACAAAGAAACGAGGCACATCCTTATTCAAAGATTATTGTCACATGTCAACAGTATACACATTTCTAGAAAGACTGTCTAAATGGAGCCACATAAACATTGTTATCAAGTAGAAAAGATGTTTATGTGGGAAACTGAGCCATATCTTGTGACTTGCTGAGGTAGAGATACTATTTTGGCTGTACTTGGTGAAATATTAGCTACCATAGCGACTACACTTTCTGCTGTGAGAGCATAGACACTGCCTGGGTTTGAATCTCTTCTCTTGCTATTTTCTAGTTGTGTTAACTTGGGCAAATCAATTTCTGGACATTTTATTAAATGTAAAATAGGAATAAAAATAGTGCCTGTACTGTAGCATTTTAAAAGATTACATAGAATATTTGTAGAAAGTTTAGAAGAGTGCCTGCAACCTACCATATTTTATCAAATCTAAGATGCTGTCAATTGTGAAATATACTGCTGTTTTGTGTATTTCAAAGAAAGAAAAGCAATGCCAATTATAATGGTAAGATGCTATCAGTTGTGACACATCCTGACATGTTAAAATATGTATCTTAAAAATCAATGAAGTACCATAGTTGGTGCTATATAAATGAATAAAATTCTAGACCAGGCAAGCTGATTATTCAGAGACAAGATTGAATAGAAAAAAAAAAAAACTATTTGCATTTGTGGATGGTTATCTAAATAGCAACAAAATTCTCAGCAAACTATAATATTAATGAATGTTCACATCACTTCTTGACTATTCTAGGAAGTTACTAAAGCACATTTCTTTTATTTTCTTAATGAGGTTTAGAGCTGCTTTCATTATAGATTCTCTAGGACCATTAAAAATCTAATTAAGGCATGATGGCTGTTACAAACTGAGTGTTTGTGCCCCCACCACCCACCAAATTCATATGTTGAAGCTCTAACCCCCAAATGTGACTGTATTTGGAAAGAGCGTCTGTGAGGAGGTGATAGAGGTTAAATGAGGTCATAAGGTGGGCCCTAATTTAATAGGGCTGGTGTCCTTAGGAAAAAAAGGAAGAGACACCAGAGCGCATGCTCTCTCTCTCTCTCTCTGCCATGTGAGGACATGGTAAGAAGGAGGCTGTTTAAAGCCAGGAAAAGAGCTCTCACCAGGAGTTGAATTGGCCAGCACCTTGATCTTGGATTTCTGGCTTCCAGAACTCTGAGAAATAAATGTCTGTTGTTGAAGCCACCCAGTCTGTGGTAGTTTGTTGTGGGAGCTGAGCAAACTGAGACGATGGCCAACAGGGAGGGTGGTCACTGAGAGAAGACTGAGGATGAATTCATCCCAGCCACCCCTCTTCCCCCTCGTGGCTACTCATTACCTGTCCAGGACCGTTTGACCTGAAGTGCTTATTTGCAATTGGAGACTACAGAAAGGATCTCCCCATGAACTCTCCCCAGTCCTCACTTTTCTGCTTACTTGGTGCTAAAGTCCCATGCTACTTTACCGACATTGTAATTACTCTTTATTTTTTACTTATTTACTTTTTTACAATTGTACACAGCTACCTATGGGAAATCAGCACTCTTCTTGCAAACATTTAATTAGGTTTATAGTTTTAATTACTCCTTTCATATTTATGTTTTCCTCTGTAGTGGATTGAAAACTTTCTCTCATGCTGGCGATTTGACTCTCTGGGTACTGGTTCCACTTTTATGTATTTTACAAATGAAACTTTGCCTTAGTGTTTGTTATCACCATTAATTGGATTTTGATTCCACCATTTAAGATAGTATGACAGGGAAGGGCCAGAAAAAATTCACCATGATATAGAGGTTATTTTGTAGAAGGTCTATCTGTATGGATTAAAAATCTGAAATACAGAATTGTAAAAAGGAGCTTTGTTATTCGAAGCACATACACCAAACAACAGAAACCAAGCAAAGCATTAACCTGTGGGAATCCTCGGGGAAACCTGTTTTAACGAGTAGATGAGATTTCTTGTAATTCACAGAACAATATATATGTAAACGATATATCTGAAAATCATGAGGGTGCTCAAGGGTGCCTGAAAACCTTGCCTTTCATTAATAATTTCTAAACATTGCCTCTACAATCTTGTTTCTGTTGTTTGTTTTTTTTATCAGAGCAAAGGTAAGTCTTTCCATCTTGGTATAACCAGAGTTGGTGCACTAGTTATCCATTGCTGTGTAACAAATGAGCCCCGACCTTAGATGCTTGAAACAATCAACAAACAGTTGGCCCTTGAACAACGTAGGTTTGAACTGTGCAGGTCCACTATACTATGATTTTCTTTAGTAAGTATGTACTATAGTACCACACGACCTGTGGTTGGCTGAATCCATAACTACAGATAAGGAGGGCCAACCATAAGTTATACTCAGGTTTTCGACTGGGTGTGTGGGGTCAGCGCTTCTAAGTCCTGCATCGTTCACGGGTCAACTATATATTATTTTACAGTCTTTGAGCAGCAGGTATCTGGGAATGGCTTAGCTGGGTGGTCCAGACTCAGGGTTGTTAGATTGCAGTTGAGCTGTTGGCTGGGATTGTAGTCTTTGAAGCTTTGACTAGGGCTGTAGGATCCACTTCCAAACTCACTCGTGGCAGCACACAGCATGATTTCCTCCAGAGTGACTGATGAGCAAGCGAGGGACTGCACCACTGTCTTTTATAACCCGACTGTGGAAGTGATAAACCATCACTTGTGATGTGTGCTATTGGCACTGGCACACAGACCAGTGCTGGTGCGGTGTAGGAGGGAATATACCTTGAAGCTCACTTACAGGGTTGTTGGCAAGAGACTTCAGTTCCTTGCCACAATGGCCCCTTTATAGGGCCACTTATCCCATGGTTTCCTTTGAGTGAGTGATCCAAAAGGCACAGAAAGGGTGACCACCTAATTTTGGAAGTGACATATCATCATTTCCTCTGCACGCTATTGGTCATAAAGATGGTACCATGTGGGAAGGGACTGCACAAACGTGTGGACAGTAGGAGGCAGGGAGCATTAGGGACCATCTTAGACGGTGGCTGCTACAGCTGACATGACCTTGAACAGAACGACAGACTCATGGAGTGGAATCATTCCCTCAGGTCCAGCCATGAGAATGGGTCCACTTAGTGTTCAGCTAAATTCTCTCTTGGTTTTACAATCTCCTGATAATTTTCCAATAAATTCTCTTTGGCTTAAGTGAGCTTAGATCACTTTCCATTGTTAAAAGACTTCTAACTGATAAAATGGACTCCAATATAAATTAAACGTAAACCATTTTCTGTTTGTTACAGGAGTATGGAAGTCAGTTTTATCATTGTTGGCGATGGGAGGTAGAAATATAGAATTGTGGACAGAGCAGTGAGAACCTGTGGTGCTAAGATGGAATTGGAGATGCCAGTGTGGACTTACGCTGTGGACTCACACTGTATACACACACACACACACACTTCATAGGTCTATCTGCCCTTTCAGCCCCAAGTCACTCCCTGGTAGCAATGAATAAACCTTTGTGCCAAGGTCCTAGTTTCTAAATCTGAAGCCCCACTAAAAACAATCAGGGCTCCTTGGAGAAATTTAGCTAAGATCTCAAAGCATAATGGGGACATGTCAAAATGACACAGCTGCCAGTATGAAGGGGCTCCTCCTGTCTAGATCTGAGATAATTTGAACATTAATATCAGTTTTGCAACCATCATATTAATAATTGGTTCTGGTGGAAGTCATCAATGGATGCTAAAAATAGTGGGTCAAAGTTTGAAGAGTGGGGTGTTTACATAGTTTGAATATATTTCCCCTTAAAATGCTTATTAATTACAAAGGGCAAAATAGTACCTTTAGAAATGGAGAAACCTGGCAGCCACCACCTTAAGCATGTGATTAAAAGTAAGAGCACCAAAAGCCGGATAAATGACATTATGTGCCTCCTGATATGATGCACTGAGAAGAACATAGTGTCACTTCTGGGGTAATCTGCTAAAAGTGCATTGCCTGACTCTAATCAGGAGGAAACATCAGACAAATCCCAACTGAGGAACATTGTACAAAATAACTGACATGTATTCTTTAAAAATGTCAAGGTCAAGGAAGATAAAGGCTGAGGAGAAGTTTCTGATTAAAGAAGGCTAAAGAAATGTGAACTAAATATAATGTAGGCTTCTGCATTGGATCCTGAGCAGCGGGGGAAATGGCTCTAAAGGACATTTTTGGGACAAGAGGAAAAATTTGACTGTAGATTGTCAGTTATATAATAGCATTGTATTAATGTTAAATGTCCTGAATTCGTTAATTATGTCAGAGAAAGTCTTTATTCTTGGGAAATACACAGTATTTAGGGGTGAAGGAGTGTCATGTCTGCAACTTACTCTCAGATGGCTCAGAAAAATATATGAAAGAGAGTGAATGAGAAAGCAAATGGGGTCACATGTTAACAATTAGGGAATCTAGGTAGAAGGTCTTATATCAGTTTGCTATTGTTGCTGTGACAGATTACCATAAATTTAGCGGCTTGTTTCTGTAGGTGAGAAGTCTGGCACAGTTTGGCTGGTTTCTCTGGGTTAAAATCAAGGTATCCGCAGGAGAGCCTTCCTTTATGGGGACCCTGGCGAAGAATCTGCTTCCAAGCACATCCAGGTTTTTGGCAGAATTCAGTGCCTTGTGGTTGTAGGACTGAAGTCTCCATTTCCTTGACTCTTGGCCCCTCCATTTTCAAGCCAGCAATGGCGTTTTGAGTCCTCCTCGTGGTTTAAATCTGAATTCGCCTTCTGCTTCATCTCTCTGCTTTGAAGGGCTCATCACCTTAGCTCTACATGGATAATCCAGGATAATCTCCCTCTCTTAAACTTAACTAATTAGTAATCTTAATTACATCCGCAAAATCTCTTTTGCCATGTAAGTAACATAACACAGCCATTGGTGTGATACCAGGGGCTAAAGGTCCTAGAAGCCAAATTTCTGTATACCTCAGTTTTATAGGAGTTTTTTGCACTATTCTTGCCACCTTTATATAAGTTTAAATTTACATCAAAACAAACAAACAAAAAGGATTCATAAACGTAGTATACATGGAATTGGGAAATGTAGTCATGGCATCACTCACATCCTTGGTACTTTCATTTCTTCCTAACAGCACTGGGTCTGTTTTGCTCCCCTGTTATCCACCAGGTCACCACCAAATCAAGCAAGGGACCTGTGAGGTGGTCGCAGTGCACAGGTGCTGTAACAAGAACCGCATAGAGGAGCGATCACAAACGGTCAAGTGTTCTTGCTTCCCAGGACAGGTTGCTGGCACAACTCGGGCTCAGCCTTCTTGTGTTGAAGGTAAGACCTTTCTGGTCAGTTTCCCTAATGTTGCAAAGGGACCTAACACTAAAGAACCCCCCTACTTCGCTGTCTTTGCAACTCAAAGGAAACTAGGGCTGCACCTATGTCAACTATGTCAGTGTCATTTAAAAAATGAACATAAATATAACCCCACAAATTTCTTAATGAGTAGGGTATTAATGATGTCTCCCAAGAGGTACCAATGAGGAGTTCAGTTACTGGACAATCAGGAAGATATGCTTTGATTTCTGCTTGCCCAACTGTCTCTCCAAATATCACCCACTGGAGCAGTTTCTTCCCTAGACATGCTTTTCCGCCTCCTCTAAAACTCTATTCAGAAAGTCAGCAACCTGGTTGTCTCACCTCGTGTTTGATGTTATAGACTAATATTCTCTTTATTTCTAGTTTACTATTTATATAACATCTTTGGAGCAAGTTCTGTGAGAATAGTTTGGGATATCATTCATTTGTTGTTTCCCTATCCCCTAGCAGAATATGGTGGCAGTGGTTAAAAAAAAAAAAAAAAGCATCAATGTTGATGGTTGTAGGTGGAGGCCTGGGACTGATTCCTTTTGATGCCCCCTGGCTCCTTCCAGCAGACACCTTGTTAGAAACAAGTATCAGTCCCCAAGGGGACAGATGCATGAGGTTAAGTCTTGCAGCAGTTTCTCTACAGTGGTGTGAAACCTCCCTGAAAACAACACTTCCTGTCTTATGATGCATTTCTAAAGGTCAGCAGTTAAAACACACACACATTCTTATCTCTAGAACCATACAGTCGACAATAATTAGCCACATCCCACCTACCCTACCAAACAGACACACGTTTGTAGACTGCTTGGTGTACACGTATTGTATACATACCATTGCTGTGTATCAGCGTGATCTCCGCCACCTTTCAAAATGGAAAGTGAACGTGGCAAATTTCCCATCTAGAATTCCTCACCAGAAACTCTGGGGGCCAGATGTGTTGCTGAATTCAGATTCTGTCAGATTTAGTTAAGGCAACATAGTGCAGATGCCATCTATTACCTAACAGACCTAACGTCTTCTGCAGTTGCACCCCATAATTACAGATATTAATATTTATACAGTAAAATACATGAATATTCATGCAGGATGGGATAAGGCAAGATGAAGAACCTCATGTTAATTCAGGTCAGGTATTGCTGCCATTCTAAAGAAATTCTTGCCATTTTCAGAGCTTTTTGGATTTGGGGCTTAAAGATAAAGGATTGTAGGTCTATAAAAAAAAAGGTAAGGATCTTTAACATTAAAAAAAAAATTGCTAAGTTTGTCTCCCCAGCTGGGACAGTTTAGTGTATATATTTGCTCCATTACTGAATCCAGATCATACTCATTTTGTCTCCTTGCTCTCTCTCAAATCAGTCCACTCTTCTCTACCCCACTGTCACCTCCACCGTCTAAGGGCCTAAATACATTTTGCTGAGCTTACTACTCTTCGTCTTCCAATTTTCACGCTGTAGCCATCCTTCTACAGAAACAGAACTCATTACGTCACTCCCATATTTAAAACCACACTTCAGTGACTTTCCACTGTCTTTAAAATGAAATCCAAATTCCTTACCATGGCTTGGCTGACGAAGCCCTGCATAATCTCGTTCTGTCTTACTTTTTTCTTTGAACTACTGTACCCCAGGCAAACTGGAGGCTTTTCTGTTCCCTTTCATCTCTGCACTTCACCTGTCATTGCCTGAATCGTTCCCTTCATCCCCCCAACACACATTTGTCCACTTAATGCCTAGTCGCCTTTCAGATCTTCTATATGTTCTTGTATCTCCCCATACTTCCAGTTCATGATGTGCATCTTGTTTTGTTGTAAAAACTTGTCGAACGTATGCTTCCCATTAGTCTGCAAGTTGCTTGAGGATGGGAACTGGGTCTCTTATTTACATCTCCCCGCAGTAGCTGGTGCATGATGAGTTTTAGCACAGGAGAGAATTACTTCATCTTCACTAATCACAGATTCATTTCGAAAGGTAACAACAATGGTTGCTTGCCTCTGCAGATTTTACTTAATTTTTAATTAACAGTTGTAAAGACGTTTAATGTTTTTATTGAAGTATAGTTGACATACAATATTATGGGAGTTTTAGGTGTACAACATAGCGGTTTGACATTGATAAACATCACATATTGATCACCAGGATAAGCCAACCATCTGTTGCCACACAAAATTATTACACAATTATTGACTGTATTCCGTGTGCTGTGTATTACATCCCCATGGCTTATTTTATAACTGGAAGTTTGTACCTCTTAATTCTCTTCACCTATTTTGTCCAACCTCCCACACTTCTCCCCTCTGGAGACCACCAGTTTTTTGTTCTGCATCTGTGAGTCTGTTTCTGTTTGGTTCTGTTTGTTGTTCTTTTTTTTTCTTTTTTTAAATTTTTTAGATTCCACATATAAGTGAAATAATATGTCATTTGTCTTTCTTTGTCTGACTTATTTCACTTAGCATAATACCCTCTAGATACATTCACATTGTTGCAAATGACAGAATTTTCTTCGTTTTATGGCTGAGTAATATTCCATTGTGTATATATATATACACCACATCTTCTTTATCCATTCATCTGTTGATGGGCAGTTAGATTGTTTCCATACATTGGCTATTGTAAATAATGCTGCAGTGAACATAGAGGTGCATATTTCTTTTCCAGTTAGTGTTTTTGTATTCTTTGGGTAGAGAGCCAGAAGTGGGGTAGCTACTGGATCATATGGTAATTCTATTCCTAGTATTTTGAGGAATCTTCATACTGTCTTCCATAGTGGCTGCACCAATTTAAATTCCCAACAACAGTGTATAAGGGTTCGCTTATCCCACACGTGATTGTTTTCTTAATTTTTCTCAGTTTGTTATTAGTTTATGGAAATACAATAGATTTATGTATACTGATTTTTGTATCCTGCAACTTTACTGAATCCACTTATCGCTTTTAATAGTTTTTTGGTGGCATCTTTAAGGTTTTTTTCATACATACTATCATGTCATCTGCAAACAGTGACAGTTTTACTTTTTTTTCTAATCTGGATAACTTGTATTTCTTTTTCTTGTCTGATTGTTGTGACTAGGACTTCTCACACTGTGTTGAGTAAAAGTCGTGATAGTAGGGATCCTTGTCTTGTTCCTCATCTTAGAGGAAAAGCTTTCAGCATTTCACCATTGAGTGTGATGTTAACTGTGGGTTTATTGTATATGGCCTTTATTATGTTGAGGTACATTCCCTCTATACTCACTTTGTTGAGAGCTTTTAATCATAACTGGATGTTGAATTTTGCCAAGTGCTGTTTCTTTATCTATTGAGATGACTGTATGATTTTCTCCTTTATTTTGTAAATGCGGTGCATCACATCGATTGATTTGCAGATATTGAACCATCCTTGAATTCCTGGAATAAATCCCACTTGATCATGGCATACGGTCTTTTTAATGTACTGTTGAATTAGGTTTGCTAATGTTTTGTTGAGGTTTTTTGCTTCTATCTTCATCAGGGATACTGGCCAGTAATTGTCTTTTTTTTTTTCTTTTTTTGGTGTACAGTCTTTGTCTATAGTTTTAGTATAAGGATAATGAGTTTGGAAGCATTCCTTGCTCTTTAACTTTTGGGAATAATTTGAAAAGGATAAGTATTAACTCTTCTTTAAATGTTTTATAGAATTCATCTCTGAAGACATCTGGTCCTGGACTTTGTTGTGAAGGGATTTTTTGTTTTGTTTTCTGGAGTATACTTGCTTTACACTGCTGTGTCAGTTTCTGCTGTACAGCAAAGTGAATCAGCCATATGTATACACGTATCCCCTCATTTGTGGATTTCCTTCCCATTGAGGGCACCGCAGAGCATGAAGTAGAGTTCCCTGTGCCATATAGTAGGTTCTCATTAGTTATCTATTTTATATTTGGTATTGATAGTATATATATGTCAATCCAAATCTCCCAATTCATCCCAGCTCCCCCTTCCCCCTTGGTATCCTGTTGTGAGCTTTTGGATTATTGAGTCAATTTCAATACTAGTAATCAGTTTGTTCAGATTTTCTATTTCTTCCTGATTGCCTTAGAAGAATGTATGTTTCTAGGAGTTTATCTATTTCTTTGAGGTTGTTCAGTTTGTTGGTATATAATTATTTCTCCTGACCTCTTATGATTCTTTGTATTTCTGTGGTGTTGGTTGTAACCTCTCTTTCATTTCTGATTTTATTTATTTGGGCCCTTTCTTTTTTTTGCTTGATGAGTATGGCTAAATGTTAATCAATTTTGTTTATATTTTCAAAGAACAAGCTCTTAGTTTCATTGATCTTGTCTGTTTTCTTTTTAGTCTCTATTTCATTTATTTCTGCTCTAATACTTATTATTTCCTTCCTTCTGCTGACTTTGGGCTTTCTTTGTTCCTCTTCTTCTAATTCATTTAGATGGTAAGTTAGGTTGTTTGAGATTTTTCTTGTTTCTTGAGGTAGGCCTGTATCACTAAATTTCCCTCTTAGAACTACATTCACTGCGTCCTATAGATTCTGGAAAATTGTATTTTATTTTTATTTGTTTCGAGATAGTTTCTGATTTCCTTTTTGATTTCTTCACTGACGAATTGGTTTTTTGGTAACACGTTGTTTAGTCTCCACGCATTTGTGTTTTATCCAGGTTTCTTTTTGTAATTTGATTTCTTGTTTCATACCTCTGTGGGTGGTTGAAAGTGCTTGATTTCACTCGTCTTAAATTTATTGAGACTTGTGTTATGGTATAATGTGATCTGTCCTGGAGAATGTTCCATGTGCTCTTGAAATGTATGTGTTTTTTCTGCTTTTATAGGAAACTGTTTATTTTATACTGGAGTGCAGTTGATTAACAGTGTTGTGTTAGTTTCAGGTGTATAGCAAAGTGATTCAGTTATACATATACATGTTTCTACTCCTTTTCAAATTCTTTTCCCATTTAGCTTATTACAGAGTATGGAGCAGAGTTCCCTGCTGCTATACAGTAGGTCCTTGTTGGTTATCTATTTTAAATATAGAGGTGTGTACATGTCAAGCCTAAACTCCCAGTCTATCCCTTCCCCCACCCCTCCCCCCAGTATCTATAAGTTTGTTCTCTAAGTCTGTGATTCTGTTTGTGTTTTGTAAATAAGTTCATTTGTATCTGTTTTCTTAGATTCCATATATAAGTGATATTATATGATATTTGTCTTTCTCTTTCTGACTTACTTCACTTAATATGATAATCTTCAGGTCCATCCATGTTGCTGCAAATGGCATTATTTCATTCTTCTTAATGGCTGAGTAATATTCCATTGTCTATATGTGCCACATCTTCTTTATCCATTCATCTGTTGATGGACATTTAGGTTTGCTTCCATGTCTTGGCTACTGTAAACAGTGCTGCAATGAACACTGGGTGCCGTATCCTTTTGAACCATGCTTTTCTTTGGATATATGCCCAGGAGTGGGAGAGCCGGAACATATGGCAGCTCTCTTTTTCCGTTTGTAAGGAACCTCAATATGGTTTTCCGTAGTGGCTCTACCAATTTACATTCCCACCAACAGTGTAGGAGGGTTCCCTTTTCTCCACCGCCTCTACAGCATTTATTGTTTGCAGATATTTTGATGGCCATTCTGACTGGTGTGAGGTGATATCTCATAATTTTGATTTGCATTTCTCTAGTAATTAGTGATGTTGAGTATCTTTTCATGTGCCTCTTGGCCTTCTGTATGTCTTCTTTGGAGAAATGTCTATTTAGGTCTTCTGCCCATCCTTTGATTGGGTTGTTTTTTTGATACTGAGTCACATGAGCTGTTTGTAAATTTTGGAGACTAATCCCTTGTTGGTTGAATCATTTGCAAACATTTTCTCCCATTCTGTGTGTTCTCTTTTCATTTTGTTTATGGTTTCCTTTGCTGTGCAAACACTTTTGAGTTTAATTAGGTCCCATTTGTTTATTTTTGTTTTTATTTCCATTACTCTGGGAGACGGATCAAAAAAGATATTGCTGTGATCTGTGTCAAAGAGTGTTCTGCCTATGTTTTCCTCTTAAGAGTTTTATAGTATCTGGTCTTACGTTTAGGTCTTTAATCCATCTTGAGTTTACTTTTTTGTGTGTGCTTTTTTTTTTGGTGGACTGTATCTATCAAGGTCATCTGATCTAATGTGTCACTTAAGGCCAATGTTTCATTATTGATTTTTTGTCTGGATGGTCTGTCCATTGATGAAGGTGGGGTGTTCACGTCCTCCTATTATACCTGTCAAGTTCTACCTTTATATCTGTTAATATTTACTTTATGTGTTTAGGTGCTCCTCTGTTGGGTGCATAGATATTTACGAGCATTATACCTTGTTGGATTGATCCCTTTATTATTAGATAATGTCCTTCTTTGTCTCTGTTTACAGTTTTTGTTTTAGAGTCTATTCTAAGTATTGCTACATCTGCTGTTGATTCCCTAGTGTATTTTTCATTTAAGTTACTGGATATATGTATTTTTAATCAGAGTATAGTTGATTTACAATGTTGTGTTAGTTTCAGGTGTACAGCAAAGTGAATCAGTTATACATACACATACATCCACTCTTTTTTAGATACTTTTCCCATACAGGCCATTACAGAGTATTGAGTAGAAGTTATTGTATTGTTTAGTTCTGATGTTTTTTTGAAGTTCTCACTGAGTTCATTCATTCTTCTCCTTTGTTCAGTGAGTGTCTTTATGACTATTACTTTAAACTCTTTAGCTGGTAAATCGGTTACCTCCATTTCATTTAGTTCTTTTTCTGTGTTTTTTCCTGTTTATTTCCATTTGGAAGGTGTTTGTCTCCTCATTTTGGCTAACTACATATATGAGGTATGTCAGCTATGTCTCCCGGTCTCGAGAGAGTGGCCTTATGTACAAGGTGCCCTGTGGGGCCCAGTGGCACAGTCACCCTTGGTCACCAGAGCCAGCTGCTCCAGAGGTATCACTGGTGTGGGCTGTATGCACCCTCCTTTTATGGTTGAGTCTTGATTGCTACAGACACACTGGTTGGTGGGCAGGGCTGACCCCCAGGCTGGCTGGTTGCATGGGTTGGCCAGGACTGTTATGGGGCACGTTGATGTGTAGAACTCGTCTCTGGCACAGCTGGCTGTGGGGCCTGATCATGACTCTTGTGGGACTGCCGGTGTGCGGAGCTCTCCGAATGCTTTGGAGGGACCCCAGTGCCGGCCAAGCTGCTGGGTGGGGTAGGGGGCAAGAACCATTTTGCAGGGGCACTGGTAACGGCTGAGGTGGCCCAGCAGGTGGGGCAGGAGCTCCTTTGGAGGGACTGATCACAGCTGGGTAGGGTCTTAAGGGAACACCGGCGTGGGGCACACAGTGTGAGCTAGGTAGACGGAGAGTTACGGAAATGGTGCACATCAGTGATGGGCAAGCTAGGTAAAAGGAGAGTTAAAAAAAAAAAAAAAAGGGTTCCTGCCAGCACTTCTGTCCCTGGAGGAAGTTCCACCGGATCCCTGCCCCTCTGGCATGTGTCCTAAATTTAGTCGATGAATTTCCTTCTTGTGTCACACAGGCACTTTGCAAGCTGGTGCCTCCGTACTGGGACTGGGAGCAAGTGAGTTTGTGTGTGAATCCTTCAAGGGTGGAGTCTCCGTTTTCTCCATTCCTCCAGCTCTCCTAGACGTAAGCTCCACTAGTTTTCAAGGCCAGATGTTCTAAGCGCTCATCTTCCTGGTGCAGGACCCCCGGGCTGGGGCAGCTGATGTGGGGCTCGGACCCTTTGCTCCTCGGCAGGGAGCTTCATGGTTGTGTTATCCCTCCTGCGTGTGGGTCCCCGCACCAGGGGTGTGGGTTCTGACTAGACCACATCTCTGACCTTCGTACCTGTTTGGATGTGGCCTTTTCTTTATAGCCTTAGTTGTAGAAATATGTTCTCCTAGTCTCTAGGTCACGCTCAGAAATCGTTGTTCTATAGGTATTTGTAGTTTTGGTGTGTCCATGGGAGGAGGTGAGCTCAGGGTCTTCCTATTCTGCCATTTTATCCAGAACCAACATCGCCTTTATATATTTTAAACTTCTACAGGAGCTCATGAATCATAACAAACTGTATTTATACTGTCTAGTTTAGAATATTTGGATATAAAAATCTTAGATATCTAAATAATGTTTTACAAAACTCGAAGCACTTTTATCGATGCCTGGAAAGTACAGATAGGGTAATAGTTCCTATTAGCATCTGTCTCTTAGTAAAGGAAATACTAATACCTTATCATACACTGGCTTGTTTTAAATTTTGTATATGAGAAAAATCCCTTTTGGCCTCTACCCTATGGGTACCCTATGGGTTTGGTCAATATATTTTCCATATACTTGTGTATTTAAAGACAGGTCTGTGGAAAATGTGGTAGATTTCAGTATGAATGTGTTTTACACAAATGGCTATCACTGGATATTTCTTAATCCAATGTGCATTATTCCTGTTAGTATTAGGTTGTGGAGCTCTTTGTGTACTAGTACCTATCGACCTGTTTTTTTAATCGCTCCACGGCATCCATTATATTGGACAGGTTATAATTTATTTAGCTGTTCTTCTACTGAAAGACATTTTGGTTGTGTCTGTGGCAAAGGAAACACGCTCACAGGGTCCATGATTTCCCTAGTGTAGAGGATCAGTAAGTGATGGAGACCAATTATCTGGTGTCGGAGCAGAGTCTGTACAGTAGAATTTCTGTGATGACGCAAATGTTCTTTCTATATATCTCCCTCTCTATATGGCATGATGTATATGTGTCCAGTATGATTGGTTGCCGCTAAGCACAGGCGGCCCTTGAGCATTTGAGATGTGACTAGTGTAAATTTACATGGGAACTTGTGACTAGAAGCGTCTATATTGGGTAGTGCAGGAGAAGCTTTATGTAAATCTGTAACTTCAGTGCAACATTTGGTGGCCAGAGCACACCAAAACCCTGAAAGATGGGATTGTAATTGTGTCTTCATATTTGTGTTCCCTGCACTAGCACTGCTTGGCCAATAGTCGGTGCTCAGTCAATGTTTATTGGCTCAGAGTCACAGAAGAGGTGTAGGAAGTTGTAGTTTAGGCTCTAGTTAGGGGGTATGTCTGTTTTCCTATCTCCCTGATCATCTGTTCCTTAGCTGAACATGTTTTGATTAGGGCTTTTTAGCTTTACCTGCTTAATCTTTATCCCATAATAATTATGCAGTATCATGCTGCTAATTGGCTGCGGGAAGACCTAGTCTCTGCTGCTATGTTCCTTTTATCTTATTTGTCACTAAGAATAGAGAGGATCTAAAATATAAAATTTACTTGAATTTACATTTAAATTAAAACCAAGGCGAGAAGACATGGGGGGGCACTTATTAATGTTGGTATAGACACTGGACTATCTTTATGCATTTTTGTTAATCCACACCACAGATACTCATCTGGTGTTTTTTGTTGCTTTTCCATAAAATCATAGCTTTTACTAGTTAAAAATAGCTTTTTTTTTCTCCTATCAGGCTTTTTTCTTATAATTAACTTATGAAGTCCCCCTGAATTATTGAAATGTGTCTGTAATACACATTTGGGATTTGGGAGAAGGGATGGGGAATTATTTGATTAAAGCTATGAGTACTTGGATCCTAAAACAGAAACTATTTAGCTGTTAAGCATTCTTGCTTTTGACTCGTCTGCTGGCATAGACAAGGCTGTTTTGTGGTAGGAACCGTATTCTATACATTTATCAAGAGATAATGCTGAATCGTTTTAGGATAAGATGAAATAAATATGTAGTACAGTGAGACAATGTATTTTGTCCAAGTGAATGCTTTCTAAACATCGGTTTTAAAAAAACTTAATAAGGTGAAAGCCTAGGACTGGAAGACAGTTAGTTACTTTTTAAAGCTATAGTTTTTTTCCTTTTGATGATGCCCAAATACCTTTTCTGAGATGTCGGATTTCGCTTATTTAAGGACAAGAGTTACTGTGTGTATTGCAGACATCTTTCATGGCTTTATGGATTGTGTGGTGAGATGCAGGGTCTGTCTTTAAGTTGTGAGTTCACACGGTTTTCTTACCAGTTATGTTCTCTGTGCCACCTGGCAGACGAAGCAGTTTTCTGAGTTCTTCTCAGTGTTGGTCAGGTAAAGGACAATGAAGAATCCTTTACAAAAAGTACTTTGGAAGTTGGAAGGACATGCCTCTTGCGTATGTTTGTTCATTTATCAAGTTTTAATTTAGCACATTTGTGCCTGGCATGTCCTAGATGCTGGAGGGTAGCGTAATAATTAGACTCAGGTCCTGCTTTCAAGGAGCCCAGAGTTTACTCGGAAAGATTGGTAATTAAACTCTAGTAAAGCAGACGAGGGGTCAGCGGTGGTGCCCATGAGAAGCCATCGGTCTGATTTGACCAGGTAGGAAGGAGCTAGGGAGGGCAGGCGTGTAGAGCACCTGAGAATGAAGGGGACAACCTTGGGAAGCGGAATCAGCTCGCCTGGCTCAGAAATGGTAGAAGACAAAGCTGGAGATGTAAACAGAGCCTGTGATATTAAAGGCCTTAGAGCAAATCAAATTTTAGGGCTTACTGCCTGCCTTCTGGGAATTTGTATTCAAGGAGAATGGATGAAGTGCTAGGAACAAAGTGCATATAAAATACCCTGAGGTTTCTGAGCAGGAAAAATGTGATCTCTGAATCTGACAGGTCACACAGACTGTCAGCACAGTGAGCCCAAGATTAGCCAGGATTTGTGTGTGTGAAAGAGAGATACAAAGGTTAGACTTGTGGAAGCGCCCCCGGTGGAGGGAGGACGGAAGCCATGGAATAGAGGTGGCGTGATGATATTTACTGTGAATTAGTATCACTTTCACCAGCCAGAGCTTTGATGAGGTCTGATGATCTAGCATAGCCTCTCATGTCGGGCCGAGTACATCTAAATCATCACCATAGATAAATAGATAACCACAGATCAATGTTTCTCAGCCGGGGCGTGATTTTCTCCCTGCAGCCCGGGGGACATTTGAGCATGTCTGGTGACACTTCTGATGGTTATGCTGGGGGAGAGGGTGCTACCCCCAATAAAGAATGATCTGGTCCCAAACGTAGGTCAAGAGACCCTGCCTTAGCAGTTTCTGCCGAATGTGCGTGTGCGAGGGGGCCTTTAGCTGGGAAGACAAACCTAGATCACAGAAGAGGAGTCTGTACACCCTCAGCCCCAGCCTCCCGCCGTATCTGTGCAGATAACACTACTGTGTCATTTGTGAAGTGTGGGAACAAGGAAAAGGTTCCTTAAAAAAATTGTAGTCCTCTCACTACTGCTTTTATGCATGTGACCTGGGTCAGGTTGGAATGGCTTCTTTTCTTTGAATACCCAGAAATATAAATGGGCAGGGCTTTCCACCTATCTTAATAGTTAATAAATGGCTTAATTTTTAAAGAACACAGTGAGTGTCTTGAAATAACAGAGGTGAGAGCAAAATAGCTAAAGATACGATACGTTAAAACCTCAGAACCTATGCTTGTGACTGTTTCCATTTTCTAGATGATACATATTCCCCGAAGATGTGCTCTTAATCTCTCTGTCCGTAGTTTCAGGGTAAAAATACACTCTTCTTTAGAAAAGCCTTAACTCTGTGTAAATACAACCACACTAAGTCCACAAAGGAGATGCCAGCTGTTGAGAAGTGAGCCTGTTGGTCTTATTCGAAGGTGGGCTTATCTAAATAGCTATATAAATACATATTGTGTTTTATTTAATAGAGTGGTATTTATTTGGGACGAGGGCTAGAAACAAAAACCCTCCATCTATTTCATACAACAGAGAGTAAAGAAAATGCACCAGGAGCACAGTAGCTACTTAGTCACCTTACATTTTCACCTAAAAAACATTATAGAAAGTACTAGTTGCCTGTCTTTTTTTAAGTTCGTTTCTGCATAAAGCTAGAAATTCGTTAGAGCTTGGCAGCTTGGAGATAGACAGATAGGGATATTTTGTATTTTCCTAAGGCAGGGGGCTTTTTAAAGAATTTCATTTTAAAAATAGAAGTGACAAGACACTTTTCTCTTGTAAAGTATAAGTATATTATGGTATTTGGCACCAGGAAAAAAAACCATGTATGCCTCCTACAAATTTATTTTCCTGTGGAGGCAAAACTCAGTTAAGTGGGCAGATGTTCTCAAGAGTTATTTTAATAGAACCCTACTTCTGAGTTTTTTGTCTCAGCTCATAGCCCTACTCCGTATGCACTCAGAGCTGAAACATCCGGGCTGTTTAATCACCTTAGTCATTGTCGGGTCAAACCCTCTGTTGGTTTTCGGTTTAGCTGCGAGTTCCTTAATCCTTAACTCATAAAGGAATTTGAAACTTGTATTTTGGCTACTGGGATGGCTCTTATCATGTCTCCTTTTCTGAAAGAACATTTGCGATTAAGTCTTTCACAAGGAAACTTTATCTGGATAAAGTGTCTACTTCTAGGGCTCCTCACTCAATGTATTCTATCAAATATGAACATGATGTCTTTTTTACAACTAGAAATGTTTGAAATTCCAGGGCAGCCTGCTGTTTTAAGGAGTCTATTGTGAATCTGTCTCCATCGCTCTGTATTTCCCAACGAAGTGAAAGGACAGTGGTAAAGAGTTTCCACAGGGCTTGACTGCGTAAGCTTCCTTCTTGTATTTATTTAAATACATGATTACACTTAAATCCTTAAACAAAATACTAGGCAATGCTGTAGTTGAGACTGTGATGAAAGCCTGAATCCATCATTTTCCCCACCTCAAGCTGCTTTTCTAGATTCGGCATCAGGATTATTTCAGATTCCCCTGAGTCCAGTGAGAAGGTACTAGCGTTTCTCCGCTGTGAAGCTGAGATAATATCGGATTCAATCTATTTCCTCTGCAGGGAGTTTTATTCCCAGATTTCTCCCCTCACTCACACCTCAGTTGGTCTTCCCTGTCAGGCACCTTTTTGTTCTAAATTCTTGCATCGTCCCTGCCAGACTCACCCTTCTAGGGACATAGGTTTTCCTGGCTTGTTGCACTACCGTGCTGAGAAACTTTCCATGGCTTCCCACTGCTTAGAGAATCAAGTCCTGAAGTGTCCTTGACAGTCCCTAAAGTTTGCTTCCCAGACCACCTTTCTCAGCTGCACGCCCACTGTTTCCCTGCTGACCCCTCACTTGAGCCACATGGGTCTCCTGGCTTCCAGGTGGCCGTTCACTGACCCCCCTGCCTTCACCTGGACAGATCACTAGCCATCTGTCAAAGCTTCTTTTTGACTCATCCAGGTAGCTCTGATACCTGTCAAGAGTACATAGGTTTCCACTGCTGAGTGGAAGAAAGTTTGTCTAAGGAACAGTTTTAAAGCCTTTTTAAAAAGTACCTCAGATTCACTTTTAACTCTGTGCAAATATAACTAAGCTCTGGCAACGTTTAGATAACTTTTCCAGTCCTGCAGATGGCATTTTCAGTTGAGGGCTGGGAACCACCTCTTGTTTATCTTTATATCTACTTGGGACCAAACTAAGGTACTCAGAAAATAATCCATGACTGGTCGGCCCTTTGAAGATGGTCAGTTTTGTGTAGCACTTACTAATCTAAACGATTACTGCAAATTGTGGTAACAGTAGAAAGACTGATGGATGGAGTCTCGATTCAGGTATTACTCACTTTGTGGAAAGCTCTCGTTTTTGGATCTGGACCCGTCTGCCTCCCCTTCTTGCTTCTGAAGGTTCTTGGGACCATCACAAGGGAACAGTACGTAAAAGTACTTTGAAAATGACACAGCTCCATACGATTTTAAGGTGAAACCGTTGTGATGTCGGGGGCTGAAAAGAATGTAACTTGGTCAGACATGGCGCCAGTGTGTCCGTCCACTCAAGCGCAGTGTCAGTCTCTGACATAAATAAATAACCCATTTAGCTGCGTGCCTTTCTCAGTGTTGGCACCTCCTGATTTAAACAGCACTTGGTTATTCTAGATCACAAATCTGCCTGACTCACGTACTGTTGGTTTGGATGGGACGCGTTGGATACATAGCTCAGTATTTGGCCAAATCTGGAACGGTGGCTGCATGTGGAGAAAATACAGTATCTGGTTACTTCAGCCAATAATGGAACAATCCTATGCCCTCATCCTGCCACATCGCATTTGCCTGACAGGAGAAGAGTTTTGAATGCACTGGCTTCCTCTGTTACCTACTTTTGTCATTGCCTCTAGCAGAGATCTCTGCTGGGAGGGAGTGGGTACGTAGTAAGTGTTGGCAGCAGTGTTAGACTGCCTCTGTTCAAATGCTGCTTGGCTACTTGGAAAAAGGGTGACTCTGGGCAACTCATTTAATACCACCAGATCTCAGTTTCCTCCTCTCCGTAAAATGCAGAAAAAAGAAATAGCCACTTTGAACCTCAGAGCTGTAGTGAATTTGAAATTAGCAAATGCAGGCAGGACATCTGGCGATGTGTCCTGCACTCGAGAAAAAGTAGCTCTCAGGATTTACAGTCATACCTCATTTCATTGTACTTCAGATACTGCGTTTTTACAGATGGATGGTTTGAGGCAGTGGCCTATCAGTGCCACGTTTCCAACCGCCTTTGCTTAACTGTGTGTATTTGTGTCCCATTTTGATAGTTCTTGCAGTATTTCATGCCCTCCACTGGCAAAAAGAATATGACTCGCTAAATGCTCAGGTGATGGTTAGAACTTTTGAGCAATAAAATATTAATTACAGTAGGTACACCAAATTTTTTTTTTTATTTAGATATAAGGATATTGCACCTTTAATAGACTACAGTGTAGTGTAAACCTAACTTTTCTAGGCGCTGGGAAGTCATAAAATTGGTGTCACTTACTTTAGGGTGGTGGTCTGGAGTTCTCCAAGGTGGGGCTGTGGATGCCTGCTTTTTCTTGAACTTTAGTTTGAGACTTCTGAGGCAGTGGTAAAATCCATTGGGGTAGAATTGTTTTGTTTTTTTTTAGTCAAGGTGTTACTGTTTCGACCCAAAAAAAAGAAAAAAGAGAAAAAATAAGGCTAACCTACCTCCACCCCCAATCCACACATACTATCCCAGCTTTGGAGCTTTGTCCTATACCAGCCTGCAGGGGGGGGTTCACCTTTAAAAATCAGTCACAATCTTTTTCGTCCTTTGGGAATAACCATCAAGGTGATGGGTTTTTTTTTTTTTTTTTGCGGTAAACGGGCCTCTCACTGTTGTGGCCTCTCCCGTTGCGGAGCATAGGCTCCGGAAGCGCAGGCTCAGCGGCCATGGCTCACGGGCCCAGCCGCTCCGCGGCATGTGGGATCTTCCCGGACCGTGGCACGAACCCGTGTCCCCTGCATCGGCAGGCGGACTCCCAACCGCTGCGCCACCAGGGAAGCCCAAGGTGATGGTTTTTTCTTAACTTCTCTTCATCTGCCTGCAAACCCAGAGATCTGGGGTACTAGTTTCTGATTCAGGGGCTTAATTGGCAGACTGCTGTGGGGATAGTGAGATGAAGAGGAAAGGGAATTCACAGGTAAGCTCACTGACTAGTCAAGAATGTAGGCATGTGAGGGGGTGGCCCGCCCCTCCCATCTTAACTTGCGTCTAGTAGTTGACTCAAGTGGTTACTCACCTTGCTGGAATGGCGTGGAGAGATGAGGCAGCCTGTGTGCTGAAAATGTTGACTGTTCTTAGTCTTTGCTGTTGAAAACAAAGAGTATGAAACACAACCGCGGTATCCGCGTCCACCACTATAACCTGCAACCAGAGACGGAGACCACGATAATGGTGAACATTTTCTGACCACACGGTGACTGGTCCACAGTCAGCCAAGACTTTCACACGGATTGGCTTTATGCTCTTGCCACCTTCTGGCAAGGCTCTGTTTTTATTCCCATCGTACAGGTGAAGAAACTGAAGCTGAGGGTAAAAAAGCTAGTCCAAGATCCTTCCATAAAGGTAGCACAGCCGAATTCAAACCCGGGCGGGCGTACTGCACAGTGCGAGATCTCACTAACTACATCATCCTCGGTTAGCCAACTGCATAAAAAGAAACTATTTGTTTCTGTACAGTATACGGCTGATTGGATTCTTTACTCACAAGATTTCACCATAAGCAATCTTGGAAGCCAGTGTACTCACCAATGTTGAGCTTTATGTTACCTGTATTTGGAGGAAGCAACCATGTCCCAAATATTATTTGGCTTTGTCTTCCAGCTTCCGTTGTGATTCAGAAATGGTGGTGTCACATGAATCCTTGTTTGGAAGGAGAGGATTGCAAAGTGCTGCCAGATCACTCAGGTTGGTCCTGTAGCAGCGGCAATAAAGTCAAAACTACAAAGGCAAGTATAGACAAAACCCAACTGTAATTTACAACCTCAGTATATCATTACCTGTGGGGTCTCCCCCCCTTCGTTTCGTCCTGCCGTCAAGAGGACAGCGTTCTTTCTTGTTGATAAACCTGCTTGGGCAGGGCCCCTCTGTGACTCTGGCCCTTTGAAAAGTCCATTTCTCAGCATCACCCTTAGTTTCAGATTTTACAGAGCAGTGATTTGGTGGGGAAACGCATTCTTTTAGGCAGGGTACTGAATTCAGTTCAGCTCCTTCACGGGCCGATTTCAAGTAGAGGTTTCAGAGTTGACAGTCCCGTGTATCACAACAGTATGGCAGGAATCCACCTGCAGATGATTTATTGAAACAGAAAGACCTGCTGCCTAAGAGGAGACGTAATGGTTGAAGACTCTAATTCAAGCCTTGCGAGTCAATAGTTTCCTCCCCAAATCATCCTCTTTCTGGCTCTGAAAGACTCCATTTTCCACCTGGTTCTTGAGCCAGAAATTTAACTTCTTCCTCATGTCTCCCTGTCCATTCTATTATTTTGTCTTTGGGATTGTGACTCCCAAATCCCTCCACGCTTCTGCGTCCCACAGTTATAATCCCCGTGAGGTCCGCCATTGTGTCTCATCTGGATGACTGAGGTTGCGGCCTCACATCCGCTCTTGATTGATTCCCTCCCAGTCTGTTCTCCACAGGATGACCCTAGCCGTTTTTGCGAATTGCAGATCTGCTAAGCTAGTCCACCTCCCCATTTTTCAGTGGCTTCTCTGGGTTCCTTAGCTAGCCTGTGCTTGTCTGGCCCTAGGTAAATAACCTGGCAAACTACCTCCCTCCCTCCCTTCATTCTTTCTGCTCCAACCGTCTCGGCCTTCTGTCTAGTCCTTCTTCCTGTGGTGCCTTTACAGTTGCAAAGGAATGTGCCTTCCGCCTTTCTTTTCTAGTTCACCATTACTTCTTCAGGGAATCCTTCACTGGTAGGATTCACGCTCCCTGTATCTCTGAGCACGGTACTAGAGTTACATTTTACAGGGAGCGCTATACTTATTGGCTTCATACTGACAGCTTTCTGTCTAGGAGGAGAGCTGTGAAGTCAGGGCCCCTCGCTGTTTTGCTTACCCATAATCGTCCCAGAGCCAGCTGCATGTCTCCGCGACTATTGCTTGAATGGAAATATTCATAAAACCGGTCATTCTAGGATTATAATGAGCTAGGCACACTGGAATGGGACGACTGTTTAGTTCTGGTTGCTGTGTCAGCTGTGGCCCCTGAGGAGGTATAACATCTCTTGAAGCGTTTCTCATCTTGCTTACAGTTTCCCCTTTATGAGTATTTGGAATTACTCGAGCTCTCAATCATTTTCAACCCCTGAGGTCATGAGAAGGTGAGTTCTCCTTCTATGTGTGTGTACGTGGGGTATTATAATACACGAGATTTTATAAAATAAATATTTAAGTATGTCATGAATAAAAGGTTACATCTACAACAGACTATTATAGAACAAGGTTTTATAATACATTTTAAATGTAGATTTTAGCTGATATTTGTCCTACCCCAAATTACCAATAGTATATAGTCAGTGATTTGATTAGTTCCTCATTATCTAGGTAGAATAATTTCAAAATCAAGACCGTTGTAACATTAATTGCAATGATCAACTAACGTGTCCTTGTTAGTGATAGCATAACTATCAGGTTAAATGACCTGATCTATGCTTTTATGTCCAGGGCAGCAGAAGCTCGGGGAGGTTGCTGGAGGGGGAAGGAAGTTAGCACTGCCACCCTTTTTATCAGCTCTCCTTCTAACCAACTCCCCATACACTTCCAACCTGTGTAAACCCAAGTGTGCTTGTTAAGCAAATCCTGCCTTAAGATGATTCCACCATCCTTTCCCAATGTGCCCCTTTCAGCCCTTCTTCCCTCACCCCCTCCTAAATCAAAATCTTGGAGTGGCCAAGGAGCCAGGGTCTTAAATCCATCCACGATAAAAAAAAAAAAAAAATGTCCTTCAACGTGTTTCTTGTCAACTAGGAAATTACATTTTGCGAGATTATTCTTGTATTGACTCTTACATATAAATATAAAAGAAGAACACAAGTGCCAGCCAGCTGTGTTCCAGAAATGAATGTGTCTAAGGGGTCCCCTGCTGCAGCGGCTCCCTCTCTATTGATGTGCCGAGAGCGAGGGCAGCTGCAGGAAGCAAACCTTGAGGGCCATTTTGGCTCTATGTGCTGGGGGTTAGAAGTTTGCTCAAGCTGCCTCCTCAACGGTAGTGACGTTTCATTTAGCACTTGGGAAAGCTGTAGAAGCATAATACAGTTCCCCCAGCCCTCATGATACGTAGCTACTTTTTTTTTTAAGCGATACAGCACTGGAGAATAATCTCTAAGTCATAAAACTTTGTTTCCTTTATTCATCCAAGTCAGTGTGACTTGAACTATATAAAACATTTTATGTCTTTTATGGAGCTTCTGCACATAGAGTAACTTCATTTGTGGAGCTGTGACGGGCTTCAGTGAAGCGCTTGGTACTCACAGAAGCTGCACCTTAAAATCGACACTGGACCTTACACCCCAGGTGAGACAGCAGTCCTATAAAGGTAGAACAATTACCTCCCTCGAGGGGGGTATTAACTATAGAACAAAATAGTTGCCATTGTCCTTAACAGTTGATGCACAGCAGCATCAGAACACAGAAAGGCTAAAAAATAAGATTATCTGCGGTAAGCCGTCTAGGTCCGAATTTTCTTTTCCACTTCCACTTAGGTGGAAATGTGACAGAGGTAGCAGTCAACTTGAGATATTAATAGCCTTAGATGAAGATAGGAATGCGAGAGGAGACAATTCCCTAACCAGGAAGGTTGGCATTGAGTTTATTCCGCTGGTGTAGTTTTCAGGATCCCCAGAGAGGAGGCAGCTACTGCTTTGTGGGAAAATATAACTGACTCTCTGTCATCCTGCCTCAATTTTCCCTAATTCAGTTCTGAGTTTTATTACCTCCACCCTGCTAAATGTGCTACATCATTTCTCCCTATTTAAGGATTAAGGCTCCTGACACTGTGTGCAATGTCCTCTTAGCACCAAAGGCAATGACTTGCCCGGGGGGCTTTTTGTTGTTTGCAAATGTAAGCAATTCACATTGAATCTTGAGAAGTTTTAGATGTTTAAACGTTCCTGATTTTAAAACGTCTACTAAGAGTGAAGAGGCATGTGTTTAGAGCAGTAATTCTCAATGAGGGGCAAGTCTGCCCTCAAGGGGACATTTGGCAACATCTCAGGACACTTGTAGTTGTCACACGTCGGGGAGGGGGCTTGCCATGGGCACCTTGTGGGGGTGGGGGCCAGGCACGCCGCGCCACATCCTAAAATGCACAGCGCGGTGCCCACAACAAAGGCTTATACAGCCCCACGTGGCCGTGGTGCTGAGGTTGAGAAACTGCTTTCTAGGACAGGGTCGTTTTCTTTAGTAGCTGTGTGTAAGCATCCTACCTGATTCTTACTTCCTTTTGTTCTTCAAAGTTTCTATTACGTGTCCAGTTGTTTTGTTTCCAATATTTCGTACTGGAAAACCTAGAGGTAGGAGGTAAGAAATTAAACAACAGGCTTTCTCTTCAAAACCTCCCTCACCCTCAACATCTAAGATGACCAATGTCCTTCGAGTATCTTCCTCACGGGACTCAAATCGATACCTTTTTCCTCTGTCTCTTGGACTACTGTGACGGGTCATCCTCTCTACCACAATGTTAAATTACCTAATGGTATCAGTGGCTACAGGAAAATCATCATGGCAACTTGTTCAAAACAAACTATTTTGAGCCTCATTATAGGATGTTTATGGACGGGGCTTAAAAAAAACCCCATACTTTGAAGACATTGTTCTCAGGGTGATTCTGACGAGCATGCAGGATGCCGGGATCCCTAGTTTTCCGAGCGCCCCACCTGCTCTCTGTTCTTGCCTTTAACTGGCCTATACTCTGCTTTCTGTGCCACCAGGGTAAAAGTCCCTGCCCAGGTTCCTCCTAGTGAGAGACCACCGATGGATCCCCCTTGGTAACTGGCAGAAACTATAAAGTATAAGCATCTTGGGATGGGTTTTCACGGCCGCTCACCAAATAGGCCATGTACTTCCATACCCCATGGCCTTCCTCTTCATCTCCTCCCACTTCTAAAATTTTACTTGTCTTTCAAGGTCTAGCCGAGAGGACTCCTTTATCCTGAACTCTTATCTTCTCTGATCCCTAGAGCCAGAGCCTGAACCCCTCAGGGCACCCAGTCACATGAGACTGGAGCTAACAGCCACACGATGGCAACTGTTTATCCACCAAAATAACAACAACCTTCCACATACAATCAGCACAACAAGTATTTTAAAAGAAACTGAATCGGAGAGCAGCAGCGGCTTATCATCCGACCTTCAGGGCGGAGAGGCTCCAAAACAAACTGGGCGTGGAGAATGAGCTTCCTCTCGAATAAGATGCCTTTGAGAATTACATCCTAGATGAAGATTGATAGTTGGCTGGCTATAAACGTGGCTGGGTTTTCAATAGATGCATGAAAGAAAGATCCAGAAAGAGCTAACATGACAAGAGCCACCATTTCCTGAGCCCTAACCTCATGGGCTTTTCATTCCCTTTGCACTACAACTGAAGGGGGCCGGTGTTACTGTTCTCCACTTAGCAGATGAAGAACCTTAGGCGGAGAGAGAGCCCCTCCCAGCTCAGAAAATGACCAGCTCCGTCATCTGGTTGCTCAGGCCAAAGACCTTGGAGTTGTCCTTGCTTCTTCTTTCTCTACACCCTTTATTTGTCACAAACCCTGCCGCCTTCCTCTTTTATCACTTCAGCCAAAGGGATCCCTTTAAGTGGATAGCCTGGCCCTGCCTCCCTTGTCTCACCTCTCTGCCTCAGTCGGAAAAAGGCCAAAGTCCTTGCACTGGCCCTTGCATTTACCTCTCGCCGGAAACTTCTTCCCCCAGAGAGTCAGGGCTCGCTCCTTTCCATCAAGTACCTCCTTCCCTGACAACCCTCTATGAAACACTAGCCTTCTGCCCTCCCTGCCCCAGTAATGGTCTCCAGAGTACTGCTTTACTTTTCCTCCATAGCTCGTATCCCCTGTTGACATACTATTTACCTATTTGTCCAGCCCTTTTCCTCTACAGTAGGAATCAGCAAGCGATGTCTTGCAAACCAGATGCAGCCTTTAGCTCACAGGCCACTAACAACAACAACAACAAACAGGGAAGAAGGAGCTTTACGTTTTAAATGGTTGGGAAAAAAAGCAAAAGCAATATATTTTATAACACATGAGAATTACATGAAATCCAAATTTCGACATCCGTAAGTAAAGTATTATTGGGATAAAGCAATGCCCATTAATTTATGTATTATCTCTGGCTGCTTTTGTGGTATAAAGGCAGAGCTGAGACGTTGTGATAGTGACTATGTGGCCCGCAACATGGAAAATATTTTATGTTTGGTCTTTTAGAGAAAAAGTATACCAATCCCTATTCTAAGTTCTATGAGGACAGGGCTTCTAAGTAAGTTCTACGAGGACACAATCCCTATTCTAAGTTCTATGAGGACAGGGCTTCTAAGTAAGTTCTACGAGGACAGGGTTTTTCATTTCGTTTGCTCTATAGTATTCCCCAGCACAAACAAAAGAGCAATTATAGTGTAGAATACATAAATCAAGGCCGTCTTTCAGTTAAAACATATCTGAGGTTTGAAAAAATACCTGATTGGGTCTAAAGCCCAGGCATGACGACTGTGTGATCAAATAATATAATTTACTTTAAAAGTATTTGGATGGTGTAGACATGTTAAAGTATTATGTTTTTATTTATGTATTCCCAGCTGATGTATTGATGATCTAACCTGTACAGTTTCTTACATGATGAAATCAAACTATAGAAACCGCAGGCCTGTTTCCTTAGATCCTAAGCCATAATGAGCCTGGGTGCTTAAAAATGGAAGAAACGACACACTTTTTAATAGATGTATGTTTCCAGTAAATACAGTAGTTTAATAAAAATAACCTATTTTTGAAAACGAAAGTTAACGTAAGTCTTAAAAGAGAACGAACAAAGGCAACGTTCTGATCTTGACGTACACTGATTTAACTCAGCATTCATTTGGACATATTTTAGCCCCATTAACAAAGCATGCTTAGCATGCATGTTAACTTGATGGGCAATGAACGTACCTAATCTGATGGGATTTTTTTATAACGTAACAAGATACAGAGCTAGGGTGCTAATACCATGTTGTGGAAGGCTTTGGGTGTGTTTTTCTTTGCAACCTCAAAGCAAGACATGTAAAGAAGAATTTGATTTGAACAGGTGATTTGGCAAAGTTGGTTACTGATAAAGATGCCCACTATTAAATTCGATGCATGTGACACAGACAGGGATGTACGGGTCCGGTAACAGGAAGGGTCTCTTTGGTGCGTATGGGGTGTCAAATGCTAACTTGTAAAATTCCTTTTAGGTAACACGGTAGCAAAGAGAGAGGTGTGCTTCAACCCTGGAGGAGCGACAGGATGCAGCGCTCTCTTGTTTGGACCGTCCAGAGTCCTGGACTCTTTGCAGGAAGTCATCTTGGATTTCACCCACATCACATTTGCATATCTGTGCTCTGAAGGGTGGCATTTGCTTAACTGTCCCAGCCTTCTCTGCTTCCTGATTTTATTACAGTGAATTATACCCATGGGCTGCCGCACACACAACTGACATCCTATCTGGATTACTAAGGACCATACCTCCAAGAAACTCTGGAGGAACAAACTAGAGGTTTCAGAATGGACCACCTGTGAAGGAATACCGGGTCTTCAGTTTCTTTCTACATTTACAAAGGAGCACGGACCTGTTTCTGAGGATCCTCATTCTCTTCCTCTCTTGAACTCTACTTTAACGCAAGGGCTGAAGGAAGTCTGAAAGGGGTCCAAATGACAAAACGTTTTGGCAGAACATTTTGGCATATATAGATTAAGGAACTCTGATTAACTGGTGATGAAAATTTATTTTATAAACCTGGAAGAATAGAAGGACTTATACCGGGGTTCTTGTGTGTGCAGTTGTATTATTGCTTTTGACGATCTAAAATCTTTGCATTAGAGGTTCTGTTGGCAGGTTAGCAGAAATCAAATGCTCCCATTTTAACTTCTGTGCGCCGTTTTACCGAGTACTAAGGAAGGGTATCGATTTCAATATTTTATAACCAAAGCTCTATCATGACATATCCACAACAGAAAGAAAACCTGTTGGGATTTTTATGGCTGCAGTGTAGTCAGGTAAATCATTGAAAATATAAAACAGTTCCTGTTTAGATCAAGGGTGGTTTCTTCGATCCAGTTTATGGCAATTATATTACCATATTTTGTTAACTCCAAAAGCCTTTGAATGCAGAATTTTTAGACTGTGATTTATTCCTAGCTCCTTCCCTACTTATGTGTTACTCATCTTCTTTCTTTAAATGTAAGTAAAACCTGAGTCATTCTTTTCTTGGTTTAATGATCCTGCAGCAGACGTGTCTCCACATACTCGCAGATGCTCTCATGCAGAAACATATTACAGATGAAAAGTGACCCAGATTTTAAATGCATAATGTTATTAAAACACATACCACTATAATAACATGGCATACATTTTATATACTAAGAAACGCCAAAAACATACTTTTTGCACAGGTGATTATCCCTGTCCTTTCACAGTTACGGGGGAAAACAATGCTATCATATTGTTTGTAGCAGTAACAATTACGTCCATTTGATTTTATTCTTGCAGAAGGAATGGGATGAGGTGATAGCTATTTGTTTGCTACATTTTTTTGAATTTGACTGACTAGACGCTTACCAGAATTGTTACTCTCATGTTAGTAAGTAAAAAATTCGTTTTACTCATGGTGTATGGCGTATATACGTTTTGGGGATTATTTTATGCCTTAAGACATGGTGTTAACATTCTTAGGCTTGCAAATTTTTATTATAAATGTGAAAAACAACTATACACAAAGTTTCACGTTGGGGATGTTTACTATATGGCAAACTTGGCATTTATATATAGATTACTACTTAGTTTCTTCTCCCAAACCTATCTAGCAGTAAGGAGAATTTAAAATGTAGGAAGATTTTATTAAGTTGAGGCACATTCATGATGTTCTACGTGTATTCCACTGCCTTTAGTGTATAAGACCTTCCACTGTAAGAGAGCGAGTTTAAAAATAAGAGATTTCATGGCACATGAAATAATGTCTTAGTTTTTCAGCCACCCATCTGATCTTGTGCTCCAAATAAGATCAAGTGAAAATGACACTGATTCACCTTGAGGTTCGTTTCTAAGATATAAACTACTACCAGGGAATAAATAGTCCACTTGGGAAAATGGAAGGTATCAAAGCTGCCATTTCATCCATTATTGCTTCCAAGTGTTCTTTTTACCTAGTTTGCAAGTTAGCCCTGAAATGGGGCTTTCTTTGAGAAGCATTTTAGTGTTATCATTCCTTTTCTTTTCCTGTAGGGGAGTAGATAGGAGACTTTCCTGTATTTTTACGAAATTTAAAGCAAAGATACCAGAGGAGGATATCAGTCATGTCAGGCTCAGGCCCTCTGATTATGGCACATGTGGTCTCAATACCCGAGAGACATTCAATTCTTATATCTTAGAACTTTCAGCTGCCCAGCTAGGCTGCGAACTCAACCAGGGTCTCTCCAAAGGAACCTGCAACCTCCTTGATTTTAGAGCACTCTCTCAGGTTCCGATCTGCTGCTCTAAAACATATATACCCTTTTAGCACATGCCCTTGGAAAATTGGAACTCTGTTCACACTTTAAATTCGACAGCACTTAATAAACCTTCCCAAGACCCCTCGGAGTTGTTGGGGAAATTGTCCACCCTTATACACACAAATGTATATATCTGACCCTTTGTGTACTATGCTATTGAATTTCCACTTGAGTTTAAAAGAATAACTATTCTTTTTTATTTATTAAAAGAAGACTGTTGGAAACCCACGGCTAACATCATTCCCAGCAGTGAAAAACTGAAAGCATTCCCTCTAAGATCAGGAAAAAGGCAAGGATGTCCACTGTCATCACTTTTATTCAACATAGTTTTGGAAGTCCTTCTTTGTCAGAGAAGAAAAAAATACAAGGAATCCAAATCGGAAAAGAAGAAGTAAAACTGTCACTGTTTGCAGATGACATGATACTAAACATAGAGAATCCTGAAGATGCTACCAGAAAACTACTCAGGCTCATCAGTGAATTCAGTAAAGTTGCAGAATACAAAATTAATACACAGAAATCTGTTGCATTTCTGTACACTGACAATGAAAGATCAGAAAGAGAAATTCAAGAAACAATCTGATTTACCATCGCATCAAAAAGAATAAAATACCTAGGAATAAACCTACCTAAGGAGACAAGAGACCTCTACTCTGAAAGTTATAAGACACTGATGAAAGAAATTGGAGATGACACAAACAGATGGAAGCATATTCCATGTTCTTGGAGTGGAAAAATCAATACTGTGAAAATGACTATAGTACTCAGAGCAATTGACAGATTGAGTGTAATCCCTATCAAATTACCAATGGCATTTTTCAGAGAATTAGAACAAAAATTTTTCACAGGGCTCCCCTGGTGGCACAGTGGTTGAGAGTCTGCCTGCCAATGCAGGGGACATGGGTTCATGCCCCGATCTGGGAGGATCCCACATGCCGCGGAGCGGCTGGGCCCGTAAGCCATGGCTGCTGGGCCTGCGCGTCCGGAGCCTGTGCTCCGCAACGGGAGAGGCCACAACAGTGAGAGGCCCGCATACCGCAAAAAAAAAAAAAAAAATTTTTTTTGGCACAATTTGTATGGAAACACAAAAGATCCTCAAAAGCCAAAGCAATCCTGAGAAAGAACAATGGAGCTGGAGGAATTGCACTCCTTGACTTCAGATTATACTACAAAGCTATAGTCATCAAAACAGTAATGGTAACAGCACAAAAACAGAAATATAGATCAGTGGAACAGGATGAGAAATCCCAGAAATAAACTCATGCGCCTATGGTCAAGTAATCCACAACAAAGGAGGCAAGAATATGCAATGGAGAAAAGACAGTCTCTTCAATAAGTGGTGCCGGGAAAATGGGACAGCTACATGTAAAAGAAATTAGAATATTCTCTACCACCATCCATAAAAGTAAATGGACCAAAGCCCTAAATGTAAGGCTAGACACTGTAAAACTCTTAGAGGAAAACATAGGTGGAACAGCCTTTGACATAAATTGCAGCAGTATCTTTTTTGATCCACCTCCTAGAGTAATGAAAATAAAAACAAACAAATGGGACCTAATTAAACTTAAAAGCTTTTGCACAGCAAAGGAAACCATAAACAAAACAAAAAGACAACCCACAGGATGGGAGAAAATATTTGCAAACATAGCGACCGATGAGGGATTAATCTCCAAAATATACAAACAGCTCATGCAGCTCTATGTCAAAAAAAAAAAAAGAAAAATCAAAAAAGGGGCTGAAGATCTAAACAGACATTTCTCCAGAGAAGACATACAGATGGCCAAAAAGCACATGAAAAGATGCTCAACATCACTAATTATCAGAGACATGCAAATCAAAACTACAATGAAGTATCACCTCACACCAGTAAGGCTAGCCATCATCAAAAAGTCTACAAACAATAAATGCTGGCGAGGGTGTGGAGAAGAGGGAACCCTCTTGCACTGTTGGTGGGAATGTAAATTGATACAGCCACTATGGAGAACAGTATGGAGGTTCCTTAAGAAACTGAAAATAGAACTACCATAGGACCCAGCAATCCCACTACTGGGCATATACCCTGAGAAAACCATAATTCAACAAGAGACATGTACCACAATGTTCACTGCAGCACTATTTACAATAGCCAGGACATGGAAGCAACCTAAGTGTCCATCAACAGAGGAATGGATAAAGAAGATATGGTACATATATACAATGGGATATTAGTCATAAAAAAGAATGAAATACTGCCATTTGCAGAAACATGGAAGGACCTAGAGATGATGGTACTAAGTGAAGTAAGTCACACCGAGAAAGACAAATATCATATGATATCACTTATAGGTGGAATTTAAAAATTGATACCAAAGAACTAATTTGCAAAAGAGGATCAGACTCACAGGCTTAGAAAACAAACTTATGGTTACCAAAGGGGAAAGGTGGGAGGAGGGATAAATTAGGAGGTTGGGATTAACATATATGCACTAATATATACAAAATAGATAATCAAGAAGGACCTACTGTAGAGCACAGGGAACTCTACTCAACACTCTGTAATAACCTATATGGGAAAAGATTCCGAAAAAGAACAGGTATCTGTACATACAGAATGGGATCATGTTGCTGCACACCATAAACACACACAACGTCATAAATCATCTGTAGTACCCACCCCCAAATTAATTAAAAAAAATTAAGACATGCCTACCCTCTTCCCCTCAGGCCTCGAAAAACTGGGCGGCTGTCACATCCCTGGAGCCTGAGCAGGCTTGGGGTCTAAGGGCTGTCCTGGTTCTAAGGGAACTGGGGAGGATGCGCCAGCAAATGAGCCCCGCCCCCTTGGACCTGGAGTGCCTGCTTCCCTCTGGATGGGACCACAATCTCCAGATCCAGATGGGCCCTCCTACAGCTAAAGCAAGCCCAGTGCACGCAAAGGATGGTGGAGCCTCTGGGTTGGATTAGCTTTGAAATGTCCCCAGGTCTCCATGTCTCCTGGTGGTGGGGTTCCCACCCTCAAGCCTCCTTCCTTAGAGTCGCCTCACCTGCACAAGACAGCACCTTTGCCGCAGCGGTTATGCAGGGTTGGGATTTTGCCCGGGGCAGGGTGGGTGATGAAAGGCGAGGGGAAAGAAGTAATGAGACACAAGCCCTTGGGTGTGTGTGCTGGCACCTTCAGCTCTAAGTTATAACCCAGGAACGCGAAGGCTCTGGTTGCCTGAGTAACCAGAGTTGGGCATGAAGAAATGCTGCCGCCTTGTGGCCATTTTCCATAACAACAATTTCACACTTCAGAGTCACAAGGCCTGCAGGGCTGTAAAGGACAGCCTGCGCTCAAGAAATGCCCTGGGGTAGGTAATCCAAGAAGAATTCAAAACAGGGCTGACTTGCAAGGAGCCGATTTCAAGTGGTAAATTTTACTCAAACTATTTTTTTTAAAAAAGCACATGAAAAGATGCTCAACGTCACTAATTATTAGAGAAATGCAAACCAAAACTGCAAATCAGAATGGCCATCAGCAAAAAGTCTACAAATAATAAATGCTGGAGAGGGTGTGGAGAGAAGGGAACCCTCCTACACTGTAGGGGAAAATGTAAATTGGTACAGCCACTATGGAGTTTCCTTAAAAAACTAAAAATAGAGCTACCATTTGATCCAGCAATCCCACTCCTGGGTATATATCCGGAAAAAACCCATAATTCGAAAAGATACATGCACCCCAATGTTCACTGCGGCACTATTTACAATAGCTGAGACATGGAAGCAACCTAAACATCCATCAACGGAGGATAAAGAAGACGTGGTGCATATATACGATGGAATACTAACAGCCACAAAAAAGAAGGAAATAATGTCATTTGCAGCGGCATGGATGGACCTAGAGATTATCATACGAAGGGAATTAAGTCAGACAAAGACAAATATTATATGCTATCACTCATATGTGGAATCTAATTTTTTTACAAGTGATACAAATGAACTTACTTACAAAAGGGAAACAGACTTACAGATATCGGAAACAAACTTACAGTTACCAAAGCGGAAACATGGGGCGGGGGGAGGGATAAAGCAGGAGCTTGGGATGAACACATACACCCTACTATACATACGATAGATAACCAACAGGGACCTACTGTATAGCACAGGGAACTCTACTCAGTATTCTGTAATAACCTGTATTGAGACAAGAATCTAAAAAAAACAATGAATATATATATATGTATAACTGCATCACTTTGCTGTACACCTGAAACTAACAACATTGTAAGTCAACTATACTCCAATGAAATTTTAAATAAAAACCAAAGAACAATAAAAAAATACTGTTGGCCTGGGATAAAATGATTAAAAAATTGAACTGCTCATTACTATGACTTAGACTGTAAGCAGCTATAAGGTTCCATGTACCACTGTGTACACTGGCAGAACACCAGCCCTTCTCCACGTAAGATTTAGTTAGAGGCTGCGTCAGGGCAGATGCATCCCAGGTATATGTTCCACGGATTTTGAAGGTTTCCTGGAGATGCAGTGACGCTAAGCCCATATTCTTCCACGTCAATGCTATTGGGTGGAGGGGAGACGGCAGCCCCTTCGATGGGCATGCACAACCCACCCCCCGGTCCGATGCCATGACTACTTGGCCAGTCCCCCTCACTTGAATTTTTGCTCATACTATGGAATTTTGTAAAGAATTTGTGGGTGCACAAGGTTGGGAATTGCCTCCTGTGGAAACAACCTCATCAAAATGCCTGTGTCATAGATAATTTCTCCAAGATTGGAAAATGTTTCTGCACAGAATTCCTAGTGATGGGCAATTAGGGACTCACTGACCAAGGATTAATCCACAGCTAGTCTGGTAACTGCCTTCACCATTTTGGGTCTCTCTGAAATAGGCAAAGCATTATTAAGAGGTGTACCTAAAGCCTGTGGGTTCTTCTATACTAGGCGTTGGCAAACGGCAGTCAAATCCAGCCTGCCCGGGTTTGTTAATAAACGTGTGTTAGAACACAACCATGCCGTTCATTTGTGTAGAAGCTGGGGTTTTGCACTACAACAGCAGAGAAGACTAGTTGTGATAGAGCCCACGCAACCCACAAATTCTAAAATATTTAGTCTTTGCTCCTTTGCAGAGAAGTTGGCCAATCTATGTTCTATACAATGGAAGAACGTGATGTTATTGTATGAGTTCACGGGAACCTGGTAACAGAATGGCAAAGATTTGAGGCTCTGGAGACAGACAAATCGAAGGATAGATATGGGCTCTGCTACTCATCTTTCAAAGTTTTCTACTCCATCAACTGCAGTTCCTTCATAAAACAGGGATGTCAGGATAATGATATATACACCCCGCAAGAGTTTTTTGATAAGAATTTTCTATCAACAAACTCTTAGCGTGGTGGCGAGCAAATAGTAGGTTCTTGATAAAGTTGTGCCTCTGGGATGAGTAATTCATAATCCAAGTAGTCACCTCACACAGAAAAGGAGAAGCAAGTCGCAGGCCCTGGGCTCAAAACGGGGGTGTAAGGTTTAAGTGGACACCACTGACAGAAAATCGGGGCCAGATAAGACTAGATCTTAAAGCGTTCTCTCCCTGTTTTCAAGTCAGTAAAAACTGAGAAAGCAGAGCGAGGACAAACTCGGCAAACAACTCAAGGAACACTGCCTCCCCTTGACCTTGGCTGTCTATCTGGCAGAGAACTGAAGACGCTTATGCTTTCTGCATGGACATGTCAATGTCTTGAGTCTGCAGTACCTACCTGGTAGAAGTCAGAGCACCACTGCAAAGAAAGATGTACTACACGGGGATGCTGATTTGAATCTGCAACCCGAGGTGACAGATGTAGGACATACACGTGAACACCGTTCTTTCAGGTTCATCGTGTAAAAAACTCAAGCCCCATCCAGCAGCTACATGAAAGGAAACAGCCATTTCAAGTTACAAAGTAATCTTGTAAACAGAAACTTGGAACAAAAGAGCCCCTTAAATAATTGATGAATAGTTACTGAAGCATATTGGACAGTCTTTGTAGTATTGATTCGGGGCTGTGAACAAAACAAGCTCATGCTTGAAATTTCTTCCTCTCCTCTTTGCTGCTATCAATATTCATAGCCTGCTTCCCTGTGAGGAATGTGCAGTGGTATTTCTTTTGTATTGTTCACCCGGACCTGGACCTCTGCTCTCTGTGGATAGGGTCTGTGACCTGTCCTTTAATGATCAGCTTTGATTTTCTTAATGAGGGATTATCACAATAGTTCAGGACACTGAATTATTAATTGAATAACTGTATTTAACAGCCAAGGAATGGAAGCAAGCCAATGAACTTGGGTCCTCTACTTGCAAATCTGAAATCCTACTCTCAGGAGTTCAGTCTGCATCTCTGAACCTGCCTGCCGTCTTTCTGAACTGCGTCTTCATCCTTGCTTTGTTACATCTATTAAGTTCAACACTGAGTGTTTTACAGCCCATTCACAGACGTCACAGAAAATTTAATCATGCCCTTACTATTTCAGCGTTGCAATAACTGAAAAGAAAACATAAAAAATAATTCATCCTGTCTCTCTTCACACACAGATCAATAGAGTGAACTGCTTAGGTCAGCTCAGTGGGGGCATGGGTTGAAATAGGAATCAGGACAATACTTTGGAACATTTAAATATTTGTGAGCTCCATATACCTGACAGAGGGCTGAAACGGATCCTTAGTGCCACAGTAAAGAAAGGGGAGTAAAACCACTAAGTCTCAGCTGGAGAAGAAGTTCGTGACAACTCTTGAAACTGTCAGAGTCATAAAAATTGGTATCTGATGCTACCATATGCTATTTCAATCACTGTCTTTTCTGATTCGCTACTAGAGCACAGATGAAGAGTGGGAATAGAGCAGGGGCTCTTTGAAAGATGCTATGTCTGATATTCTCGAGGGAAGGGGACTTTGCCTGTGGCAGGTGGCTCTGATTTGCTGATGCAGGCCCTTGGGCTGTGGTCAGAGAGAGTGAAGTAGAAAGGGGTTTGCATGTGCTTTGGAGGGCTCTTATTTGACTAACCATTAGATAGAAGACTGGTGTAGTCTTCCCATTTGTTACTCCATTCATCTTCCTGTGCTTTAAAGAGAGCTGTGTCAGTTTCTCTTCTCCCTCCTGCCATTTCAGATGCAGAAAGGGGTCCAAAGGGGGAAGGGAAATCTCTTCAGGCTCAGAGTAGGACCTGGAAGGCAGATCTACTCAACAGGAAAAGATCTGTAGCAACTGATAGATTTGACTCCATACAAAGCAAAACTTTGTGCATGACCAAACCACATAAACCCAACTAAAAGTCAAAGTGGGAAAAGTATTTAGAGCTTGTATTGGCAGACAAATGTTAATATCCTTGCAAAACTTTTACAAACTGCTAAGCAAAAGATGAGCACCTCAATCGAAAAGCAAACAAAAGGTGTAATAATTCACAAAAGAAATACAGAAAGGCCAAAGGGTTTGCAATTTTTGATGAATACTTGAGATTGTACAGTCTTTCAAGTCAGTTTGGCCGATATTAAAAAGAAAGAATATCTAACAGGAGTCGCAGGGGTGTGATGTTACCCTGGACATATTGCATCAAGAGGCTTGGCAGTCAACCTTCCTGACTCAGGGTTTCTACTTGCAGGAACATAAGAAATTACGAGACCAAGTGGCATGAACAAGAATATGAATCCCAGAAGTGTTCATAAGGGCAAAAAGCAATCAGAAATCCTACATCATCATCAAAAAGGGCTGTACTTCTGGTTCTGGGCACTCGTGCTTATCTCAACAGAAATCCCTGGACAAAACACATTAAAATCCTGGCAGGGTCAAAGACGGACGACAGGCAGACTAGCTAGGGACCTTGGGACTCAAGTGCCAACTAAAAATTGTCACTTGCCATCTGGTTATGGAAGAATGAAGTCACTGGCCACTGCAGCCACTAACCTTCAATACACCCTAAAAGAGTTCAGGGTAGAGATCAGGAAGGAGGCACTCTGGGCTCTGGGAAAAACTGGCAGAACAGGACTTCAGAGAGTAAGACATTTTTCAGGAGAAGATTTTATGAGCCCAAATTCTTGCATCTTCTCATATCTAGAAAAGCACTAAAATCATTAATGGAGACCTCTGCTCCTTTGGAATAGCAGCAGACTTCTTGTGACCAGCAGTAACCTGTCAAAGTGTGTGCCTGACTGCACGCACCCCCTTCACCAAAATCACCGTATACTGACCTCTCCGCTACCTCTCTAGAGCAGTTCCTCAGAGCTATCTGAGAGGCTGTCTCCCAGGCTATAGTCCTCATTTTGCCCCAAGGAATAACTTGAGGAGTGAGGTTCTGGAGTTGCTGTTTTTTTCTTGTGTTCTGTGTAACCCAGCTGGGTGCTGGAGAAGCCTGCAACCCAGAAATGCCAAAGGGTGCAGACAAAACACAGCCCCCCTCCAAAACCTGCTTTCTTTCACGCCAAGGACTCAGAAAAGGGCAATTCAAAAGAGCAGAAACCATTAGCCGTATCTGCCTGTTCTTGAGTGAACATCATGAAAACCCTCTGTAGCCACTCCCTCCCCAAATGGGTACTGCAGCTGGGGGATCTGCGGGTGGAACTCTGTCCTTCATCCCCATCTCCCAGTGTTGAGCGTGTCCCTCCCCTGCAGGGCTGGGGGATGAACTCACACTTCCTCCGCTTCCTTGTGGTGGGAACGCGGTGTACCCCGCTCCTTTGTAGCCCATGGGCAGAGCCCTGTCTCCTGCATTCCCTATTATGGTAATCAGACAGCACTCCTTCCGCATAGAGCCTGCTGGCAAAAAATCAGAGCCTGTTTTCACCATGGAGTGGAAAATAATAAGGCAACTTTCCTCTTCTGTGGGCAGAACTCTGACTTGCACCCTCACGCCACCATGGTGATAATGAGGGGAGACTTTGGTCCCGTGGAGCCTGTAGGCAAAATTTTGATTCAATCTTCTCTTCAAGAACAAGGTGACCCCTCCTGTCCTAGGTCTGTCACTGCATAAGACTCTGTCCTCTTTCCCCATCCTGCAGGAATGATATGTGTCTTTCCCCTTCCCACCTCCAGCCACCAGTGGGGACACTATAGGGTGGACTCCTATCATCTAAGTAACACGCAAGTGAGGGGAGCAGGTGTATAAAACCACTGCACAGGTTTTATAAACTAAACTGATATTTGAACCATGAACCACAAGAGTGAACCGGGATATGTCTTTAGAACCTAATAGGTTGATTAGAAGATTTAAATAGGAACCAGATTCTAATAATGTAATATTCCAAAGCCTACGATGCAGTCCACAATTACTGATCATACCAAGAAAAAGGAAAATCTCAACTCAAAGGAGAAAATGTGATCAATGGACGCTAACACGGAGAAGACATAGATTTTGCAATTTTCTAATGTTTTTCAAGCAGCTGTCATAAAAATGCTGCAACAGGCAATTATGAACACTCAAGAAGCAAATTGAAAAATAGCCTATCTCAACAATAAAATAGATGACACAAAGAAGAACCAAATTAAAATTTTAGAATTGAAAAACACAATAGATAAAACATTTTAAAAACTCACTGGATGGGTTTCATGGCAGAATTGAAATAAGGAAAGCCTCAATGAACTTGAAGATAGGCTAAAAGAAAGCATCTAATCTGAACAACAGAGAGGAAATTGATTGAAATAGAATAAACTGAGCCCCAGGGACTCGTGATGCAGTAACAAGAGATCTAACATTCATGTCCTCGGAGGCCCACAGGGAGAGTAGAGGGAATATGGAGCTCAAAAAATATTTAAAAAATGGCTGAAAACTTCCCAAATTTGACAACAGACATAAACTTACAGATGCAACAGTACGTGTGTGAATGTAAGTTTTTGTTTCTCTGGGATAAATACCCAGGGGTACACTTACTGGGTTGCATGGTAGATGTATGTTTAGCTTTATAAGTTGCCAGACTTTTACAGACTTGTGGTACCATCCTACATTTCCACCAGCACTGTGTGAGAAGTCTACTCTACACCCTCACCAGCTTCGTACAGGTGATTCTGATTTTTTACAGTAGTTATGATGTGCAGCATCACAAGGGCCGCTCAGTGAATGGACGCTGAATCACTGCTTCTATGGGAAACACGGGGCTATCTTCCTACGCGCCTCCAGTCACAACATTTTCATCAACGGATCAGTACATTACCTTTTTCAATGTATCTTTCTGTTTAAGGACACCCTATGTAATACGTGAATGTGGACCGATGAACATTGAACGCATGGCCAATGACACTATAACTTGTGCTGGAACGAAGCTTATTTAACACAGATATTTTCTCCATAAGGCACATCACAGCCTTCTTGTGTGTAGAAGCGCTAGCCAGGAGGCCACTTTAACAGTGAGTTCACCAACAAAAAAGCACAAGAAGACAAGAAAACGTGGTGCTAAGTAGACTGCGTAAAGGACACTCATTTACAGTATGAGAGCTGAAACCAGAAGGCAGAGTGTCCCCATGCTCAACCTCCACTGTGAACGTTCGCTTTGGGTGACTAAAATTTTTCACCGCTCTGTGCAGACACACGTCCAAATGCCTATGAAAGCACTGAGAGTATTGATTTTGGGGTTACAAGTAAATAGTGGCCAGTAGACAAATTCACAGATTTGAGAACCTCACTAATTCAGAATTCATGAATAATAAGGACTGATTAAACTACCATCACTTTTCTGGTTTTGACATGATACTATAGTTATGGAAGATATTATTATTAGAAAAATCCGGTTGAAAGGTACACATAAACTCTACTGTCTTTGCAACTTTCTGTGACCCTTAAACTATTTCAAAATAAAAGGTTATTATAAAGAAGAAGTGGCTAAATATGGTATCTCCAAGCAATAAGTATTATAGAGCCATTAAAACGTTACTGATTTACATTGAACTCTCTAGTATAATCCCATTTTATTAAAATACAGGCATGGATCTCATATATAAAATGTTAAGTGAAAGGAGGATGGGTGGCTTTAAGTTTCTTCTTTACACAATCTTTCTTTGAGACAAGTTCACTAATATAGTTAATCTCCAACTGATCTCCCTTCAGATATTCCCTTCGTTTACCTAGTCATTCTAACTTAAACTGAGTTATTATTCCATTGCAGGGAGGACAGTCCAGGTAGCTAGAGATGACATTCTGTTTGACTGTTAAAACTCTCCAAGATGATCACTTTCAACTTGATCTCTCAAATGTAAGTCTCACCAACCTAGAGATGTCATGTGTCAGAATGTTTGGAAAGAGATGTGTGTAGCCATCAGACTTCATCTATTATCTTTCCATCTGATACCTCACATTCTAGATTTTGACGCAAGCCCGAAACATCTTTGGTTCCAGGGTACAGAAATCACTAGAGAGAAAAAGGGAACTGATATGTACTGAACATCCGGTATGAGTAAGGCACAACATTGTAGCTCACCAGTATTTGCCAGATGAAAAGACTGAGTCTTAGAAAGAATGAAAAGCCACCCTGAAGACACAGAAAGTGTCAGAGCTAAGACTCACACCTTCTGTCATGTTCCTACCTAGTCTTTCTTAGAGGTTTGCACTTTGTGAGAAAATGTTAGTCAATAGTAATGTCAGGACCCTCAAGTCATTCTCAGTGCCTTAAAGCTTGAGCAACCCGCCTCCCCCCAGAGAAGGCACTGTAAAAATAAAGTCACATCAGGGTGGTGATAATAGAAGTCAAAAGGAGAGAGACTTGGAGCCTAGTGCTATAATTAATTTTGTAATTACATAAAACTGTCCAGAACGGGGAAGGTGAGTTCTTAGAAAGTAAATAAATTTAAATGAGAATTACTTAACTAAAAATTTGATAAGATGCTAATTGGTTTTAGTAAAAAGACATTATGTGAGGTATAGTCAGCAAGACTGCTGAAATGAGAAAGTACGTGTCTTTGAGTTTAATAGAACGTCATCCCAACTGCTGAGACCCTGGCTCAGCAGAAAATCGGAGCCAACAGGATGCAATTAGCTAAAAGGAGGTGGTTTTTCACAGGCTAAGAGGAGGATCAAGTAGGGCCTGGGGGAAAATCTCTTCTGGTTTTGCAGCTATGCACGTGATGACCACCTGCTTTGTGATCTGAACATCAAACATAAGATTTCCTTGGTCAGTCGAATATTTCTTCCGGTTAGAGAAAGGTATCCCCTCAAGCTGGGCCACTGCTCCAAGCACTGGTCCAGAGAAGCAATAACAAAATAAAGGCATGAGAGAAAAAGAGGCATATTTTCATTTTATCTCCTATGAAGCCTTGAAGCCATATTTATTTTTCAATAAGTATCTTCATTCTACTTTCGCAAAATCTTTCCCTAACAAAGGAGAATTCCCTTTATCTTTTTATCTGAAAAGTTCCCCTCAAAAAGATAATAAGTACTGTGCTATCATGGCTGGAGAAGTTTTCATCTGCACTTGAGAAAAATGAGGAACCGTTCTCGGAGGAACTGTTCTATAAATGATGCCTCTTAGCTTACTCGGTTCATACTATTCCTCCAGTCTTCTGTTTCCTTGTTCATCTTTTGTGTAGTTGTTCTATCCATCATTGAAAGCAGAATATTGAAGTCTCCAACTATCGTTATTGAATAATATGGTATATTTCTTCCTTCAGTTTTTGCTTCATATATTTGGGACTGTGCTGTTAGGTACACCTGTCTCCTCTTGACACATTTTCTATCATGATGGACACTGTTGTGAGTTAAATGTAGATACAGCAATATTCTAAACGAATTTTGTATGTAATTGTCTTTACAAAAGTAAGTTAATAATTGATGTTCTAGATCAGGGGCCTGAAAACTTTTTCAGTAAAGGACGCAATAATATTTTAGGTTCTGCAAGCCATATGGCCTCTGTCACAACTACTCAACTCTACAGCTGTAGTGACAAAACAGCTATTGATGATGTGAAAGCAAGTAAGTGTGATTGTGTTCCAGCAAAACTTTATTTACAAAAATAGGCAGTGGGCTGGACCATATTTAGTACCCCCTGGTCTAGATAAATGGTTTTTGGCAGTGTGATTTATTACTTGGGTTCTTTTATCAATATCATTCTTTGTGTTCTTTTGGGCTATTTCCTCCGCATAATTCCAGCAAGTATTTTGATTCTGTGAACTTTGCTGAATTACAAAGATTCTAATCTACCAATGTGTGATGAGTTTATTTATGAGAACAATTCTTCCTTCGACAATGCCTCCAGTTCTAAAACATGGATGTGAAAATACATTTCCATTTTTGTTACCAGCCATGTCTACCTTACTGGAAACTTGCATATTGACATCTGACATATAATGAATCTGAGAAAACATAATATTCTCATTTCAAACCAAAACATCTTTATGTGTGGCTCTGAATGAGTCGCATCTGTTTTCTGAACACATCCCTGCAAATCAATTACAAAAGAGCATCTAAGACGCATCATATTTAGCTGAGAATGCATAAAACTATGTGTTAGAAAATATCTGGCAAGTATTGGGCCTTCAAGATTCCAAGAATCCTCCTGAGGTTTCAGAGGTGCAAGGTGGGGAAACTGTGCCCGTTCCAACATACATGTGTGACAACAGGAAAACTGAGTGCTAATTGATTACTTGCTGTTCAGTGGTATGAAGCAGTCTGTAGCAGAGTCCAAATGAATAAATAATCAAATTCCAGTTATAAAGTAATGGAATGATAGATTGCTCAGGAAGGTTCTGTTACCAAGCCATGTTAGTCAGAGCCGCCAGAATACCTTTATGCTTTGAGAGGAAACAAGAGACATGGAAGCAAGGTATTTATCACTGTGTGATTATCCCATGACATGTTTCTTCTACAAATGTTGATCTGCTGCCAGAAACTTCCTCAACCAAAGGAGGTGGAGGGAAAGGTTATCTTGGTTTGACAGATTCGGAAATGATGGCCCAGAGTGGCTTAGTGACACACTGGTAAGCTTGTTCATTTCAACTCTGGATCCCCTCCTGGGACAAAACCTGGCAGCTTCCCAAGCTGCTTGCCTTCCACTGTGTTACAGCAACATGTATTTATCTGGCTTTGGCTGTGCCTGGTGAGGACGACAAAGAGAATCACAGCAGCTACCAGTTTTTTACAATCTGGTGCCAGGCCCTGTGTTAAGGGTCTGACATACGTTATCTCATATTTTCCCCATAAATAATGCTGCCTAGTGATTAAAACGATCCCCACTTTACAGATGAAGAAACTGAGGCTATGAACAGTTAAAAGACTTGACCATGTTGAACCTTCTTCTCTGATTCCAAAACTCTTTGAAAACTTTCTGCAGTTTCCTTAGCTAACACGATCGTTTTGGTCTTCCTGGCAGTATTATTTTGTGCCAGAAGATAATGATGTCGTTCCCTGAAATTAGAAGAGTCTCCAACACCATACGCAAAAATAAACTCAAAATGGATTAAAGACCTAAATGTAAGGCTGGATACTATAAAACTCTTAGAGGAAAACACGGGCAGAACGCTCTCCGACATAAATAGCAGCAGGATCTTTTTTTTTTTTTTTTTTTTTTTTTTTTTTGCGGTAGGCAGGCCTCTCACTGTTGCGGCCTCTCCTGTTGCAGAGCACAGGCTCCGGACGCGCAGGCTCAGTGGCCATGGCTCACGGGCCCAGCCACTCCACAGCATGTGGGATCTTCCCGGACCGGGGCACGAACCTGTGTCCCCTGCATCGGCAGGCGGACTCTCAACCACTGTGCCGCCAGGGAAGCCCACAAGATCTTTTTTGATCCACCTCCAAGAGTAATGAAAATAAAAACAAAAATAAACAAATGGGACTTAATTAAACTTAAAAGTTGTTGCACAGCAAAGAAAACCATCAACAAAATGAAAAGAAAACCCACAGAATTGGAGAAGATATTTGCAAATGAAGCAACTGACAAGGGATGAACTGCCAAAATATACAAACGGCTCATGCAGCTCAATGTCAGTAAAACAAAAAACCCAATCAAAAATGGGCAGAAAATCTAAATAGACATTTCTCTAAAGAAGATATACAGATGGCTAAAAAGCACATGAAAAGAGGCTCAACATCACTAATCATTAGAGAAATGCAAATCAAAACTACAATGAGGTATCATCTCACACTCGTCAGAATGGCCATTATCAAAAAATCTATAAGCAAGAAGTGCTGGAGAGAGTGGAGAAAAGGGAACTCTCCTACACTGTTGGTGGGAATGTAACTTGGTACAGTCACTATGGAGAACAGTATGGAGATTCCTTAAAAAACTAAAAAATAGAGCTACCATATAATCCAGCAATCCACTCCTGGGCATATACCTGGAGAAAACCATAATTCAAAAGGATACATGCACCCCAATGTTCATTGCAGCACTACTTACAATAGCTGGGTCATGGAAGTAAGCTAAAGGTCCATCAACAGAGAAATGGATAAAGAAGACGTGATACATATAGACAATGGAATATTACTCAGCCATAAAAAGGAACAAAATAATGTCATTTGCAGCGACATGAATGGAGCTAGAGATTGTCATACTGAGTGAAGTCAGACAGAGAAAGACAAATATCATATGATATCACTTATATATGGAATCTAAAGAAATGGTACAAATGAACCTATTTACAAAACAGAAGTTGAGTCACATTTGTAGAAAACAAACTTGTGGTTACCAGGGGGGAAGGGGGGGAGGGATAAGTTGGGAGATTGGGATTGACATATACACACTACTATATATAGAACAGATAACTAATAAGAACCTACTGAATAGCACAGGGAACTCTATTCAATATTCAATAGCTGCCTATTGTTTTGTTCTCTTTTCCCAGAGTGTTGAATAGAGCTCAGAGTATTGAATATTGTATATGGGAAGAGAATCTAAGAAGAGTGGATATATGTGTATGTATAACTGACTCACTTTGCTGTACAGCAGAAACTAACACAACATTGTAAATCAACTATACTCCAAAAAAAAAAATTAAGGGACTTCCCCAGTGGCACAGTGGTTAAGAATCCACCTGCCAATGCAGGGGACATGGGTTTGAGCCCTGGTCCGGGAAGATCCCACATGCCATGGAGCAACTAAGCCCATGCACCACAACTACTGAGCCTGCACTCTAGAGCCTGTGAGCCGCAACTACTGAGCTCATGTGCTGCAACTACTGAAGCCTGTGTGCCTAGAGCCCGTGCTCCACAACAAGAGAAGCCACCGCAATGAGAAGCCCGTGCACTGCAATGAAGAGTAGCCTCCGCTCACCACAACTAGAGAAAGCCTGCATGCAGCAACAAAGACCCAAGGCAGCCAAAAATTAAAAAAAAAAATTAATTAAAAAAAAATATAGTGATGTCATTCTTGCTTACTGGTCAGTCTCCTGTGAGCCTGGGTAGCCTACATTAGGCTCTCAGAGCTAAATATATGAGTAAATTAAGTTGATAAAAAATGGTAGACTGTGGCTTCTTATGACCCACATGAGTGAAATAGTTCTTAGGGGTCAAGAGCTGCCTAATTTTTGTTCTCTCTTCCCTTGAATGCAGACAATAACTGCTGTGGGAGGTTCTCAGAGGCCAAATGCTGTGTAAGCTCAAAAGACCAAGTCACGGTAGGCAGAATTCTGAGATGGCACTCCAGGCCCCAGCTGAGAATCTTGCCCCTGGTACACACACCCTATATAATTTCTTCCCTTTGCATATGAAAAAGACCTGTGAATATAATGGGATATCATTCCTGTGATTAGATTATGTGTCAAAACTGAAGACTTTTTTACAGATGTAATTAAGGCCCCAAGTCAGTTGGTTTTGAGTTAATCAAAGGGAGATTATCCTGTGTGGGCCTGACTTAATCAGGTAAGAGACCTTGAAAGAGACACTGGCCTGTTCTGAAAAGACAGATTCTCCTGCTGGCCTTGAAGAAGCAAGCTGCCACGTTGTGAGAAGTCCACACAACAAGGAACTTCAGGCACTGAGAAGGAACCCCAGCGGACATCTATTAAGAGAATAGGGACCTCAGTCCTACAACCACAAGGAACTGAATTCTGCCAACAACCAACTGAAGAATATCCTGAGCTCCAGAAAAGAATGTACCTCTGCCAACACCTGGATTGCAGCTTGGAGAGACCCTGAGCAGAGGACTCAGATAAGCCACGCTGGGACTCCTGACCCACTCAAACTGGGAAATCATAAATGAGGGCTGTTTACAATCACTATGTTTGCATCTTTTTTGTTAACGAATACAAAAGCCTTTCTGGAGGAGGGGTGTATTAACCAAGGCTCCCCAGAGAAAGTCCTACAATCTGTGGTATGGAAGCTGGAGAACCAGGAAAGATGGTGGTACAATGTAGTCTGAATCTGAAAGCCCAAGAACCAGGAAGGCTGATATCCCGGGGCAGGAAGAGATAAATGTCTCAGCTCAAACAGAGAGCAAGCTTGCCTTTTTGTTCTGTTCAGGTCTGTAATGGACTGGACGATGCCCACCCACATTAGTGACAATCATCTTTACCCAGTCTGTTGATTCAGGTGCTAATCTGTCCTGGAAACACCTTCACAGAGGACACCAGGAAATAATACTTTACCAGCTATTTGGCGTCCCTTAGCACAGTCATGTTGACACATAACATTAACCACCACAAACAGCTTTCTCCCTTCTCTCTTGTGCCTCTTCAAACCCATGGTTCAAGCAGCAGCCAGAATGACCTTTCAAAACTGTACAGGAGATCATGTCTCTCTTAAAACTCTTAAATGGCCTCCTGTTAATGAGAGCCAACTTTCAGCTCCCACCACAGCTTACACCAGAGTGTGTGACACAGACCTCACAGTGCCATTTCCTCCCTGGGCCTACACTGCAACCTCCCAGAGCTTCCTTTACTTCCTAAAAGGTACCACCAGGTACTTTCCAAATCTAGAGCCTTCACACTGGCTCTTCCCTTCGTTTGAAACACTCTTTACCACACTCTGAACCATTTCATACTCATCAGTCACGTCATTTGTCCATACTTTCCTACTTCCCTGGCTAAATTATAAGCCTTTATTTATAAGTCAGTTATTTTTTCCCAAAAATATGTAACCATGTTATTTGTTGGTGCATTTTAATTTTTATTTTTAATTGTTTTGCACTCAGGGAAAAAAACCCAGTTTATTACATAAAGATAAATTTTATTTATGGACACAGAATCATACAGTCTGAATTAACAATAATAATAACTTATTGTTGTAACTGTAATGAAATAGCTTATAAATGTCATGTAATTTCATTGAATGTCATTTTACTTACTTAAGACAGAAGCAGGGTTGAACTCAAGTGTGTCTGCCTCTAGAGCACAATCTCTTAATCACATTTAAAGCTTGGTTAAAGGGGGCTGTATTTCAAATGATCATCTCATCCTCCTTCCCCTATTAGACCCTATGTTCCATGAGGGCCAGGCACGTGTCTCTTTCATTTTGCACTTAACATCCAGAATACTGAATAGCAGTGGTGTGTAATTCATCAGTGCTCCTCACTGATACTATTGTTTCTCCTCCTCCAAGGACAAGACGGGACAGCTCTATCTCATCCCTGGAATCTATAGGTGGACATGGGGCTTTGGTGCAGTAAATGTCAGACAGTGTAGCAATGATTACTTCTGAGTAGAAGCTTTTAAGGACCAGTGTGTAAGTGTCCACATTTCGCTCTCCCCTAGCAATGCATGATGATTTGGACCTACACTCTATAAGACAGTAGCCATTGGTTAATTGTGGCCACTGAAATTAAAATAATTAAAATTAAATAAAAGTAAAAATTCAGATCCTCAGTCACATTAGCCACTTTTCAAGTCACATTAGCCACTTTTCAAGTACTCAATTGCCACCTGTGACTAGTGGGTACCACTTTGGGCAGTGCAGATATAGACCATTCCCTTCATCACAGAGAGATCTATTGGGACAGAGCTTCTATACATGCTCGAGACTTTCTGACTGAGGAAGCCACGGAGCAGAGCCACCAACTGACTCTAATACACATGTCATATGAGTATGAAATAATCTGTGTTGTTTTCAACCATTTATATTTTGGGCTTGTTTGTTACTGCAGCAAAACCCAGCTTATCCTAACTGACAAATGTAGTCATTAAGTAAGTCCACGCTTAATAATTTGATGATTACTTTTCTTCTGGGAGTTTTGGGTGAAGAAGAGGGAAGGGAAAACTTTTAAGGTAAATCATCAACATAAGCAAAGGCTTGGATCTGGGAAATGAACAGGATCTCTAGGAGCAGCAGGGTTTATGTCAGGAAGCTTCAGATAAGAGATAGGCCTGGAGAGAAGTAGAGAAGCTAAGGGTAAGAATCAGTGCACAGAAAATGAGGAGGGGGTAGACTCCAAACCCGCATCTAACTCCTACATCTACTAAGCAGTTATAATTTACTGAGCCTACAACTTGAAGTCCTGTCTGACACTGCTTTGTCCATTTAACTGTTAGAGTATAGACACTATAGTATGTTATCTCTCCAAGCCATGACATCTTTCTAATTAAGGTACAAAACTGCTTTAGAAAGTCAGTATTCATTTGCTGAGGAGAGCGTACATAAAGTCTCCCTTGTACCCAGGAGACTGCCCTTGTCATCCCAGAATTGTGGCTAAAGCCCACAGCTGAAGAAGAATCTGGAAGTATACTATATACTGAAGTCAGAGTGAAGAGAGCAGCTATTCCCCTGAAGCACTTGCTTAAGGGCACCACTGTAAAACTGGCCCCTTTCCTCTACCTCACCTCCACCCCCTTAATAAGACAAGTGCAGCAAAAACAGCTATTGGTGTGGGGAGCGAGGGATAAATTAGGGCTGTGGGATTAACATATACACACTACTCTATAGAAAATAGAGAACCAACATAGACCTCCTGTATAGCACAGAGAACTATACTCAATGTTTTGTAATAACCTACAAGAGAAAAGAATCTGGAAAAAAAAAAGATATCTATGTACGTACAACTGAATCATTTTGCTGCACACCTGAAACTAACACATCATAAACCAACTATACTTCAATAAGAAAAGCAAAAAAAAAAAAAAGCAAACCTTAAAACCAAACAACAACAAAAACAAAACAAAACAGAGCTATTGCCTCTACTTCTCACCAGGGGTCTGCGTTGGGAGATATTCTCCCTCTTTGGAGTCAAGAGACAGTCCTCCAGGAAAGTCACTTTTAAAGCTTGTGACTGACAGAACTACTTTCTTTGTAAGTCGGGGACAGGTTCGAGACAAAATTCTCTCCTAAGGCTGGTGAGATTCAGGTCTGGGGCACACAGAGAAAAGCTGAGAATGAGATTTAAAAACAACCAGGACTGTGCCTCCACACAAGTTGCAGAGACCATTGGAATAAGTAGAAAATAGCTCAAACTTGTGGAACTGGGCTTAGATACTGAAGGAGATCTCACTCAGCTGGGAAATACTAGAGGCAGTTATACATATGTTCCTTGAAGGCTACTATCAGGAAAAAAGTTTTCCCTGAAAGTTACCCCAATAACTTGTGAGTCCTCAATAAGCCCACTTACACTAGGATGATGCTTGAGACACGGCAAACCCTGATATCTTCCTAGGCATCGCAGCTGAAAAGATGTTCTAAAAATTGTCTCTTGATGGCTGTTCACTCCCATCCTTTAAGCTCTGAGTGTATGAAACAAAGTTATCATTAAAAGAAAGTATGGAGGATACAATTTGATATTCTTAGAGTATTTCTAGTTTTATAATTAATTCATGGATGAGAGAGCCGTTATCCAATAGCATCCAGAAATGTGGAAACTGTTCATTTTAGACAAGCACCCCAGGTCCTGTTATAGGTCTTGATTAAAATGAAAACTTACCAAGTTTTATCCCTCAGAATATGATAGCTTCACAGGCAATTGAAATCACCTAGTTCCATTGTTGGGTTTCTAATTCCAGGGCTTATGATAATATTTTTTTGGAGTCAAGCATGACATAATGCTAGGACTCCTGGAGCTAGCAAAGATGATAAAGTGTTTTAGCCCCAGCAGGTGCTCTGCAAAATCCTTTATTAAAAAGAGCTGCCACACACAGGCTCAGATTGTGATGGATTGTGTGGAAATACGGAGTGACACGCTATGAATTTACAACATTAAATTTTTCCCCCTAATTAAAGCAGTGGGAATGGCCTCCAAACAGAATCTGGCTACAGCTGGACAAGAATGATTGTATTCCCTAGGTCTCCAGAGGAAAGATTTTTTTTTAGTGATTTTTTAATAAAATTTTTAAAAATCAGACATAATAACAGGGTCTCTTTCTCTATATGATACCTAAAGTAATTTCTAAAGTGAAAAATACACATGTAAAATTATTTTTATTTATGTTTTCATTATAATTCAGAAATTCTGTTTGATCAGAAAACTTATTGCATATTGTTAAAACCATAACAAAATTGTACTTTTCACTCAGAGAAGGATTCTTGACCCAGTGTTTTCACAATGCGAGTGCTTGAATTAAACTATGAGCTGACAGCAAAAGATAACTGACATATTGAATTAAAATCCTCTCTTTTTTTTTTTTTTTGCGGTACGCAGGCCTCTCACTGTTGTGGCCTCTCCCGTTGCGGAGCACAGGCTCCGGACGCGCAGGCTCAGCGGCCATGGCTCACGGGCCCAGCCGCTCCGCGGCATGTGGGATCTTCCCGGACCGGGGCACGAACCCGTGTCCCCTGCATCGGCAGGCGGACTCTCAACCACTGCGCCACCAGGGAAGCCCCAAAAGCCTCTCTTTTATGTTAAACTTTGACTTCTATATCCAGCTTGATATGTGGACATTTTCCTTCTTTTTTATGTGTATAATTAGACTTGGTAATGTCGCTGTCCCAATGACAGAGTAAACTCTTGTAACAGTAAGGGTGGCTGACTTCCAGACATCCAAAGGACTCACAGGGTAATTCAGACTGTGCTGGTGTGTGCATTAGCAGTGACTAAGAAAAGCTCAACAAGCAATATCTACCAACAGCTCCATGATTGCTGGGGACGCTGTTGAAAGACTTGAGTTCATCTGCACGTCCTTGCATGGAGGCAAATGAAGGTGTGTGTATGTCTCTGGGAGAAGGCATTTAATGAGCCACTACTGTAATGCAAGAATAGATGAATGTATTTTTCAAAGGTTTTGGAAGAAACATAATGGGTGGCCAGGTACCCGTGCCAAGTGGATCGTGTCTGGGACAAAGAATTACTCAGAAACAATAACTTTACCCAAATGAAGAATAGACTCTGCGGTTAAACAAGATCACCTCCCCCCAAATTGTTAGTTAATCTCCTGATTGTCACTCAGGTTTTTCCCAAACGGATCCATTTGGGGACACCTGAGTGTTTCCTTCATCCAGCAGATTTATAGCTTTTTCCCTTTCCTGCAGAACTCTGAGAACATGAAGAGGAAAACACGCACTCTTACACATTTCCACCCACCCCAAACACACACAGTAAATTTTAATTTCTCACTGCTCCTTAAATACATCTGTATTTCTCATCATGATAAATCTTTTATTTTAATGACCTTTCTCTACTAAGATGAACACCATCATTATTAATAGCATGGATTTCGGAGCCAGGCGTCTCCATGGTTTCCTAGGTAGATGATCTTGGGCGAGTTATGTAACTAAGTCTCTTTTGCAAAAGTGGGATGTTAGTAGTAACTATCCTCAAAGAGCTGTTCTGAAGATGAAGTGAATTTATGCAGGTATATCTAGCACAGGGGATGTGCTTGCTAAATGTTAGCTCTGAGTATTTACCATCATTAGAGTTGTTATCAATAAACTGAGACCTGAAATCACTCCAGCTAATAAAACATTACATAAGCAGAATGCTGAAATTGGTAATTATAAAACTAGTTCAGGAAAACAAGGAGAGACCTCTGACGTTATTTTTATGCTCCTCTTTTCAACACTCTTATCATTAGGGATGGGTGATGTCAGAAAGAGAGGGCAAGAAAGACGGCAAGAGAGGAAAGGTGGAAAAGGTGAAAAAGTGAGAAGACATGGAGAAGAAATCCCAGAATGTAGGGAGGGAATAAGAAAAAAGAAGCGGAGGTCCGTAATTCTTAGACTCCATTTTGATGTTTTCCCCAAACTCGCAGCTTCTCTGACTGTTCCACTTATTTTAATAAAGCCCCAGATTCCTGCTCAGACGCTTTTGAAATCTTCTCCAAATACTTTCCATACACTAGGATTTTAAGGTGTTACTCTCAGACCTGAAATATCCTTCTTGCTACCAAAACTCCATCTACCCACCAGTCTATTCTCTCCACACCACTGTGACTTGAGTCCACACTCCATGGATGGCAAATAGAGTGCATCTCAGACAGCTTCTCCCACTGAGTGGTTATAGCCACTTGCATTGCTACGTTGGACTCAGATTTCTGAGTCCATGTCTGGGTACAGCAGGCAAGAGTGCTCTGACATGTTATGTCTGCCTCAGGCATGGGAGTGGGGAGTGGAGGTGAGACTGTCATGTATTACTGTCCCTCTTGTGACTTTTACCATCCATTATCATCACCTTAATTGGTTATAAATCCCATCCTGCCTTGAGATCACTCCTGGGTACGATCATTTCACATATCCCCCAAACTTTCAGAGGAATTCACAGAAGAAGTTTTTTTCTCCCCTGTATGAACAGTTCCATAGGAATGTTTTGCATGCTGTAAATGCTTGGTAATTATATGCTGAGTGATTGACACCCAGGAGCAGAAATTAAGGAAGACATATATACCCTGTACATGGAAAGAAACATGCGTCTGCCACATTCTGCAGAATTAGTTCCTGGAACACAGAATTACTGATTCTGAATAGCTCAGTATTATTTTCTCTGTCCTGCAAGCCATTGGGAATGGCAGGCTGCACACGGTAGACCTCTTGAAAGGGAAGTCACAGCCACTCGTCTCCAGAGGAACCACACTGAAAGGGTGTTCAAGAGCCAGGCTGACAAGAGCTGAGGCTTGGCAGGAATCAGAGCTACCTTGGAAAGCAAGCGGCTACTCACAGCGGTGCCACCTAACGCTCCTTATTCCCACTGCTTCTCTTATTGGGCTCATTGAAAAACCACAGGGAACCAACATGGTAGGGGAATGCTGTCAGCAAGTCAGAATAACTGTGGCAACTTTCAGGCTGCCTGGATATAGATGAGAGAGATAGGCTCTATGTTTGGGTTCAAAGAGTGATGAGAGAGAGAGAGAGCGAGTGCGTGTGTGTGCGTGTGTACCAGTGAAGGTACAGATGGGACCAGCTCAGCCACCTCAATTTCTCAGGACTCTTGCCAATTTAGATCAAGCCAGAGAGGTATGCACCATCAAATATGTATCTGAGATGTTGCTTGGGTAGCTCTGACAAGGGCTAATAGCTAGAGAAATATAGATGGCCACACTTAAAGGATATGAAGGGGATTTAAATTCTTTAGACGAGATAAGGGTTTCTCATCCTTGGCACTACTGGCAGTTCTGCACAATTCTTTGTTAGCGTGAGGGCTGGCAGGTGCATTGTGGAACGCTGAACAGTATCTCTGGCCTCTCTACCCGCTGGATGCCAGTAGTATCCATCCCTTAGCTGTGATAACCACAAGTATCTCCAGATGTTGCCAAATGTTCCCTGGGGGAGAAAGATCACCCCTGTTGGGAAAAAGTGGATCAATTGTTTTCTTTTAGTTACCCAACAGTTAGAGAGACATCAAATCAACACAGGATCCCTTGGTGATAGTTTCATAAATTATATACATGTACCTTGCATTTTATCACTCAGCACTGCCTTAAGAGAAATTTCTATCTGTCCCAAGCAGCTACTGTGTTAAAAATGTCTTTAATGTATTAAATACTTGCACAGAACATAGCATCTTAATTCTGAAGCATTATCAGCCTACATTAGTCAGAGCATTTTCATGCAGATAGAACTATATAACCAAAACAAAGAAGTTATAACCATAAATCATGGCAAACCTGGCATTATAACTAAATTGGAAACGAGTTTACAAAACCAATGAAAACACAGAAACATATTATAGAATAAGTGTGTCCCTTACTGCATTCTTTTTGAGATTGTTATAAATTGGAAAGAAAAGAGAAATGCGTACAGGGGGAGTTAGATTACAACACATTCCACCTGTCAAAATACACTAACACAAATAGATCTATGAGCAGGTGTAGCTAAGTGCTGTTATCATTAATCTGGATTTATAAACATCTTGACTTTCTAATGAAAAGGTGAAGAAAAATAAATGAAATCCTCATCAGTTGTAATTGAATGACAAAGCAAAGTTAAGGTCACACTGTATCACTAGCTTCCAATCAAAATCTTTATACCTTTCATTATTAGACATTCCTTCTATTTGTTTAAGAGTTGGCTGCTATTAATTAACTTAGTAGATAAACATGATGTGAAAAGAGCACAAAGAGAGACATATGACTTTAAGGAAGCTTTCTAGTTCTGATATATTTTCTTCAGTACAAAAACAAGTATTTAGTCAAATTGTTTTTGCCCAGTAAACTGACTGTTAATTTAGCAGATTCAAGGCTTGAATGAAGGTTGATTCAAGTATAGTTCTTATCACTTCAAAAAAAGAAAAAGAAAAACACACAAAGTCACCTGGACATTATACTGAGATTGGATAATTTAACTGGGTAAGTAGCAATTCTATCAATTTCAATCATTACATTGTTCTTGGCCATTCTAAAATCAAGGACATTTTTTATCTAAGTTAAATTTTTTTCTTAAACTCCTAACACTCCTCTTGTGCTCACACTTGAAGTCTTTAGTTCTTCTTCATTGTAAGGGAAAAGCTTCCCACTTTACCTGATGAGGTATTTGGTATTTTGCTTGATAACCAGGCATCAGCAATAGAAGAAAATAATCCCTGCAACACACTGGTAATCTGTTTATGCTTTTATTATGAAAGAGCATCCCTTGTTTGCTGAAGTATCTCCCCCTCCTCCATTCCAAGGACCAGTGTGTGAAACTGGTACTGCTGACCTTTGCTCTATTTACAAAAATGCAACTGGCTAGTCCAATCAACTGCTAACGTGCTTGTGAAAATGCATTTTATTTTGCTGACTGATGTTAATGTCTTCCATGAGTCTTTGCACATGATCAAATGACTGGAGTTAAAAACCAAAGGCATCCCTCCAGACTCAGCTCAAAAATACTGTTTCTACAAACCACCAAAGGAAGTGAGCTCATCCTTCCTCCCTCCTGTAGCATTTTGAATACAACTCCTGTTAGCATTTAGCCCACGGTACTAGGACTATTTATCTTCATGTCTTTCTCCCCTAACAGGCTGTCAACTACTTGAGAGCAATGAATATATCTTATTCATTGGGGGATCTCTCAGAGATTTCCTAAGAGTGAGCATGATTGTAGTAACTTGTCTAGTGCCCATCTTCCCTGCTAGACTGTTACAAGGTAGCAGACATTGATATTAATAACTTATAACCTACATGGTACTTAAAATTTGCTAGGTGGTGTGCAAAATGTGTTGTTACAATTAATTATATTCTATTTAATACAACAACAACATATGAGGTAAATACAACTATAAGCTTCATGTTATTATTGAGAAACCTGGACCAGAGAAATTAAGTCACTTGCCTAAAGTAATCCAGCTACTAAGTGACAGGGCTAAGATTTGAACCCATGCAGTCTGGCTCCAGAGGCAATTATGCTTCATTATTACATTATCCTGCCTATGAGGGCCCTCAACAATATCTGGTAAATGAATACAAGAAGGGAAAACAAAAGAAATACAATGAAGGAATGAAGAAAGAAGTATGTGAACAGGAATCACAGAGTCATTAATGTTTGTTGAGTAACAGGAGTAGAATTTCCACTACAAGAAAAAACATGTCATAAGTAATACTTAATGGAACTATAAAAGACCCAGAATTGCCAAAGCAATCCTGAGGAAAAAGAAAAAGCAGGAGGCATAGCCCTCCCACAGACTTCAGACAACACTACAAAGCTACAGTAATCAAAACAGCATGTAAAAAACAAACAAACAAAAAACCCAACGTGGTACTGGCGCAAAAACAACAAAACAAAAACAAAAACAGACATAAGGATCAATGGAATAGAACAGAGAGCCTAGAAATAAACCCACACACATACAGCCAATTAATCTTTGACAAAGGAGGCAAGAATACACAATGGAAAAAAGGTAGTTTCTTCAGCAAATGGTGTTGGGTAAGTTGGACAGCCACATGTAAATCAGTGAAGTTAGAATACATACTCACACCATACACAAAAATAAACTCAAAATGGCTTCAATACTTAAATATAAGACATGACACCATAAAACTCCTAGAAGTGAACATAGGCAAAACATTATCTGATATAAATCGTACCGATGTTTTCTTAGGTCATTCTCCCAAGGCAATAGAAATAAAAGCAAAAGTAAACAAATGGGGTCTAATCAAACTTACAAGCTTTTGTACAGCAAAGGAAACTATAAACAAAATGGAAAGACAACTTATGGACTGGGAAAAAGTATTTGCAAATGATGTGACTGACAAGGACTTAATTTCCCAAATATACAAACAGCTCATACAAGTCAACAAAACCCCCCAACAACCCAATCAAAAAATGGGCAGAAGACCTAAATAGACATTTTTCCAAAGAAGACAGATGGCCAAATAGGCACGTGAAAAGATGCTCAACATCTCTAATTATTAGAGAAATGCAAATCAAAACTACAGCAAGGTATCACCTCACACCAATCAGAACGGCCATCATCAGAAAGTCCACAAATAATAAATGCTGGAGAGGCTGTGGAGGAAAAGGAGCTCTCCTACACTACTGGTGGGAATATAAATAGGTGCAGCTACTAGGGAAAACAGTATGGAGGCTCCTTAAAAAACTAAAAATAAGAGTTGCCATATCGTCCCACAATCCCATTCCTGGGCATATATCTCAACAAAACTATAATTCAAAAAGATACATGCACCCCTATGTTCACAGCAGCACTATTCACAATTGCCAAGGCATGGAAACAACCTAAATGTCCATTAACAGATGAATAGATAAACAAGATGTGGTACATGTACATGATGGAATACTACTCAGCCATAAAAAAGAATGGAGTAATGCCATTTGCACTGACATTGATGAAAATAGAGATTATACTAAGTGAAGTAAGTCAGAAAGAGAAAGACAAATCCCATATGATATCACTTATATGTGGCATCTGAAATATGACACAAATGATCTTATTTATGAAACAGACTCACAGACATAGAAAGCAGCCTTGTAGTTGCCAAGGGGGAGGGGGAGTGGGGGAGGGATGGATTGGAGTTTGGGATTAGCAGATGCAAACTATTATACAAAGAATGAATAAACAACAAGATCCTACTGTGTAGCACAGGGAAGTATATTAAATATCCTGTGATAAACCAAAATGGAAAAGAATATGAAAAAATATATATTTATATATATATATACAACTGAATCACTTTGCTGTACAGCAGAAATTAACACAACACTGTAAATTAACCATACTTCAATAAAATAAACTAAAAATATTTTTTAGTTTCTTTATGCTATACTATAAATATAGTATCTCTAAATGATAAAATATTGAATTATCATTAAAAATGATAATTTTGAAGAATTTTGTGTGGTATGCAAAACTTCCTGTTCTATAAAGCTGAGTGAAAAAGAATATAAAACAGTATATAGCAAGTCCATCCAAAAGAATTATAAGAGACACAGATATGAGTCACATAAATAATTGTCAATGCCTGGAAGCCATGCTTAATAAAAGAGTAAAGAAACAAAAAGAGAGAACTTAATTTTCATAATCTATTTTATTTAACCCATATAGCCAAAATACTATTTCAACACATGATCAACATAAAAATTATACATGAGATATTTCACACTCTTATTTTTCTTTATAATAAAACCTGCAAATCTGGAGTATATCTCCCACTTACAGCACATCTCAAAAAAGACTATCCACGTTTCAGATGCTCAACAGCAACATGTAGCTTGTGGCTAACCTTCTCGGTAGTGCAGGTACAATAGTATGATTCCTATTAAACACAGTCAGTCTCACACCAGTCAGAATGGCCCTCATCAAAAAATCTACAAACAATAAATGCTGGAGAGGGTGTGGAGAAAAGGGAACCCTCTTGCACTGTTGGTCGGAATGTAAATTAATACAACCACTATGGAGAACAGTATGGAGGTTACTTAAAAAACTCAAAATAGACCTACCATATGACCCAGCAATCCCACTACTGGGTATATATCCTGAGAAAACCATAATTCAACAAGAGTCATGTACCACAATGTTCACTGCAGCACTATTTAGAATAGCCAGGACATGGAAGCAACCTAAGTGTCCATCGACAGATGAATGGATAAAGAAGATGTGGCACATATATACAATGGAATATTACTCAGCCATAAAAAGAAATGAAATTGAGTTATTTGTAGTAAGGTGGATGGACCTACAGTCTGTCATACAGAGTGAAGTAAGTCAGAAAGAGAAAAACAAATACCATATGCTAACGCATATATATGGAATCTAAAACAAAAAAAAAATTCTGATGAACCTGGGGCAGGACAAGAATAAAGATGGAGACATAGAGAATGGACCCGAGGACACGCGGAGCAGCTGCATAGCACAGGGAGATCAGCTCCGTGCTTTGTGACCACCTAGAGGGGTGGGATAGAGAGGGTGGGAGGGAGGCACAAGAGGGAGGGGATATATGTATACATATAGCTGATTCACTTTGTTATACAGCAGAAACTAACACAACATTGTAAAACAACTATACTGCAATAAAGATGTTAAAAAAAAAACCCTACACATACACACACAGTCAGTGGCCAGAGCAGCTGTCTATCTAAATACATTAAAAAACTTGTTGGCAGGAAATGCACTATTATATTCATTGCAATTTTCTTTAGGATGAAGACATATAGACATTTTCTCTTCATTCTTTTTCTTTTTTTTTCTTTTTTTTTTTTTTTTTTATGGTACATGGGCCTCTCACCATTGTGGCCTCTCCCCTTGCGGAGCACAGGCTCCAGACGCGCAGGCTCAGCGGCCATGGCTCACGGGCCCAGCCGCTCCGCGGCATGTGGGATCTTCCCGGACTGGGGCATGAACCCGTGTCCCCTGCATCGGCAGGCGGACTCTCAACCACTGCGCCACCAGGGAAGCCCTCTCTTCATTCTTTTAAAAAATGTTCAAGAGTTACTATGTTTAGAATCAAGAAAACACAGTTTCATGTATGGTCTCTCAGGAAATACAAATATTACTTTTTCCCAAAAATGTAAAATAAAAATGTGAGACACAGAAGACTAAATTCAACCTAATTGTCCTGAAACTAGCACAATCATCAAGGTTCTGATGGAATATGAGAAGACGGGAATGAAAGGGCCACAAATGCCTTTGAGACAATGGCCCTCCAAAGTGGAAAAACTACTAGGGATCTAACTGCTGGTAACAGAAGGCTAGCTTTTCTAGACAAATCCTACTATGAAAAACAACCAAAAATGCAGGATAAATTATCAAATAAATTTCCTAAAACAACAAAGAGAAACAGAAGAGTAAGAAATTAGCTGGCAAAAACTGAAAGGAAAACTGAGAAGGCAGAGAATTACGCAGATAACAGAAACAATGCCCTTCAACTGTGAAAAGCTCTCAGGAGAATGCAGAGCCCAAGGAACTGGTGATTCTAGCAGGAGACTCTCTCCAGAATAATCTGCAGCTCTGAAGGGCTGCACAGTCAGGGAAAAGGTAGAGTGGATATTAACTAATACCCAAATATGTAGAAGGAAGAGGGTCATTAAGAATAAAAAGACGCCAATGATACAGGAAACTGGGAATTCCCTTGTGGTCCAGTGGTTAGGACTCCACGCTTTCACTGCCAAGGGCCTGGGGTTCGATCCCTGGTCAGGGAACTAAGATCTCACAAGCCGCACGGATCGGCCAAAAAATAAACAAATAAAGACTATGTTTAAGAAAAAACCCCCAAATCCCCCCAAAACACAACAAAACAAAAACCAACCCCCCCCATTAAACAAACAAAAAACCCAACCAAACAAAAACAAATGATCAGGAAACCAAAAAATAATACGGAAAACTAATATAATCAAAAGCCTATCTTTGGAGTGGAGCCACCATTAAAATCCAAAAGGAAGGGTTTCAGAGAGCTTCCAGGTTAGTGAAGCAGGATGCCTCCACGTGCCGCCATGCTGGGCTCCAAACTCCAAGAGGACTGAAGTTCCTTTGTTCTCAACCTCACCCAATGAATCTCTTCATCTGGCTGTTGGTTCCTGTCCTTTAATATACTTGGTAATAAACCACTCAACTGCCATGTGGCTGACAGGGTCTTGGAGCTCCAACCTGGTGTCAGGCCTGAGCCTCAGAAGTGGGAGAGTCGAGTTCAGGACTTTGGACCACCAAAGTCCTCCCAGTCCCACGTAATATCAATCAGTGAGAGCTCTCCCAGAGATCTCCATCTCAACACTAAGACCCAGTTCCACCCAAAGGCCAGCAAGCTCCTGTGCTTGATGCCCCATGCCAAAGAACTAGCAAGACAGGAACACAGCCCCACCCATTAGCAGAGAGGCTGCCTAAAAAGCTAACAGACACCCCAAAACGCACCACTGGACGCAGCTCTGCCCACCAGAAAGACAAGATCCAGCCTCATCCACCAGAACACAGGCACCAGTCCCTTCCACAAGCCACTGAACCAATGATACCCACTAGGGGCAGACACTGAAAACAACAGGAACTATGAACCCGTAGCCTGCTAAAAGGAGACCCCAAACACAGTAAGTTAAGCAAAACGGAAAGACAGAGAAATATGCAGCACATGAAGGAGCAAGGTAAAAACCCACCAGACCAAACAAATGAAGAGGAAATAGGCAGTCTACCTGAAAAAGAATTCAGAGTAATGATAGGAAAGATGATCCAAAATCTTGGAAATAGAATGGAGAAAATAAAAGAAACGTTTAACAAGGACCTAAAAGAACTAAAGAGCAAACAAACAATGATGAACAACACAATAAATGAAATTAAAAACTCTCTAGAAGGAATCAACAGCAGAATAACTGAGGCAGAAGAACGGATAAGTGACCTGGAAGATAAAATATTGAAAATAACTACCACAGAGCAGAAGAAAAAAGAATGAAAAGAATTGGGGACAGTCTCAGAGACCTCTGAGACAACATTAAACTCACCAACATACGAAATGTAGAGGTCCCAGAAGGAGAAGAGAAAAAGGGTCTCAGAAAGTATTTGAAGAGATTATAGTTGACAACTTCCCTAATATGGGAAAGGAAATAGTCAATGAAGTCCAAGAAGCACAGAGTCCATACAGGATAAATCCAAAGAGAAAAACACCCAGACACATATTACTCAAACTATCAAAAATTAAATACAAAGAAAAAATATTAAAAGCAGCGAGGGAAAAGCAAAAAATAATATACAAGGGAATCCTCATAAGGTTAACAGCTGAACTTTTAGCCGAAACTCTGCAAGCCAGAAGGGAGTGGCATGACATATTTAAAGTATTGAAGGAGAAAAACCTACAACCAAGATTACTCTACCCAGCAAGGATCTCATTCAGATTCAGCAGAGAAATTAAAACCTTTACAGACAAGCAAAAGTTAAGAGAATTCAGCACCACCAAAAAAACTTTACAACAAATGCTAAAGGAACGTTTCCAGGCAGGAAACACAAGAGAAGGAAAAGATCTACAAAAACAAACACAAACAAAAAAATGGTAAAAGAAACATAAATATGAATAATTACCTTAAATGTAATTGGATTAAAAGCTCTAACCAAAACACACAGACTGGCTGACTGGATACAAAAACAAGACCTGTAAATATGCTGTCTACAAGAGATCCACTTCACACCTAGGAACAGATACTGACTGAAAGGGAAGGGATAGAAAAAGATATTCCATGCAAATGGAAATCAAAAGAAAGCTGGAGTAGCAATTCTCATATCAGACAACATAGACTTTAAAATAAAGACTATTACAAGAGACAAAGAAGGACACTACATTACGATAAAGGGATGAATCCAAGAAGAAGATATAACAACTGTAAATATTTATGCACCCAACATAGGAGCACCGCAATACGTAAGGAAAATGCTAACCGTCATAAAAGGGGAAATTGACAGTAACACAATCATAGTAGGGGTTTTTAACACCCCACTTTCACCAATGGACAGATCATACAAAATGAAAATAAATAAGGAAACACAACCTTTAAATGGCACATAAAACAAGATGGACTTCATTGACATTTATAGGACATTCCATCCCAAAACAACAGAATACACTTTCTTCTCAAGTGCTCATAGAACATTCGCCAGGATAGATCATATCCTGGGTCACAAATCAAGCCTTGGTAAATTTAAGAAAATTGAAATTGTATCAAGTACCTTTTCTGACCACAACGCTATGAAACTAGATAACAATTACAGGAAAAAAACTGTAAAAAATACAAACACATGGAGGTTAACCATACACTACTAAATAACCAAGAGATAACTGAAGAAGTCAAAGAGGAAATAAAAAAAATCTAGAAACAAATGACAATGAAAATAGGATGACCCAAAACCTATGCGATGCTGCAAAAGCATTTCTAAGAGGGAAGTTTATAGCAATACAATCCTACCTCAAGATAAAAGAAACATCTCAAACAACCTAAACTTACACCTAAAGCAATAAGAGAAATAAGAACAAAAAACCCCAAAAGTTAGCAGAAGGAAAGAAATCATAAAGATCACATCAGAAATAAATGAAAAAGAAATGAAGGAAACAATAGCAAAGATCAAAAAAACTAAAAGCTGGTTCTTTGAGAAGATAAACAAAATTGATAACCTACTAGCCAGACTCATCAAGAAAAAAAGGGAGAAGACTCAGATCAACAAAATTAGAAATGAAAAAGGAGAAGTTATAACAGGCACTGCATCAATACAAAGGATCATGAGAGATTACTACAAGCAACTATATGCCAATAAAGTGGCCAACCTGGAAGAAATGGACAAATTCTTAGAAAAGCACAACATTCTGAGACTGAACCAGGAAGAAATAGAAAATATGAACTGACTAATCACAAGCACTGAATTTGAAACTGATTAAAAATCTTCCAACAAACAAAAGCCCAGGAACAGATGGCTTCACAGGCGAATTCTATCAAACATTTAGAGAAGAGCTAACACCTATCCTTCTCAAACTCTTCCAAAATATAGCAGAGGGAGGAACAGTCCCACACTCATTCTACGAGGTCACCATCACCCTGAATACCCAAACCAGAGAAAGATGTCACAAAGAAAGAAAAGTACAGGCCAATATCACTTAGATGCAACTTAGATGAACTTAGATGCAAAAATCCTCCACAATATACCAGCAAACAGAATCCAACAGCACATTAAAAGGATCATACACCATGATCAAGTGGAGTTTATCCCAGGAATGCAAGGATTCTTCAATATACACAATTCAATCAATGTGATACACCATATTAACAAACTGAAGGATAAAAACCATATGATCATCTCAATAGATGCAGAAAAAGCTTTCAACAAATTTCAACACCCATTTATGATAAAAACTCTCCAGAAACTAGGCATAGAGGAAATTTACCTCAACATAATAAAGGCCATATATGACAAACTCACAGCTAACATCATTCTCAATGGTGAAAAACTGAAACCACTTCCTCTAAGATCAGGAACAAGACAAGGTTGCCCACTCTCACCGCTATTATTCAACATAGTTTTGCTCACAGCAATCAGAGAGGAAAAAGAAATAAAAGGAATCCAAATCAGAAAAGAAGAAATAAAGCTGTCACTGCTTGCAGATGACATGATACTATACATAGAGAATCCTAACGATGCTACCAGAAAACTACTAGAGCTAATCAATGAATTTGGTAAAGTAGCAGGATAGAAAATTAATGCACAGAAATCTCTTGCATTCCTGTACACTAATGATGAAATATCTGAAAGAGAATTTAAAGAAACGCTCCCATTTACCATTGCAACAAAAAGAATAAAATACCTAGGAATAAACCTACCTAAGGAGACCAAAGACCTGTATGCAGAAAATTAAGACACTGATGAAAGAAATTAAACATGATACAAACAGATGGAGAGATATACCATGTCCTTGAATTGGAAGAATCAACACTGTGAAAATGAATATACTACCCAAAGCAATCTACAGATTCAATGCAATCCCTATCAAACTACCACTGGCATTTTTCACAGAACTAGAATAAAAAATTTCACAATTTGTATGGAAACATAGAAGACCCTGAATAGTCAAAGCAATCTTGAGAAAGAAAACTGGAGCTGGAGGAATTGGGCTCCCGGACTTCAGACTATACTACAAAGCTACAGTAATCAAGACAGTATGGTACTGGCACAAAAACAGAAATACAGATCAACGAACAGGATAGAAAGCCCGTAGATAAGCCCATGCACATATGGTCACCTTATTTTTGATAAAGGAGACAAGAATATACAATGGAGAAAAGACAGCATCTTCAATAAGTGGTGCTGGGAAAGCTGGAAAGTTACATGTAAAAGAATGAAATTAGAATACTCCCTAACACCATACACAATAATAAACTCAAAATGGATTAAAAACCTAAATGTAAGGCCAGACACTATAAATCTCTTAGAGGAAAACATAGGAAGAACACTCTGACATAAATCACAGCAAGATATTTTTTGACCCACCTCCTAGAGAAATGGAAATAAAAACAAAAATAAACAGATGTGACCTAATGAAACGTAAAGCTTTTGCACAGCAAAGGAAACCATAAACAAGATGAGAAGATAACCCTCAGAATGGGAGAAGATATTTGCAAACGTAGCAACTGACAAAGGATTAATCTCCAAAATTTACAAGCAGCTCATACTGCTCCATATCAAAAAAACAAACAGCCCAATCCAGAAATGGGCAGAAGACCTAAACAGACATTTCTCCAAAGAAGATATACAGATTGCCAACAAACACATGAAAGGATGCTCAACATCACTAATCATTAGAGAAATGCAAATCAAAACTACAATGAGGTATCACCTCACACTGGTCAGAATGGCCATCATCAAAAAATCTACAAACAATAAATGCTGGAGAGGGTGTGGAGAAAAGGGAACCCTCTTGCCCTGTTGGTGGGAATGTAAATTGATACAGCCACTATGGAGAACAGTATGGAGGGTCCTCAAAAAACTAAAAATGGAACTACCATATGACCCAGCAATCCCACTACTGGTCATATACCCTGAGAAAACCATAATTCAAAAAGAGTCATGTACCACAATGTTCACTGTGCACTATTTACAATAGCCAGGACATGGAAGCAACCTACATGCCCATTGACAGATGAATGGATAAAGAAGATGTGGCACATATATACAATGGAATATTACTCAGCCATAAAAAGAAATGAAATTGAGTTATCTGTAGTGAGGTGGATGGACCTAGTGTCTGTCATACAGAGTGAAGTAAGTCAGAAAGCGAAAAACAAATACCATATGCTAACACATATATAATGGAGTCTAAAAAATAAATAAATGGTTCTGAAGAACCTAGGGGCAGGACAGGAATAAAGATGCACAAGTACAGAATGGACTTAAGGACACAGGGAGGGGGAAGGGTAAGCTGGGATGAAGTGAGAGATAGCACTGACATACATACACTACCAAATGTAAATTAGGTAGCTAGCTTCCCAGCAGCTACATTGCATGGGGAGATCAGCTTCCCAGCAGCTACATTGCATGGGGAGATCAGCTCAGTGCTTTGTGACCACCTAGAGGAGTGGGATAGCGAGGGTGGGAGGGAGATGCAAGAAGGAGGGATATGGGGATATATGTACACCTATAGCTGCTTCACTTTGTTATACAGCAGAAACTAACAAAACATTGTAAAGCAATTATACTCCAATAAAGATGTTAAAATATATATATAATATATGTGACATAAAAAAACGTAATAACCATTTTCAGTTCATAGGCAGTAGAGAAAGAGACCAAATGCTGGATCTGGTCCAAGAGTTGTAGCTTGCTAACCCCTATGTTACTCTATACCTGTTACAATTCTAAGGCTCTATAAATATTAAATCATTCTAGCGATTCTATGAAGTTGGTGCTATTATTACCATCATTTCCATTTTAAAGTTGGGGAAACTGAGGTACACAAGTTGCCCAAGGTCACAGAACCAAGTAAGTGATGGAGCTGGTATTCATATCTGGGCAGTTTGGCTCCATAAACTGTGTTCTCAACCACTGCTCTATGCTCTCTATTTTGAAGGACCTAAGAGTATAAAATGTAAAGGAATTGATGCCAGTTCAGAAACTTGCTGGTCAACAAAGAAAGGAATTGTCATACTGACCATCCCCTCTACTTGCAGAGAAAAAAATGTCACCTACCAAGAATCAGACTGGAATTCAACTTCCAGCAGTACTGGATGAGAGAAGACAACAGGACCTTCCTATTTCTGAAGAAAAGCAATGTTAAACAACTTAGAAACTATACATATATTATGTAATCAAGTCTGGGGGTGAAGTAAGTCATGTTCAAGCATGCAAGAATTCAGAAAGCTAAAAAAAAAAGAAAGCCTATCTTTCAATAGAACAATAAAATTGACAAACCTCTTGTCAGAATGACCCTCAAGAGAGAAAGCACAAATTATCCATAGCAGGAATGAAAGCAAAGACAGCACTACAAACCCTACATTATTAAAGGGATAATAAAGCAATATTGTAAATAACTTCATTTCAATAAATTTGATAACATAGAAAAACTGGAGAAGTTATTTGAAAGATGCAAACTACCAAAGCTCACTTAAGAAATAGATAACCCGAATAGGTCTCGTAAAGGAATTAAAGGAATTCTACACGTTATATTCCAGGTCCAGATAGTATCAGTCGTTAGTGTTATCAAACAGTTAATGAAGAAATAAAACCAACCCTACACAGACTTCCTCAGAAAATAAAGGAGTAGTGAACACCTCCCAACTTCTTCAGGTCAGGAATATTCTAATACCCAAACCAGACAAAGATATTAAAAAAGAAAACTACAGTCATACCACTTAAGAGAAAAAACACAAAAATCTTCAACATTATAAATTAAATACAGCCATACATAAAAAAGAATCACATATTATGGGCAAGTGGGGTTTATCAGAGGAACTCAAGTTTGGTTTAACATTTGAAAATCATAAAGGCAATCCACTGTATTAGTAGAATAAAGGAGAAAAGACACATGAACATCTCTATATGCATAAATTTTGGACAAAATTTAATGCTTATTCATAATAAAAAAGTCAACATCCATTCATTATAAAAACTCTAAGAAAACCAGCAACTGAAGCTAATCCTTTCAGTTTGATAAAGGGCAACAAGAAAAAGCCTAGCTCTTATAAAACCAATGGATCAAAGAAGAAATCACAAGAGAAATCAGAAAATACTTACACACAAATAAAAATGAACACACAACATATTAAAACTAATGGAATGCAGCAAAGCAGTGCTAAGAGGGAAATTTATAGCTATAAACTCAGACTTTAAAAAAGATCTCAAATCAAAAACCTAACTGTACATCTTAAGGAACCAAAAAAAGAAGAGCAAACTAAATCTGACACAAGCAGATAGAAAGATATACTGTGTGCTTGGACTGGCAGAATAATACTGTTAAAATGACTGTACTACCCAAGGCAATCTACAGATTCAATGCAATCTCTATCAAAATACCAATGGCATTTTTCACAGAACTAGAACAAATAATTTTAAAATTTGTATGTAAACACAAAGACCCCAAACAGCCAAAACAATTTTGAGCAAGAACACAGCTGGAGGAATCACACGCTCTGCCTTCTGAGTATACTACAAAGCTACAGTTATCAAAACAGTATGACACTGGCACCAAAAACATACATAGATCAAGAGAACAAGATAGAGAGTCCAAAAGTAAATCCACACACTTACGGTCAATATGACAAAGGAAGCAAGAACACACAATGGAGAGAAGAAAGTCTCTTCGATAACTGCTGCTAGGAAAACTGAACAGCTACGTGTAAAAGAATGAAATTAGAATATACTCTAACACCATATACAAAAATAAACTCAAACTGGATTAAAGACTTTAATGTAAGACTGGATACACTAAAACTTTTAGAGGAAAACATAGGCAGAACACTCTTTGACATCGATTGTGGCAATATTCTTTTTGGATCCATTTCCTAGAGTAATGGAAACAAAAGCAAAAATAAACAAATGGGACCTAGTTAAACTTAAAAGCTTTTGTATAGCAAAGGAAACAATTGACAAAACAAAAAGACAACCTACTGCATGGGGCAAAATATCTGTAAATGATATGACTGATAAGAGGTTAGTATCTAACATATATAAATAGACTCGTACAGCTCAACATCAAAGAAACCAACAACTCAATTAAAAAATGGTAAGGCATGGACATATATACACTACCAAGCATAAGATAGATAGCTAGTGGGAGGCAGCCGCATAGCACAGGGAGATCAGTTTGGTGCTTTGTGACCACCTGGAGGGGTGGGATAGGGAGGGTGGGAGGGAGGGAGATGCAGGAGGGAGGAGATATGGGAACATATGTATAACTGATTCACTTTGTTATAAAGCAGAAACTAACACACCATTGTAAAGCAAGTATACTCCAATAAAGACGTAAAAAAAAATAAAAAATGGGCAGAAGAACTAAATAGACATTTTTCCAAAGAGGAAATGCAGATGGCCAAATCGCACATGAAAAGATACTCAACATCACTAATCATCAGGGATCAACAGAAGAATGGATAAAGAACGTGGTATACAATGAAACACCACTCAGCCATGAAAAAGAAGGAAATGTTGCCATTTGCTGCAACATGGATGGACTTGGAGGACATTATGTTAAGTGAAATAAGCCAGACAGATAAAGACAAATACTCTATGATGTCACTTATATGTGGAATCTAAAAAATACCACAAATTAGTGAATATAACAAAAAAAGAAGCAGACTCACAGATATAGAGAACAAACTAGTGGTTACCACTGGGGAAAGGGAATTGGGGAGAGGCTATTTAGGGGTAGGGGATTAAGAGGTACAAACTATTAGGTATAAAATAAGCTACAAGGATATACTGTGTGACATGGGGAGCATAGCCAACATTTTATAGTAACTCTAAATAACCTTTAAAAATTGTGACACTATATTGTACACCTGTAACTTATATAATATTGTACAGCAACCTTACTTCAATAAAAAAGAAAAAAATCTGTAAAATTCCTAGAGGTCTATCAATTAGGTAATGGATCATTAAGTTATAGAACATTCATCTAATTAGATTTATGTGAAGTTATTATCAATGTTGAACTAAATCTATATACATCATCAGGGAAATTGTTCCTAAGTTAAAAAAAAAACAGGTTAACTAGTAGTATGAACACATTTATGAAACATGTATAAAATCTAAAAGGGGATATTTCTCAAATATAAGAAATATTTGAAGTTGGGAAAAATAAATATTAACAGCAGCAATTATTTTTATGGCACTGTATTGAGTGTTTCATTTTTCTTTTCTTGTATTTTCTGATTATTTAATAAAATATGCAGCATTCATAAATATTTTATAAAAAATGTATAAAACAGTAAAAAAGGCAGTGAAAGATGATAAAATATCCTAGCAAATCAATTATTGCAGAAAATAGCAACCCTGTAAAATACACTCAGAATTCAAGCAAAGTAGATAAAATTAATGGGAGAAAAGGTTAGAAACATGAAGAAATACATACGAGGAATCCCTGAAAGACAACAGAATTGATGGAGCAGAATGAATAACAAAGAAAATAACAGCAAGCAGTTTTTCTGTCTTTAAAAAAAAGCCCAAAGAAAAACTAATGAAAAGAACAAAATCGTAGGCTTATCCTATGACATCTTTTGAATTTTACGGATTTAAAAAAGCACCTTACAAATAACGATGAAAAATGTCACTTACAAAGGAACAAAACTCCAGCTGTATGTAGACTCTATAATACTAAAGCTAGAAAATAAGTGAATCACCAACATTTGAGAAAAACACAATTCAAGAAATCTACTTCTGCCTAAATAATTTTTCATCTCTGAAGACAACAGCAAGATGGTCTTAGACAGTTAATGGCTCAGAAAGTGTATCACACATATATCTTTCCTTAAAACAATTATGGTATGTATATAGAGATTATATATAGATACACATTTAAATTTAGATATATATGTAATATTTACATATATATATGAAACCTTGAAATGAATTACTTGTGGCATAATAGGAACAATTAGCACTGAAACAAAACAGAAATTCTATATAACTCATGTTAATGTGGTCACAAAACGAAACAAAATTAAACAAATCTTGAAAGAGAAAATTTAAAATATTTAAAAAATCAATCTAGTAGGCAGTAGGTAAAGAGAAGTTACAGAAATATGGTTAAGGACTCATCTACATAGAGCCAGATTTTTTTTTCATTTTCAATATTGAAAAATTCATAACAACTGGTTAATTCTTTTTTTTTTTTTTTAATGTTAAAAGTAACCATTAGTCAGGAGGCAAGGCAGAAGAATGAAGAATTCACATTAGGCCTTTTTTTTTTTTTAAGATTTATTATTTATTTATTTTTGGCTGCATCAGGTCTTAGTTGTGCCATGCGGGATCATCATTGAGGCACATGGGATCTTTCATTGTGGTGGGCGGGCTTCTCTCTGGTTGTGGTGCACGGGTTTTCTCTTCTCTAGTTGTGGTGTGTGGGTTCCAGAGCACACGGGCTCTGTAGTTTGTGGCACACAGCCTCTCTAGTTGAGGCACGCGAGCTCAGTAGTTGTGGCGCGTGGGCTTAGTTGCCCTGTGGCACGTGGGATCTTAGTTCCCTGACCAGGGATTGAACCTGTGTCCCCTGCATTGGAAGGCAGATTCTCTACCACCGGACCACCAGGGAAGCCCCCCACATTAGGCCTTAAGATAAAATGTTCACTGCAGCATTATTTACAATAGCCAAGATATGGAAGCAACCTAAGTGTTCAATGATGGATGAATGGATAACGTGTATATATATAATGGAATATTACTCAGCCATAAAAAAGAATGAACTCTTGCTGTTTGCAACAACATGGATGGATGTAAAGGGTATTATGCTAAGAGAAATAAGTCAGAGAAAGACAAATATCGTATGATCTCACTTATACATGAAATCTAAAAAACAAAACAAACAAACCGACAAAACAAAATGGAAACAGACTCATGGATATAGAGAACAAATTGGTGGCTGCCAGAGGGGAGTGGGGTGAGGCTGGGTGAAATAGGTGAAGGGAATTAAGAGGTACAAGCTTCAAGTTATAAAATAAATAAGTCATAGGGATATAATATACAGTAAAAAGAATATGGTCAGTAGAACTGTAATAACTTTGTACGGGGACAGATGGTTACTAGACTTATTGTGGTGATCACTTCATAATGTATTTAGACGTTGTACATGTGAAACTAATATAATACTGTATATCAATTATATTTTAGTCAATAACTCAGCCATTTTTCAGAAGCTTTCTAAACACCTGTGACTATACTATAGATTTAATCTAACCAAATGGAATAATATTTATATTTCTCCTCCCATTAGTAATTACAGTATATTGGACTATAGTTTTTCCAGCAGATTTATTAAGTGAGTTGAGAATACAGGGATTTTCACCAATCACAAATGATGGAAATGATCTTAAATACTCAATCATGGTTCCTTAACAGTGGAAGGTCCAACAGGAAAAAAGAAGTAGAAGACAAAGTGTTCTTTGGTTAGCTGATACTGGTTTCTCTTCTGAGGTCAACTCACATAAAGGGTGTGTCTAGTGTCTCATAACTACAGAGGAATGACATAGAGAATTGTACATTTAAAATAGCAATAAATGAAGAGAATGTCTAGATGGGGCTTGCTATATCAGACTCTTGAGACCAAAGAGCAGGTGTTTTTGAAATGGTTAGGTAAAAATCCGAGGATGAATTTTCAGACAGCCCTCCTCAAATTCTAGTGCTTTTCAATGCATCAGCTGTTTGAGAGGAAGTAGCTTCTATCTCTACACATGTGAACTTCTCAGAGAGATTTTTTAAAAATACAGAGAGCTGTTGAGTTCACATAGATGGGATCATCACTTAGGAAAGCACGGCTTATACTTTAAAGAATAAAGATCATTCCTAACTATAGGAATGACAATTAAGTGCATAAGTAGGCTTATATAAATGAGAAAGGGCATTGATTTTAAGGACCCAAAAAGTTTTGTATTATGGGGACTGCAAGCTCCGAGACCTAGCCAGGGAGATTGGAAAGCCCCACGGGCAGGAATCAGAAAGTTGGTCTCAGCTTTGGTATTGTCACTGGGTGGCCCTGAGAAAGTGAAGTAGCCTTTCTTTCAGGGCCCTGGTTTCCTGAATCCTTGTCACTGCTTGCTTTCCAAAAACCCCCAAAAGGACCACTGAGCACCCATCAGTGCATGGTACTGGATAAGAGCCCAGGGCTTTGGTGTCCAACAACTTTAGTTCAAACTCCGATTTGACCAAAGGGTAGCTGTGAGACCAAGGGCAGCCGCATAATTGATCTCTTTGCTTTTCGTTATTCTCATTTACAAAGAGGGCCATAACCCCTATTTTATTCTTACATAGAGTTAGGTGTTCAATAATTTAGTCTCCCTCTCCTTTGTCGGAAGGTAAACACTCTTGAAACGAGAACATTACTCATACACACTTGCTTATTTGTATGCCAGGCACTTATTACCTGCAACAACCCTATTAGAAAGTTTGTATCATTCCCATTTTACTGATCACAAAACAGGCTGGAGGGGATAAGAAACTTGCTCAAACAGTAAACAGAAGCCCAGAACTTCTACTGTATTCCATGTCAAACTTATTCCAGACTTCAACTTTCAGTCATGACCATTTAATGCCTTAATAACTATGTATGTAAGATTTTTGCATACATTACACGTTTTACCTAAAAATGACACCATTAAAATAAAGTCTCCATTTTCCTTTCCTGATTTTAAATTGAAGCCGCTAGTTCAGTGGCACACAAAGCTGGTTCCCTAGAGAGTTAGAACAATTATAAGCCTCTAAGGAATCAATAAATGAAATTTGCCAAAGAGTAAAATATTACAAAGGTAGTTGCTATTAATTTTTAAATAATTGCTGGATCCTAGTTCCACCAGCAAGAAGCTCCCTATATATTCTGCCTAATTGGATGGGGCTGAACTTCAAAAACAGATTAAGTCTTTCTAGTTTTTCACCTCAAAGATAATTAGCTTGAAATACAGGAGATAATGAATTACAAACACTGTTACTTCAAGACATTTCCTCTCACTTGATCCTGTTTGCCTGATGTCTCCATGCATAAAAAGTAACATTCCATCTGTATGCAAGTCTCTCACAGTTTGTTCAGAAATGCCATTCTTATATTTTAGCCCTTAGATAGTAATTTCGAAGGTTTTATCTCCTCTCATTGGACAGCTATTCAGTGACTGCTTGGAATTTCATGAGTATAAACAGCAAATAAGGAAATGTGGTAAAACTGAGAAATATCACGAGGTCAAAGATGAAGTGAGGGGATTTTTCTTGATAAGCTTGAGAGAAATAGTGCAATTCTCCTCTCATCATGGAAGGACTAAAGTCCTTCTCCTGTGGCTTGGTGATGTCAGCCTGAACTCTCATTGGCCTAGAAGGAACCTCAAGAAGACATATTTGTCCGCCTGTGAGTTTCAAGCCAGATATTACCCAATATACCAGCACAGACATCTGGGCAGTTCTTGGAAAACTGAAATAAACGTTTGTCAGCAAAACCCAAAGTGTGCCCAAAAGGACTACCTTTTGTTGTTGTTGTTGTTACTATCTCATTTCTAGCAAAATCTCTACTTTGAGGTCATATCTAGGGACCCTGGATGAGGGTCAAGTCAACTTCTCTCTTGTGGCTTTGCCTGATGGGTCATGCATCATGCTCTCTCCTAACTGTTCACCCTGAGTTAACATTTATTTCAGCCGTCTAAAGAATTACTCCTAACATCACTCATGTATTTGATCCTAAGGATCACTGCCAATAACAAGATACTGAACAGAGTAATTTTCTCAATTTGACATTCCTGTTGGATTTACCAGCCACATACTGATAAAAGTGTGGGTATTTGGGTGCTACAGTGAACAAGAAGGGGAAAAAGTAGAATACATTTGCCTTGGAAAAATTATCCACCCTTTTCCCTATCATAGACTCTGGCTGCCTATCTTTTAATAAAACATTTCTAAACCTGACCAAACTGCTGGAAAGAAATTTGTAATAAAATCTTTCCTTTTGTATTTTTTCCCATTTTTTACCTCCTTATTATGAAAAAAAGTGTATTAGGGTCTGAACATCTCATCAGTTCTGGGAACTGTAGCTGTAGGCAGTTCACAAAATGCAAATTGGTAACTTGTTGGATTCCTTATTCTCAAGTATCACACACCCACAATTTAAAAATTTGCATACAATTTGCATACTTTTGCTCAAATGTTATACATGTGTACTGGGCTGGGGGGGTGGGATTGGTTGGTAGTGATGGAAGGATTGTTTTAATATGGTTTGAAGATTAATTTGGGGTTGCTTATGCAATAGGCAAAAAATTAAAACATAGCAAAATGCTGTATTATTCTGAAATAGTATCTTACATGTCCTTCTTTTAATCACTGGTATTTATATTCTACCTTCCAAACTTCATTTTGGGGCTGTATTGAGTGGACTATCTCCCTGAATGGATCAGATAAGGGAATAATTGCTTAACTGCCTATTTGAAGTGTTAGTGTAGAAAAAAACTTGATCATGGTCAAATTGCTCTGTGCAAATCATGGTGGTAACTCTAAATAAGTCAATTTTTCCCTCCTGTGTCACAGATCTAACCAGACAGGTAGGAGCCACGAGGACGTGCACAACTCTCTCTTAACACAAGGTATGTTTTTTTCTTGGCGAGGATTTTTCTATAGGATGGCAGACAATCATCTTGATATCTGCACTACCTCCTATGGGAGATAGGCCTTGAAGACTGCTAAAATAATAAACACACACATTTCCAAACAAGCTTTGGCATTAGCTGTCCTAAAGACCCTAGAGTGTTTACCCTGACTTATGTCCTAGTAAGTGGGCCTGTAGTTACTACAATATCTCTGATAAATTCCAAGTGATTATGGAGGATCTCAGGACATGGATGTGTTCTCCCACGGTCTCTGTTCCTTGTCCTTGAACTCATGACACCTCAGCAGTTTCTATTTTGATCATCATGTCAGCAAAATTTGCTAGAAATTGGTGATTGGTTCTGCTAATTTTTCTTTGGCAAACCCTCAAAAGGAGAAGAATCTACCCTAGTAAAAGAACTTCAAAAATATTAGGACTACGGGCTTCCCTGGTGGCGCAGTGGTTGAGAGTCCGCCTGCCGATGCAGGGGACACGGGTTCGTGCCCCGGTCCGGGAAGATCCCACGTGCCGCGGAGCGGCTGGGCCCGTGAGCCATGGCTGCTGAGCCTGTGCGTCCGGAGCCTGTGCTCCGCAACGGGAGAGGCCACAGCAGTGAGAGGCCCGCGTGCCGCAAAAAAAAAAAAAAAAAAAAAAAAAATTAGGACTGGGCTAATCACCTTGAGGGGATTGGGCCCGGTCAACTCAGATTTTGGATGGAAACAAATCTCAGTGTTTAGGAAGTATTTTTTATTTTTCTTTCAGTTAGGTTCTATCTTGATTTCCCCTCCCTGGACCTTGACAGAGGAATACAACTTATTCCATTCAATAGCCGCTCAGCCCACGATTACTGGCTGACTGAGCTTTCAGTAGAGTAGCCTATTTACTCTGGGGAATACAAGATAATGATCTTCAAAGGGATTCCATCGAGATGGAAAAAGAAAAACGTTATACTCAGAAACAGAGACAATTATGTTTATATAAGTATTTTTGGAGATCAATGTATTCTGGGCAGCCAAAAAACCCTTCATAGAGCACAAGGAATTCAGCTTTGAAAGCTAAATAGAATTTAGATAGGCATTTTCTCTATTTTAACATTTGGCTGGTTACACAGTAATTTATCTGGTTACACCATAATTTACCGGGATACATGTTCCTCTCTCCTCCTGGAAAAGTGAGCCTCAAACTTTGTGAGTATTAGAATCATCTGGGAAAGCTATTAGAAGTATAGTTTTGGGCACAGCTCAGAGACTTTCCTTGAGTTATGCCCTCTAAGAAGATAGTCAGGAATCGTAAATAGTAGCAATATCTCCTCCTACAAAAAGTTAGAAATGGTAATTTATCTCCAACTGCAACAAATGGATTGGAAGTCTGTTATTCAGATAAAGATTCTGACTCTGGGTTGTTCATCTTGGGTAGCTGGTTCAAGGCTGGGCAGGGACCTCTGGATGGGTTGTTGCTCAGAGGGAGAGGAGATGTGAACATCTGGATCAGGGAGAGAAAGGCAGAGGCCGAGGGAATCTGGTGGGATGCATTTATATTGGGATGTGTGAATACTCCATTCTCTGTGTGAGTCCTGACTCTGCCACTTCCTAGCCATGAGACCCTGTGCAAGCTCCTCAGCTTTTCTGGATGGCAGTTCCCTAGATAACTGGATTTCAGTGCTGCTTATCTGAGATTAGTATTCATATAAGCAACATTTCCTCAAAAGGGTTGTTGTGTATGGTAAATAATTTAACATCTAGGGGCGGAAGATCTAAAGAGACATTTTTCCACAGAAGACATACAGATGGCCAAAAGGCACATGAAAAGATGCTCAACATCACTAATTATTACAGAAATGCAAACTAAAACTACAATGAGGTATCACCTCACACTTTTAGAATGGCCATCATCAAAAAATCTACAAACAATAAATGCTGAAGAGGGTGTGGAGAAAAAGGAACCCTCCTACACTGCTGGTGGGAATGTAAATTGGTACAGTCACTATGGAGAACAGTATGGAGGTTCCTTAAAAAACTAAAAATAGAACTACCATGTGACCCAGCAATCCCACTACTGGGCATATGCCTGGAGAAAACTATAATTCTAAAGGATACATGCACTCCAATGTTCACTGCAGCACTATTTACAATAACCAGGACATGGAAGCAACCTAAATGTCGACTGACAGAGGAATGGATAAAGAAGATGTGGTACATATATACAATGGAATATTACTCAGCCATAAAAAAGAATGAAATAATGCCATTTGCAGTGACATGGATGGACCTAGAGATTGTCATATAAGTGAAGTCAGACAAAGACGTATATCATATGATATTGCTTATATATGGAATCTAAAAAAAATGGTACAAATGAACTTATTTACAAAACAGAAATTGAGTCAGATGTAGAAAACAAACTTATGGTTACCAAGGGGGAATCAGGAGACGGATAAATTGGGAGATTGCGATTGACACACACACACTACTACATATAAAATAGATAACTAATAAGAACCTACTGTATAGCACAGGGAACTCTATTCAGTATTCTCTAATGACCTATGTGGGTATAGAATCTAAAAAAGAGTGGATATATGTGCATGTATAACTGACTCACTGACTCACTTTGCTGTACAGCAGAAACTAACACAACACTGTAAATCAACCATACTCTAATAAAAAATTAATTAAAAAACAACATCTAGGAAGCTTAGTGGAATGCAAGTCAAATAATTTGTTTATTTAGTTTCTTTTTAAATTTTCAAATATTCCACATATTTTTATATTTCATTGTATCATTAAAAATGTTTATATGACATGCCAGAGATGTACTGCATTTTAATAGCTTAAAAAATATTTATTTTAATGGGAAAAAGTGAGTGCAATTTCTTGTTGATAGAATGTTCAGGAGCATCCCCGAGCTCTACCCACTAGCTGCTGGAGCACTCACTCCAGTTGTGACAACCAAAAATATCACCATGTACCTCCTGGGGGTCAAATCATGCCCAGCTTAAAACCACTGTTCCAGACCGACACAGAGCATAAGGGAAAACCCCTAGCACAATGTGCAGCATGTAATGAACATTAAACAAACACTGGCGCCATTGCTTACAACCATCTTGGATGCTGAATCACTGCAGACGAATTCGAGGAAGCTCCGCACGAACATTCCAAATGAAAATAGTTGTATGGTAGCTCTGCAAGCCTTCTTATAAGGTTAGTTAATTATTTTCTCCTTCAGAATGGTTATCTGAATATGGTCATAAGAAAAAATATAATTTGATTTTGAGCATCCCCAGTGGATGTCTAGCCCTTAATTAAAAAAAATGTTACGTGTTGTAATTTATCGGTGTGATACTTATTTAAGTCAGTGGGGAGTCAATGAATAAATCCATACACAAGACTTGAAAATGTAACCTCAGATGTGATCCACTTGTTCTATTCGTGAGAATTATAATTGATTGCCTGCTTCTGGACACTTTTTTCTCCTCCCTTCCTTTTAAAAATGTAAAGCCACACACACTTTGCCAAAGGAATTCACGGTGTCAAGAAAAGCAAACAGAAAAATGAAATAGAAAACATTAGTGTCCTCAACATAATTTTCACTTCCTTCTTTAAACATATGGCCACTCCAGTAGCTTCAACCAAACGTGAGTTTCCCTGGGGTTGGGGGAAACTGACAACCAGGATGTGCTTTGAAGTACAAGTAGGTGTGATTTTGCTCTCCTCCATCAGAAAAAAATGAGGATTATTATCCCCACAGAAGCACACACACAGATCTCAGAGAGAATTCTACCTTGCATGTAGGGTTCAAAATAATGAATTGGGAACTCTAGTAAGACAGGTAAAATGAAAGAAATACGCAATAGGGAATCTAGCCTGAATTCTGCCCAAATTCTACCCCAACAGCAGCTACTTCTATATCAACAACAATATCAACAGCAACTGTGACGTCAACAACTACTACTGTCCCACTACTGCTGGAAAAAAAACTATTGAGAAGCCACTATAGTCCATGGTCTTGAAATAATCCTATGAGTTAAACACTGGAACTCCATTTTCCAAAACTGAGTCTTAGACTTCGACTAATGCGCTCACAGAATGCTATTAACCAGGGTTCCAGGGAATCCAATCAAGGTGTGAACCTGGATCTCCAGTTCAATGAGGTACTGCTACACACCGTGGAGGTATGACGTCACCTTCCTGAGACTTGGTCATCTTGTTTACAGAACACAGAGGATGGATTAGACGATGTGTAAGCAAATTCCTCTATTTTTTCTCAGACTAAGTGTATCACCCTACCATGTGAGCCCAGAGAGCACGGCATTACACAGTGACACATGTTCAAATGTGTCCCCTGGAGCTCCCATGGGGACAGCTGGCTAGAACTGTGACTTAGGTGATAACAAAATTTGTCCTCTCCTGGCCAAGAGGATGACATTGAGATGAGAATCCCCAGCGTCCACACCAAGGCTGGCCACAGAACAGGCCATTTTTATTTGAACTTTGGTATTAAATATGATGACCATGGCTTCCCTGGTGGCGCAGTGGTTAAGAATCCGCCTGCCAAGGCAGGGGACACGGGTTCAAGCCCTGGTCGAGGAAGATCCCACATGCCACGGAGCAACTAAGCCCGTATGCCACAACTACTGAGCCTGCGCTTTAGAGCCTGCGAACCACAACTTCTGAGCCCATGTGCCACTACTACTGAGCCTGTGTGCCTAGAGCCCGTGCTCCGCAACAAGAGAAGTCACCACAATGAGAAGCCCGTACACCACAATGAAGAGTAGCCCCTGCTCGCCGCAACTAGAAAAAGCCCACATGCAGCAACAAAGATGCAGCACAGCCAAAAATAAATAAATAAATAAAATAAATCTATTAAAAAAAAATGATGACTACGGAAACCCTGTAAGTTAGACATCCTTCAAAAACATGTTACCTCAAGAAGAAAGCCTGAGGGAGGATTAGTGAGTAGCAAGAACAGGTTAAGGCCTTTTTGTAAATAACAGAATTGGGAAGGACAGCAATGTTCCTAGCAATGTTTATAGAAGCAACATTTTGGATACCACTTAAGCGCCCATCAGGAGTGGGCTGGTTAAATTACGAATCCTCCCTACAGCACAATACTGTGCTGCCATTATAAATGATGTCTAGTTCTACATTTGACACAGAATGGCACTCATTTTACATAAATGACAAGATAAATTATCATAATAATCCCATTTACGAAAGAAAATTCCTCATTTTGAACTCTATAGGAACAAGGAAAAATTAAGAAAGATATATACAAAACTATAAATCCCAGGTACCTCTTGGCAGTGAGATTACACTTGATCTGTATGTTTTCTGTATAAAGTTTAAATAATAAGCAGAAGAAATGATATAAAGCTATTTCTAATTAGGGGGAAATCTAGATGTAGGAGGCTACAATTATATTCTAGAGCCAATTTCCCATCTCGAGTCAACTTTGCAAATTGTAGATTTAATTTACATTCTGTATTAGAAAATCAGGCCTCTTCCTTTTTTTTTAAATTTATTTATTTTATTTACTTATTTTTGGCTGCGTTGGGTCTTTGTTGCTGCGTGCAGGCTTCCTCTAGTTGCAGCGAGCAGAAGCTACTCTTCGATGCGGTGCGCAGGCTTCTCATTGCAGTGGCTTCCCTTATTGTGGAGCATGGGCTCTAGGTGTGGGGACTTCAGTAGTTGTGGCTTGCGGGCTCTAGAGTGCAGGCTCAGTAGTTGTGGCACATGGGCTTACTTGCTCCGCAGCATGTGGGATCTTCCCAGACCAGGGCTCGAACCCCTATCCCCAGCATTGGCAGGCGGATTCTTTTTTTTTTTTTTTTCCCGCGGGCCTCTCATTGTTGTGGCCTCTCCCGTTGTGGAGCACAGGCTCTGGACGCGCAGACTCAGCGGCCACGGCTCACGGGCCCAGCCGCTCTATGGCATGTAGGATTTTCCAGGACTGGGGCACGAACCCGTGTCCCCTGCATCGGCAGGCGGACTCTCAACCACTGTGCCACCAGGGAAGCCCCAGGTGGATTCTTAACCACTGCACCACCAGGGAAGCCCAGGCCTCTCCTTCTTAAAATTTCAGATCCCCTATCTGATCAGCCATGTTATTTGTTAGCTTTGACTCAGAACAGCTGGTAGCTTCTCCTTGAAATTAAATCCCCCTAGAAGGAGATGTACTGGGAAGCTGGCAGGTTCAAAAGGATGCCATGTACGTTATGACAGCATCTCATGTGAACATCATTACGATAGATAAATGCTAAGCTTCAAAGGCAACTGCTGTGAAGGAAACAAAGCTTGTTCGGATACGTACATTATAAGGTGTGAGGTAAGAAAAGCACTTTTTTTTTTTTTAAAGGACATAAGGGAACACATAGAGAGATGCAGTCAGTTCCTTTTTAGCAACAGTTTTATATAATTTTCAAATAAGTCCTTCCAATCTCTAGCCTTGCCTCTCAGACCCAATTTGGTTGGCTGGTCTATTTACATCCATCAATTTTCTCTTTGACGGCGGTGCATTTTGGGCTCAGCTTTTCCTAGAGGCCTAGAGGCATTTTAATAGGATGAGTCAACAAGTGAACTTAATTGACCCTGTTGAGCCTTCCTTTAGGCAAGGATGGTGAGGTGCTGATGGCTCAGTCCTCTTCTGAAAATGCATAACTTTGGAAAAAAGCATTTTCACCTCATTTTCTTTGCGGAAGGGATAGGCACCTATCTATTATTCAACACAAGGTGACCACGAGATTACAAGCACCCTCACTTTAGAAGACATGTTTCCCCAACCCTACTGGTATTAATTCTGGAACACTACTTGGTGATTCATAGCAGCTGTTCTCTGAAGAGGTTGAACGGCTTTCAAATACCTTCTCACAGTTTCTCCCCACCTCCAACCCTGAGAAAATCCTGGTGATGTGAGGGCAAGAAGGCAAACACGTATATACCGGAGGATTAAGCACTAGTCCAAGGCCAACATCAAACTCAGACCGAACAGTACAGCCAGACATTTTTTTCACGTGCCGCCCAATTCCAATTCTGCCTGCCAGGGTTTGCCCTCTCCACCACAGTTCGCCAAGACTCAATGAATAACTTGGTGTGTCCCGAACACGTTCCTCAAACCCATGCCCGGTGCTGAGGACGTTATCCTGTCCCCACCTTCCTTCCAACAACACAGAAGAAAGTGACTCCATCACTTTCGTATTCCTTGACCCATCTCTGGGTGTAAACCCACGCTCCTGGCATTAGTACCACAACGCATCCTTCTCCTACTCTCCTTCTGACATCTCCTCCCTTCTCAAAATGCTAACATCTCCTGCTCATCATTCTTAGCTGACAACCCTGCTGTATCTTTCTTTGAGAAGATTAAAGCAATAACAAGAGAACTTCCACAAAGTCCCACTGCAACACTGACTCACCTTCCTCGTCTTCCTTCTCGTCGCTGTAGGTAAACTGACTGCGCTCCGCTGCAAAGGCAACATCTTCCCTCTTGCACAACAGCCGATCCTCGCTCTCCGGCTTGAAAACACCACCCGCGCAACTCACCTCTCTCTCCCTCTTACGTCATCAGTGCGTGCCAATCTAGACATTGCTCCCAGCTGTGTAAAACTACGGGCGTCTCTCCCACCTTAAAACAGTCTCCCTTGATCCCATTGCTTCTTCCCCCGGAGCTTCACTTTTCTGCTCTCCTTGAAGCAAACCTCCTCTAAGCATTGTTTATGCTAATACTCTTCACTTTCCCTCTGAACCAGTTCAATCAGTTTTTTCAGGCTTTCACACAGATCACTGCACGGAAAGCGCTCTCAGTGATGTCACCCACGAATTCCTTGTCACCGCTTCTCATAACCTCCTCTCTAGTCTTGCTTTTCCCATCTTTGCCTCCCATACAGTATATATATGGTTTTTTTGGCTTTTTTTTTTTTTTTTTTTTTTGTGGTACGCGGGCCTCTCACTGTTGTGGCCTCTCCCGTTGCGGAGCACAGGCTCTGGACGCGCAGGCTCAGCGGCCATGGCTCACGGGCCCAGCCGCTCTGCGGCATGTGGGATCTTCCCAGACCAGGGCACAAACCCGTGTTCCCCTGCATCGGCAGGCGGACTCTCAACCACTGCGCCACCAGGGAAGCCCTCCCATACAGTATTTTAAACTCAGCAACAAGACATAAGTCAAATCATGTCACACCTCTGCTCAAAACTTGTTCATGTCTTCTGTCGACGAAAATAATCAATACACGATCAATAATAAGAATAGGAAAGAGTTTTATTCGAGCCAAACTGAGGACGAGGCTGGAAGCCTGCTTTCCAGATTACTCTGAGAAACTGTTCTGGAGAAGCATGGTTTCCAGCACAGTTTTATATCTTGTCATAACAAAGAACATTAAAAAGTCAGGGTTACATTTTTTCAAGGTTAAAAACAAAAACAACAAAAAACCCCAGAAGAACAGACCAGCACGTACACAGAGAGTCAGTATGGCCTCGGCGCCTGGCAAGGGAGTCTTATCATCAAAGGAGGACCAGCATTGGCATCCCAGGAAGAGGGGCATTTAATCTTTTTTTTTAATGGGGACATGCTTTACTTTTGGTCAATGTGTCCTTTTCTCTAATAATTAAAGCAGATGTACAATGTATTATTTTTTTTTTTTGGTGGTACGCGGGCTTCTCACTGCCGTGGCCTCTCCCGCTGTGAGCATAGGCTCCGGACGCGCAGGCCCAGCGGCCATGGCCCACGGGCCCAGCCGCTCCACGGCACACGGGATCCTCTCGGACCGGGGCACAAACCCGCGTCCCCTGCATCGGCAGGCAGACTCCCAACCACTGCGCCACCAGGGAAGCCCCAGGTGGATTCTTAACCACTGCACCACCAGGGAAGCCCAGGCCTCTCCTTCTTAAAATTTCAGATCCCCTATCTGATCAGCCATGTTATTTGTTAGCTTTGACTCAGAACAGCTGGTAGCTTCTCCTTGAAATTAAATCCCCCTAGAAGGAGATGTACTGGGAAGCTGGCAGGTTCAAAAGGATGCCATGTACGTTATGACAGCATCTCATGTGAACATCATTACGATAGATAAATGCTAAGCTTCAAAGGCAACTGCTGTGAAGGAAACAAAGCTTGTTCGGATACGTACATTATAAGGTGTGAGGTAAGAAAAGCACTTTTTTTTTTTTTTAAAGGACATAAGGGAACACATAGAGAGATGCAGTCAGTTCCTTTTTAGCAACAGTTTTATATAATTTTCAAATAAGTCCTTCCAATCTCTAGCCTTGCCTCTCAGACCCAATTTGGTTGGCTGGTCTATTTACATCCATCAATTTTCTCTTTGACGGCGGTGCATTTTGGGCTCAGCTTTTCCTAGAGGCCTAGAGGCATTTTAATAGGATGAGTCAACAAGTGAACTTAATTGACCCTGTTGAGCCTTCCTTTAGGCAAGGATGGTGAGGTGCTGATGGCTCAGTCCTCTTCTGAAAATGCATAACTTTGGAAAAAAGCATTTTCACCTCATTTTCTTTGCGGAAGGGATAGGCACCTATCTATTATTCAACACAAGGTGACCACGAGATTACAAGCACCCTCACTTTAGAAGACATGTTTCCCCAACCCCACTGGTATTAATTCTGGAACACTACTTGGTGATTCATAGCAGCTGTTCTCTGAAGAGGTTGAACGGCTTTCAAATACCTTCTCACAGTTTCTCCCCACCTCCAACCCTGAGAAAATCCTGGTGATGTGAGGGCAAGAAGGCAAACACGTATATACCGGAGGATTAAGCACTAGTCCAAGGCCAACATCAAACTCAGACCGAACAGTACAGCCAGACATTTTTTTCACGTGCCTCCCAATTCCAATTCTGCCTGCCAGGGTTTGCCCTCTCCACCACAGTTCGCCAAGACTCAATGAATAACTTGGTGTGTCCCAAACACGTTCCTCAAACCCATGCCCGGTGCTGAGGACGTTATCCTGTCCCCACCTTCCTTCCAACAACACAGAAGAAAGTGACTCCATCACTTTCGTATTCCTTGACCCATCTCTGGGTGCAAACCCACGCTCCTGGCATTAGTACCACAACGCATCCCTCTCCTACTCTCCTTCTGACATCTCCTCCCTTCTCAAAATGCTAACATCTCCTGCTCATCATTCTTAGCTGACAACCCCGCTGTTTCTTTCTTTGAGAAGTTTAAAGCAATAACAAGAGAACTTCCACAAAGTCCCACCGCAACACGGACTCACCTTCCTCGTCTTCCTTCTCGTCGCTGTAGGTAAACTGACCGCGCTCCTCTACAAAGGCAACACCTTCCCTCTTGCACAACAGCCGATCCTCGCTCTCCGGCTTGAAAACACCACCCGCGCAACTCACCTCTCTCTCCCTCTTACGTCATCAGTGCGCGCCAATCTAGACATTGCTCCCAGCTGTGTAAAACTACGGGCGTCTCTCCCACCTTAAAACAGTCTCCCTTGATCCCATTGCTTCTTCCCCCGGAGCTTCACTTTTCTGCTCTCCTTGAAGCAAACCTCCTCTAAGCATTGTTTATGCTAATACTCTTCACTTTCCCTCTGAACCAGTTCAATCAGTTTTTTCAGGCTTTCACACAGATCACTGCACGGAAAGCGCTCTCAGTGATGTCACCCACGAATTCCTTGTCACCGCTTCTCATAACCTCCTCTCTAGTCTTGCTTTTCCCATCTTTGCCTCCCATACAGTATATATGGTTTTTTTGGCTTTTTTTTTTTTTTTTTTGGTGGTACGCGGGCCTCTCACTGTTGTGGCCTCTCCCGTTGCGGAGCACAGGCTCCGGACGCGCAGGCTCAGCGGCCATGGCTCACGGGCCCAGCCGCTCCGCGGCACGTGGGATCCTCCCGGACCGGGGCACGAACCCGCGTCCCCTGAATCGGCAGGCGGACTCGCAACCACTGCGTCACCAGGGAAGCCCCGTACAATGTATGTTTGATAGGCCACAAACAGGCTCTTTGAGTTAGCATAAAATTCATGTTAACTCATGTGTAAGCCAGAATGACTTCCCCATATCACAATATGTGAAAATTTCTTTTATCACTTCTCACTGTATGAAGTACATATAATTTTATACAAGATTCTATGTGATATTCTCCCTGTCCCCCATTAACTCTTTTTTTAAAAAAATATTTATTTATTTATTATTTATTTATTTAATTTATTTTTGGTTGCTTCGGGTCTTAGCTGTGGCATGAGGGATCTTTGTTGAGGCATGTGGGACCTGTCGTTGCGGCACGCAGGCTCTTTGCTGTGGTGTCAGGGCTTCTCTTCCTAGTTGTGGCGCACAGGCTCCAGGGCACGCGAGCTCAGTAGTTGTGGCACGTGGGCTTAGTTGCCCCGTGGCATTTGGGATCTTAGTTCCCTGACCAGGGATTGAACCAGCGTCCCCTGCATTGTAAGGTGGATTCTTTACCACTGGACCACCAGGGAAGTCCCCACCCCCCCATTAACTCTTAGCCCTCATCCCCTCCCCCTCTTCCTCTTGCTCACTCTGCCTCAGCCAAGTCATCTCCTTGGTACTCCTTCAGTAAGTCAGGCACACACCCACCTCAGGGCCTTTGCACTGGCTCTCCTGGCTCTGATCTGTTCTTCCCTTAGATGCATGCTGGAATACTTCCTCAAATCCTCCATGTGCCTGCTCACATGTTACTCCCTCACTGAGGTCACCATGTCTATTATCTCCACTCCTGGGATTCCCCCTCTACCGTCGCCACCCCCATTTAAGGTTTGATGTTTTCCCATATGACTTATCACATTTCATTATACTATATAATTTACTGTTTACTGCCTGTCTCCTCCACTAGAATGAAAGCTCACTGAAGGAAGTGATATTTGTATTTCCAGCTTCTAGGACAGTTCTTAGCACAGTACATGCTCAGTAAATAGATCTTGAATGAAGGAACTAGTGGCCAAATGACCAACAGTACTCTATGGAACTGGGTCTCAAAGTACTTATAAAAACCGCACATTCTATGACTCTACACGTGATTACTAAGCTATGGTCTCTGGAGGTGGGCCCTGAGAATCTGGTTGATTCTTATGCACAGTGATTCCTTCTAAGTGATGCTTCCAAGAAGGTTAAGAAGCCAGAGTTACAGGATTCTGAATGGCTATTTCGTAGTAAACCAAGAAGAGGTTGGCCACTCAAATGGCTTGACTGGGCCAATGATTTCAAACCAGGTGCACGTTTTGCCCCCTAGGAGACATTTGGCAATGTCTGGTGACATTTTTAGTTGTCCAAACTGAGGCAGTTGGGGGGGGGTGGTGGGAGAAGTGTGCTACTGGCCTCTAGTGAGTAGGTCTAAGAGCGGACCAATGAACTAGGGTTGACCAATGAACATCTTGTTCTCCTGAGCACAGTGACTGAAACTAAGCCAACAGAAATTCTGGAATTTCTCTATTGGAAAATTGACTCTTGCCTTCTGCTGGCTTGAGGCTGGGAGCATGTGACACTGCAGCTGCCAGCTGTCTTCACAAAGCTGCCTGATAGGAAAGCAGAACTGAGAAGCAGAGAGAAACTTACTCCTGATGACTTGTAACCGATTAAGTCCTGCCTCAAATTTCCTTGAAGCTAAAATAACGAGGTAGATTTACATTGCAGTGATCAATGGAGAGGATGCGCTAAATTGGATCGAAGAGCCAATATAACCAATAATGATCACAGGCAAGTTGAGCCTTTGCCACCAAAGAAACGGCGACTGTGAATCAAGTTTGAGGCATAAGTTGGGGATTAGGAGGCATCCCAGGACTCTTCTCTTTGGTGAAGGTTAAATTGGAAACAGGAGGGGCCCTTGTAGCATTTGCAGAAATTAAAGTTCAGGTGGGGGAAGCCAACTCTGGCCTATTGGAAGAAGAGAGAGAGAGGAGAAGAAATGCAACAGTAAATTAGTATTTAAATGTGTGGCAGCCCAACTGGCTTTGCTGGTAAGGTATCAGGTACTAAAAACATGCTATGATGTAGCCAGTATGGAAAGAGGGTTTACTGTCCCTAGGAGAAGACAGTCATAACTCAGAGCTAGTAAGAAAAATAATAGGACTGGGGCCCCGAGGAGATTTTCTTAGAACGCCTGCACACATTCTACCTAACTTAATTTAAGGGATGTCATGAGTCAGAACAGATGCCCATCAAGTCTGTCATGCTTGTCATAACATGGCATTTGAATAGAAGACATCCCATCCCAGGAGATATTCCTGCTAAGGAACTGTGTTATTTAATGGGGTTTAAAGACACCTTTTAAACTTCAGGGCCTGTTTGTATGAAATCTGCATTTGAAAAAGCAACATTTGCCTAAGCTCCACTTAAGGGGAAACGAGCTTTCTCCCTGCTAGGATTTGGAGGACAGGCTCCACAGCTGTAATTAGCTCAAGATGGCAAGGGAGCAAAGCACAGAAAGGAATGGGGACTTTGATTTTGGAACGACAGAGATGGCTTTTGAAAAGCTACCATCTGCGATTCGGAGTTACTTCCAAAATAACCCTGTGGTTATTAATGACAATGTTTGTATTACCCGGTATCACCCCTCAGGATGAGGTGATTGGATCAGAGGTGAACACCTGGCCCGATTTTGGCCATCAGATTCTCCTGGGATTTGGCAATGAGATACAGAGGCATTCTAATCTATTTATGGTTGTTGTTTCTTGAACTTGGGACATGCGCATTTCAAGAGATATAGGTTGACGGCAGCTTCAGTCCCACATTTCCATTTAGCTGGGAGGAAGGAAGAGAATTGGCTTTGAAACCTTTGGAGGAAGCCCTAGAAAAAGCAGAAAGGGATCTAGAGAGAGAGAGGGATCCAGGGCCCTTAGAAACTGTAGTCTCTGATTTCCAGACACATGGTAGATTCCTTCCCAGGTTAGTGATTTCAAGACTAGTCAGTGTTAAGGAAAAAGAGCATGGCTAATTATCAAAGCCACTTTATATTTTCATTTCTCATTTCCAAAACCAAACTCTTCTCTTTGCATTCCTACTGGCATAAAATTGATAGAATAATAACATTGCTGGAGCTACCCATGCAGAGAATTATGGAGGCATCTTAATCTTACCCATCTTTAAATACTTTCCTTCTTCTAGTCTAGACCTTTTCAAAGGATAGTCACTCACTCAGGATGTATTTTTTTGACTTGAGATGTAGAAAAATCAACAAAAGTTGTGCCTACGTAAGAAATATTGTCAAAGCAGCACAGTTGGATTCATCTTACGTAATTCATAGAGAAGGATATCCACGCACCGAAAGGTAGACAGTGATTGCAGACACAAAAAGGCTAGCTTGGTATGTCAATCATGGACCCAAGTATTGCTGATTCCTAGATATCTGCACTCATCTTGATGTTACTCCCTCAGATACTTGGCAGTATCTGAGGGAGTCATTATTCCTATGGACATGTTTCTCCAAGTTTATTTGGCAGTTAAGTAGCAAGAAAAAGTTACATGTTTTACATCAGGAAAAATTTATGAATAAAATGAAACCTCTCGTTAGTGAATCTCCTTTCTAAATGCTATGTTGCCACAAATCATGACAGCACATCATCTGGACCCTACACTCATATTTCTGCTTCCCTTGCTTTCTTTTCTGACCTATTATTATCTCTTTTTCCTCCCTGATTAGACAAACCTCTCAAATACTTATTAAAACAGGAAAAGTGCTGGCTGGGTCTTCTGGAAAAGACAATGGTTGGAGTAGAAGGGAGAAAAGTAGCCCCTACTATTTCATGTTGGGGGGACTTCAGGCAGCAAGTAACAGTTGGAATCTTTATAGCTAAATGAGGCCAGCTCTGTATCCCTTATCCAGTGTCACATGGAAGGAAGGAGAATTCTCCTTGGTTATTAGAAAGGGGTGGCTTCGGCTTAATAGTTTTAAACTGGGGTCTTGTTTGGCTGACAGTGAAACTTCTTTACAACTAGCACTGAGACCGTAGCTGTGGTCAGTCTCCCAGGCATATGGAGGTGGTGCTGGGAGCTTGGCCATCAGTATGCATTCTCAACCAATTAGCCCTGAGATGGTTCTAACAGCATTTGAAGAGCAGCTGCAGAGTCTCCTTTTGGCTGAGAAAATTAATTTCTGAACACAGGAAATTTCACCCCAAGGTGAAATCCTGAAATAATTGTGGGAGGATATATTTTTCAGGAGTCTTTATGTAGAGAGTGAGAGATACTGAATTCATTCTGGCTTAAACATAAATTGGCTCAAATCCCTGGAAGGTCAAGGGACCAACTAGCTTCAGGAACAGCTGGATCCAGGGGACTTGTTGCCATCACTCTCTCTCCATTTCTCAGCTCTGCTTTCTTCTGTGATGACTTTTAAGTTCTACACTGGCCTTCTCATTATGGTGGCTCCTGACAACCCCAGGCTCAGACTACACTTATTACCAGCAATCCCAGCCGAAAGAACTCTTTCCCCTTTTAATGAATTCTAACAGTATTCTCGAGATTAATTTATTCTGATCTGGTTTGGGTAATGATTAATAAACTCACTGGCCAGACGCAAGGCAGTGTTTTTGTTTTTTCTAAAATTTTTATTGGAGTATAGCTGCTTTACAATGTTGTGTTAGTTTCTACTGTACAGCAAAGTGAACCAGCAACACATATACATATATCCCCTCTTTTTTGGATTTCCTTTCCATTTGGGTCAACACAGAGCACTGAGTAGTGTTCCCTGTGCTATACAGTAGGTTCTCATTAGTTATCTATTTTATACATGGTATTGATAGTGTATATATGTCAATCCCAATCTCCCAATTCATCCCACCCCTCCCCTTTCCTCCTTGGTATCCATATGTTTGTTCTCTATGTCTGTATCTCTATTTCTGCTTGCACTGCTGGTGAGAATATAAATTGAGACACCCAGTATGGAGAACAGTATGGAGGTTCCTTAAAAAACTAAAAATAGAACTACCATGTGACCCAGCAACCCCACTACTGGGCATATACCCAGAGAAAACCATAATTCAAAAAGACACATGCACCCCAATATTCATTGCAGCACTATTTACAATAGCCAGGACATGGAAACAACCTAAATGTCCATCAAAAGAGGAATGGATAAAGAAGATGTGGTACGTATATACAATGGAATATTACTCAGCCATAAAAAGGAACGAAAATGGGTCATTTGTAGAGACGGGGATGGACCTAGAGACTGTCATACAGAGTGAAGTAAGTCAGAAAGAGAAAAACAAATTAATGCATATATGTGGAATCTGAAATAATTGGTGTAGATGATCATATTTACAAACCAAGGAAGTGTTCTTTCCTGAGTTAGGTGTGTGTGTGTATGTGTGTGTGTGTGTGTGTGTATGAGACAGAGTGTTCTCAGCTCCCACCGAAACTCATAGACTGAGAATGAGAAAAAGGAGACTTCTCAAAGGAGAATCAAGGTGAAATTACCAGAAGAATGGGGACTAGAAGATGGGTTTACAAAAGCAGTGTTTTCAAATATTTACCACAAAGAGACCCTTAGAAGAACTACCCTTCATACTTGAATATACTAGTGTTGGTAATTATCCAAATCAGGCATAAATGTTCACATACCCTCATTCACACTCACACACTAACTGAACCTACCTCATTTAGGTTTGACCTGTTTTCAATTGATCAAGATGAGGCTAGATGGAAGGGGAGAAGACTTACCTTTACTGAGTGCCTATCACATACCTATGAATTTCACACCTATGATTTCATTCTCTTTTTATGATGCTCTTTCAAGGCAGGTATTATTATGCCCATTTTAATATAGAAACCAAAAAAGGGAAGCAAGAAAGAGACCTGTACACACTCATAGAGCTAGTGAGAATCTAGTCTTCAACCTAGCACATGATTTTCATGTTTACAAAATTCAGAGAACTAATTAAAAAGCCAGAGGTCTCATGTTTGATGGTGATGGTAGGGGTCATTCCAAGAAACTCAAATACGTTGGTATCTTTCTAGCTCTTCATAAAATTTCTGTGGTTCAGTTGCTCATCTTAGCCTCCTCAAGCTGCTACAACAGAATACCAGAGATTGGGTGGCTTAAACAATAGACGTTTGTTTCCCACAGTTCTGGAGGCCAGGAAGTCCGAGATGGGGTACCAGCATGGTTGGGTTCTTGGTGAGGGTTGTTGTCCTGCCTTGAGGATGATTACCTTTTTTCTGTGTCCTTGCATGTTGGAGAGAGAAAGAGCTCTGGGCTCTTCTTATAAGCACAGTAACCCCATCCTGGGGGCCCCACTCTCTTGACCTCATCTAAACCTAATACCTCCCAAAGGCCCCATCTCCATATGCCATTACATTGGAGGTTAGGACTTCACCATGAGCATTTTTAGGGGATGCAGACATTTAGTCTATAACCTCCTCCTACCCGTCCATCCTAGCTGATCGTAACTCAGGGTCATTTATTCTCTTGTCCTTTTCCCACTTCTGACGGCCTTATCTCTGCCAAACCTATCCATGGCACAATGTGAATTTCTTTCGGTAAATGAACTGGAATCGGTTCTCCCTTGCGCTCCTCCCACCCACCCCGCCTCCTGAATTCAGGCGTCCTTTGGCAGGCATGTTGATTCAGAGAAAGGAGAACTGGCTTTCCAGAGGCTGCTTCTGCTTCCATGTCCAATAACAGCCACATTTTGGAAGCAGACGAGGCACAGAGTGTACCCTCTCCTTTACTCAGACTTTACCACATTTCATCCCAGTACATTTTGGGAATTTTGAACCAGTAACAGTTATGAATTGGATTCCCAATGAACTTCCACCAATAAAGAGGAGGGCCGCAAAGCCATTTCACTCAATTTGATAAAACACTTTATCTGGCATTTACTGAGAGTAACAGGCTTAAGGTGTTGGCTGGCTGGGCTGAGTAGATGAATAACTTGCCTTAGGTTATCAGCGGAGTTTCATCCACAAAGAAATCCTGTCTGATATTTTGGTACAAGCCATGAGATTATTCTATCAAGTATAGAGGTGAGGATTTTTTTGCCTTACAATTGAGCAACAAAATGACTCTGACTAAAGCATATTTTGTGTGTCTTAGGGTTTGGCTAATTTATGAATTAGGGCCGTGGGAGAAAGATGGCTTGCTCACTGTCACCAGAAATTTTAAAACTGAGGAGGATATGATCTAGCTAGATCAATGGTTCTCAGCCTGAAGGCACTTTTGCTGCTCTTCCTCTCCCCAGGGGACCTTTGGCAACGTCTGGAGACATTTCTGATGGTCACAACTGAGGGGAAGAGGTACTACTGTCATCTACTGGGTAGAAGCGAGGGACGCTGCTAAGCATCGTACCATGCACAGGACGGCCCCACAACAAGGAACCATCCAGCCAGAATATTAATAGCGCTGACGCTGACGAGACTGAGAAACCCTAAGGTACATCACAAGTACCCAAAGATAATACTTAGGCTTCCAATCAGGTAGACTATTTTCTGAAGCTCCCGTCAGGAAACACCCATCTCTGGCCAAGGCTGCTGATGGGGAACTTTGTCCTAGTTTCCTATGGCTGCTGTAACAAACTACCACAAACCGGGTGGCTTAAGCAATACAGATGTATTATGTTACACTTCTGGAGGTCAGAAGTCTCGCTACGTTTCTTCTGGAGGCTCCGGGGGAGAAACTGTCCCTTGCCTTTCACAGCTTCTAGAGGCTGCCTGCACTCCTTGGCTCGTGGCTCTCTTCTCTCTTCCAGGTGAGCAGCCTTATTACTCTGACCTCTGCTCCATCAATCACGTTTCCTTCTCTGGCTCTAACACCCTGTCTCCATTTAGAGGGATCCCTATGATTGAGCCCATGTGGATAATCCAAGAAAACGTTCCCATCTCAAGACCCTTAACTTAATCCTCGTAACCCCTTAAACATCTGCAAAATGTCGTTTGCCATATAAACGTAACACGTTCACTGGTTTTGGGTGATTAGGACATCGGTATATTTGGGGAACTATTAATCTGCTCCCTTCCTCTACTACAAGAATCTATAAACTACCCTTGATTTCTGAGACACCTGTGCCCCAAATTCCCCTACATTACTAGAATCCTGTGACCACAGAAAAATAAAAAGCAGTTCTAGGAAAACAAATCAAAATAACAACACCCCTAGCCACACACAAAAGGACAATTCCTGGCCACTTGTTCAAGCAACTAAGTTAATTCTATATAAGGGTGAATACAACAATGATTATAATTTCAAGATTCCAGGAAGATGGAAGAGTTAAACCATTCTTTTGGGCTTCCGTCATTTCTTCTTTCTGTATACGGATTTGCAGTAAACAGAGTCTTATTTTTAAAATTTCAATCTCTAGTCGTTATTCTCTCAATCCTGCTTAATCAGAATTTCTGAGGATACAGCTACTATTTTGGTCTAGCTTGGTATCAATGTCTAGCTCAGTCCTTCATAGCCTCCCAAAGTACACTGAACTTGAAGCAAACCCTAACAGAATTTCCTATGGGGTCTGTATTAATTGCATTGATTTGAGCACCTACACGCTTACCATGGTGCCTTGGAGGGCAGATGTGGGTATCAAAGAAATGCTAGACATTCTCCCAGGGTTCAAGGAACTTAAAGTATATTTGGCTCCGCCTAAGGGGTTTGGGAACTAAAAGAACAAAATTCGAGCCAACGGAGTGAACGTTTATGGAGCATGGACTTTACACCAGCTTGGCATAAAACACTAGGACATAAAGATAAATACACAAATCCTTCTGTTGAACTTAGTCCCAGAAGGGATCTTCCCTAATCTTTATCATTAGGCTCTCTTTTCTTAGGTATTTCCACAAGAGCAAGGCTTCAATTTGTCTCCACCTCTAAAAAAATTACCTCTCTACCTAAATGTGACATTGTGCAAAGAAAATCAAAAGTCATTTCCCCTAAAACTGAGCCTTCAAATCCTGGAATTTCTCTTGTGGTCTCTTTTTAGAAAGGAAACAGGATGTGGTGGGAAGCGAGTTGGCTCTCCAGTACACAGACACCAGTACGAACCCCAGTTTGGCCCCTGACCAGGCGGAAGGACCGTGGGCAAGTCACTTACTACCTCAAAGTTCCAGTTTCCTCTTTTGTAAAATGAGGCTCATAAGGGTTCCCGATGAAACACTCTAGGAAGGACCAGAACAGGGTGTTGGGAAGGACCTCACACAGAAGTAGGCACAGAGTGGGTAGTGGATGAGTGATGACTCTAATCTTCACCCTTCCCTTCTGTCTCTGGTCACCAGACACACCTGCTTACTTACATGCAGAATTGTCAAGTTCAAGTCAGGTTACATGCTTATCCTTTATGACTTCACCTCCCCCATGGGCTTGGAAAGAGCTTAATATGAGGACAGGTTACATTTGCTCACACCCCTCATTTCACATTTGAAATCACTTTTTTTCAATACCTTTAAATGTAACTCACTTGTCATGTAATTGGATGCTATAAAAGCCTCTACTTTTTTTTTTATTACCCAACCGAGTATCTTCTGAAAGGTGCTGACTCTATCGTTGTTAAAACTTATTACTAATGGAGTCATTTTTCACTTGGAAAACAATCCCTCGTTTTCATGGAGCACACAGGGCTTGCCCCACAGCCAGCTGGGAACCTTTACAGTTCTCCATTCCATTTATGTGTCTCCTATCTGGAATGATTTGCCTAGAGAAAAAAATGGTATTGACATTTTTGATCTACCCCATGCATCTAGAAAATGTGAACACTGACACCTTCATTTTATAATGCAATATTTATGTGGTTTTGAGTTGGTGGGCAATTGAAAACTTGGGATCTGTAGTCAGGGAGGATGAAATTTGAATTCTAACTCTGCCACTTGGTAGTTGTGTGACTTTGGGAAAGATACTTAGCCTTTCTGTGGCTCAGTTTACCCATGTGCAGAATGGAGATCATAACAGAACCTCACTAATAAGGTTTTGTGAGTTTAGACATAGTACTCTAGTTCTGTGTGCACACATTATTATTTCTGCCATTATTATTAATACTGTTATCAATATTGTTTATTATTACTATCACACTACTACAGTGATTTATGTTTGGGATAAACATATCTGTTAAATGTAAAGTGCTTAGTGTAAAGTCTGGCACAAAATAAGTTCTTAGTAAAAGGTAAATATTATTATTTATGATTATTATTCATTTTTACTCATCGAAGGTTTAAGAAATGTTAACTTGTTTAGTCATTATCCTATGGGTAGGTTCCATTATCCCCGTTTCAAAGATGGATAAACCAGGGCACCAAATGGCTAAATATTTTCCTCACAGTCATACGGGTATTAAGTGGCAAAGCTGGGACTTGAACCCAGGCAGTTATTAAACAGATATCCATTTTATTCATGCAGCTACAAGATTCAGCTCCAAATGAGATCTATCAGGAAAATGTCCCTGGTGTGTCACTTAAGTTGTAGCCATGCTGAAAGGCCAGATGAATGATCTAGAGCCAGGCAAGAGAAATGCAGCTCTAAAAATATTACTGGGCTTAATGTGGTCCCTCCCCTCCCAGAGCAGCACAACCTCTGGATGGCCCAGAGAAGGCAGGATGTCATAATCCTTAATAAACCACCTCCCTCTGTGTGGATGAGGCATGAATCAAGCATCCATGGAAATGAGCGAGATACCCACTGATTCAAGCACACCGGTTCTTTTTTTTTTTTAAACATCTTTACTGGAGTATAATTGCTTTACAATGGTGTGTTAGTTTCTGCTGTATAACAAAGTGAATCAGCTGTATGTATTCATATATCCCCATATCCCCTCCCTCTTGCGTCTCCCTCCCACCCTCCCTATCCCACCCCTCTAGGTGGTCACAAAGCACCGAGCTGATCTCCCTGTGCTATGCGGGTGCTTCCCACTAGCTATCTATTTTACGTTTGGTAGTGTATATATGTCAATGCTACTCTCTCACCTCGTCCCAGCTTACCCTTCCCCCTCCCCGTGTCCTCAAGTCCATTCTCTACGTCTTCATTCCTAGCCTGAACCTAGGGGCAGGACAGGAATAAAGACCAGTTCTTTAGTAAGAATGATTCACCTTTTAATTGTTTTGATGGCGATTTAAACAACTCTTAATCACCAGCAGCCTCGCTCCCTTCAGAAGAAAGATGGCCTTAAAGGGGATGAGGTTTAGAAACACAGCTTCTGATGGGAAGCTGAAGTGAGAGATTTCATTATGAGGCTGATTGGAGCCGCTTGAGTTAGGTGACTGGCTGAGGGAATTCAGAGGGCTCCCTGAAATCAGCAGGCTGGATAACTCCGTGCAGGACCGAGATGCTGCTTCTCCCAGATAACACTCCCTGGCTCGGTTCAGTCTGCTGTGGGGGCAGCCCTGCATTTTATAGTTCAGTAGCAATGATGGATTTGACAATATTATTCTGAATGGACACAATTTATTGACCATTTGCCCAGAGCTTGTCCCTTTCCATACTAATTCTCAGAGATCCCTCACACTAGGCATCTGAAGGAAGCAGAACCGTTTCCATCATTTCACAGATAAAGAAACTGAGACACAAAAGCTAGAAGCTCCTGTGTAGCAGAATCAGGATATAAACGTGGGTTGGCTAGACTCCATCAGCTGTGGGTCTAATTACTCAGCTGCACAGGTAGCCAAGTATGGTGGAAAGAACCAGACCAGACTTTTAGCCAGCCAGGAGGTTTAAGGGATCGCACTTCGGTTTTCTCATCCCTACAATGAGGAGTTTGTACGCTGAACATCCTTGCTGTCCTTCAGAGAGCTGTCCCAAGGAGCAGGAATCATCACGTAATTCAATATGTTTTGGAAATATAAGGAAGAATTCTGATTAAGACATTTCATCTGATTTTCCTACTATTAGAACAAAAAGATTAAAGCTAGGATGAGGAATATAAAAACCAAACTCAGACCAGCTTTAATAAGAAAGGCATAGATCGGCTTGTGGTACTGAGAACCCTGGAATAATTGTACTTGAGTTAGACTAGCTAACTTTCTATTAGCTTACTTTCTCTTCTATCGGTCAACAGCAGTGCTTCTCAAACTTCAGTGTGCAACCCAATCACCCCGAAGGCTTACTAAAATGTAGATTATGGGACTGCACGCACAGAGTTCTGATTCAGGAAGTCTGGAGTGGGGACTCAACAGTTTGCATTGTTAGGCAAGTTCTCAGCTAAGGCTGACTCTGCTGGTCCAGGGACCACACAATGGAAAGCACTGGTCTAGAGACTACGGTATATTTCAGGTGAGGCTTCATTCAAAGGCGCAGACATGGATGGACTTAGAGGTTATCATACTAAGAGAAGTAGAGTCAGAAAGAGAAAGACAAATACCATATGATATCACTTATATGTGGAATCTAAAATATGACACACATGAACCTATCTACAAAGCAGAAACAAACTCACATAGAGAACAGACTTGTGGTTGCCAAGGGGGAGGGGGTGTGGGGGGAGGGAGGGAGTGGGAATTTGGGATTAGCAGATGCAAACTATTATATATAGAATGGATAAACAAGGTCCAACTGTATAGCACAGGGAACTATATTCCATATCCTGTGATAAACCATAATGGAAAAGAATATATATAAAAAAGAATATATATACATATATATGTATAACTGAGTCACTTTGTTGTACAGAAGAAATTAACACAACATTGTAAATCAACTATAATTCAACTGAAAAAAAAAGGCACAGACAGTGTTGCCAGCACCCACGTGGCTCTCCTCTGTCCTGCCACCTGCAGAATCTCCTTCATCTTTGGGCTCTGCATTTGCCTTCAGTAATTCCTCATGCTCTCTAATGGCAGCAGTATTTCTGTAGCAGTGCTAGATTCCATCTCCTCTCACCTCACTTGACAGGGGCTGAGAAAGCCAGGGTTGCTCATTCCGGGAAACACCCTCTCTCCCTCCAAAATGTTTCCTGTATCTTATTGGTTCTGATCTGGTCAGATGCTCATGCTTGAGCCAATTCCTTAGGGAGGGGTCTTGACTTAGGCCCATCAGAGCCTCTGACTGGAAATAAAGGTGTGAGGTAAACCCCACCTGAAACACGTGGAGAAGGGCTGAGGGATGATGTCCCCAAAGAAAAACCAGGGACCTGATTTTTGGTGGGGTGGAGCAGGGACAGAGAGTGAAGAGACAAACAACATATTCCCACAATTTTGTAACATGATGAGACACCATGTAAAAGCCACTGCTAGCTCTTGCCATCCAGGTTATTTGCGAACAGGAATTCCCTTAGGGGACACACCTGACTCCTCTTAGAACACTAGCTGTGCACAGGTGGGGTGCAGCTCTATTCTTCTCACTTATTAAGTGAATATCACTTGCTCAAGATACATTTTATCTCTTCCTACCTACATGGCTCCTATCACACTAAAAAAGGAAAGGAGTGTACGGTCAAAAGGTACAAAGTTCCAGGTCTAAGATAAATAAATCCTGGGGATGTAATGTACCACGTGGTGACTATAAGTAATAACACAGTATAGTATATCTGAAAGTTGCTAAGAGATTAGATCTTAAAAGCTCTCATCACAAGAAAAAAGAAATTGTAACTATGTGTGGTGGCGGATGTTAAGTATGCTTATTTTGGTGATCATTTTGTAATATATACATCTATCAAATCATTATATTGTACACCTAAAACTAATGCAATATTCCATCTCAATTAGAAAGAGAGAAAGACTGTAAAAAAACCGATAGTGTGATCAATCGTTAAGCCTGCAAAAATAATCTCAAAGTCTTAAAGCAGTAGCCATAGCGCTGACAATGACTGTGCGTAAAGAGAACCCATTTCTCAATTCCAAGTAATTATTTAGGCCCCAGGCAACCTATCACGCAGCTCAGAAGGGTCCACAGACCTCTAGTGCACTGTGAAAACAAAGAGGAAAAATGCTTCACTTTAGACAATGTTTTGGTCAGGGAAAAGATTGCAGCCTACTTTCTCTGTTCTGAATCTGAGGTCAGGCTCTGGGCACGCAGCCCTGCTGGGAACAGCTCAGGCTGGCAAAGGCTTTTCTATATATGGTTTCTAAGACATGGTCAGAGCACTCTGTCCCCTAACTCACCCACTTTCTAGTTCTCTTAGGCTGACCCATGCTGGTACTGGGCACTCCTTTTTGTTTTTTTTTTACACTTTAAATACGTAAACAATTTATTTTTCATTTTGTGTAGGCAAAACTTAATTAATTTTCATGGCCTAAAAATTTCTTTTTTTTTTTTTTCACATCTGCTAACTCCAAACTCCCAATCCATCCCTCCCCTCCCCACCCTCCCCCTTGGTGACCACAAGTCTGTTTTGTAGATAGGTTCATTTGGTCATATTTTAGATTCTACATATAAACAACAAGGTCCTACTGTATAGCACAGGGAACTATATTCACTATCCTGTGATAAACCATAATGGAAAAGAATATAGAAAGAATGTATATGTATATGTATAACTGAATCACTTTGCTGCACAGCAGAAATCAACACAACACTATAAGTCAACTACACTTCAACAAAAAATTAAGAAAAGTTTTTTCTGATATGGGGAAAAATTAAAACATTTCTATAACCCTATCTCTTTTTCCTTCTGATTGTAAAGGAAATAATTTTTTTTTATCTCCAGGAGTTTTTATTTCTATTGGAGTAAAATTGCTTCACGATGTTCTGTTAGTTTCTGCTGCACAATGAAGTGAATCAGCTATATGTATACCTACACCCCCTCCCTCTTGGATCTCCCTCCTCACCTTCCCCCCCAGTCTAGGTCATCACAGGGCACCAGGCTGAGCTCAGCAGGTTCCCACCAGCTATCTATTTTACACGTGTGAGTGTATTTACGTCAAACCTAACCTCCCAATTCATCCCACCCTCCCCTTCCCACCCGGTGTCCACATATCCGTTCTCTACATCTACATCTCTATTCCTGCCCTCCAAATAGGTTCATCTGCACCACTGGTACTGGGCATTCTTGATGTTGTCCCCAATTCCCCACAACCTCACGTATTGCTTGAAAAAAGTCAGAGCTCAAAACGCAAAACTTTGGGGAACGATCAGCCATTGGCTTGACTTGGGCTTCTGGTTGATACCCTTGTAGGCTTATTATTCATTCATTTCTATACGTGAAGTGTTCAGTCAGTCTGTTTAGCTGCTGGGGTCATTGACCACCAGACTTTAAAAAGCATTCGTGTGGCCTTGGAGTGACTGTGAGGGGGGAACTGGCCCAGGTAGGGAAGAAAGACATCATTCTCTCTGCAGGAAGCACCGTGTTCAGAGTCATTTCACTTGTATATTGAATGCCATGACCTCATTTTGGACCACAAGCTGGTGAAGCTAGAAGTCAGTAAAATAAAGATAACAATAGCAACGAGTATTTAGTATTGAGGGCTCACTATATGTGAGGCACTTTTTAAATCACTTGATACTTTTTAGCTCTTTCAATGCTCATCGTAACAATGATAAATACTATTACTATCCATATTTCTCAGATGGAGAAATTAAGTAAAAGAGGTAAGGTTACCTGCCTTTATTTTTATTTTTTTAAAACTCTTTATTGGAGTATAATTGCTTTACAATGGTGTGTTAGTTTCTGCTGTATAACAAAATGAATCAGCTATACGTGTACATATACCCCCATATCTCCTCCCTCTTGCGTCTCTCTCCCACCCTCCCTATCCCACCCCTCTAGGTGGTCACAAAGCACTGAGATGATCTCTCTGTGCTATGCGGCTGCTTCCCACTAGCTATCTATTTCACATTTGGTAGTGTATATATGTCAATGCCACTCTCTCAGTTTGTCCCAGCTTACCTTTCCCCCTCCCCATGTCCTCAAGTCCATTCTCTACGTCTGTGTCTTTATTCCTGTCCAGCCCCTAGGTTCTTCAGTACCATTTTTTTTTTTTAGATTCCATATATTTGTGTTAGCGTATGGTATTTGTTTTCGTCTTTCTGACTTACTTCACTCTGTCTGACAGACTCTAGGTCCATTTACCTCACTATAAATAACTCATTTTCATTTCTTTTTATGGCTGAGTAATATTCCATTGTATATATGTGACACATCTTCTTTATCCATTCATCTGTTGATGGACACTTGGGTTGCTTCCATGTCCTGGCTATTGTAAACACTGATGCAATGAACACTGTGGCACATGACTCATTTTGCATTATGGTTTTCTCAGGGTATATGCCCAGTAGTGGGATTGCTGGGTTGTATGGTAGTTCTATCTTTAGTTTTTTAAGGAACCTCCATACTGTTCTCCATAGTGACTGTATCAATTTACATTCCCACTAATACTACAAGAGTACTATACTACTACAAGAGTAGTATTTTCTCCACATCCTCCCCAGCATTTATTGTTTGTAGATTTTTTGATGATGGTCATTCTGACCAGTGTGAGGTGATACCTCATTGTAGTTTTGGTTTGCGTTTCTCTAATGATTAGTGATGTTGAGCATCCTTTCATGTGTTTGTTGGCAATCTGTATATCTTTTTTGGAGAAATGTCTATTTAGGTCTTCTGCCCAATTTTGGATTGGGTTGTTTGTTTTTTTGTTATTGAGCTGCATGAGCTGCTTGTATATTTTGGAGATTAATCCTTTGTCAGTTGCTTCGTTTGCAAATATTTTCTCCCATTCGGAGGGTTGTCTTTTGGTCTTCTTTATGGTTTCCTTTGCTGTGCAAAAGCTTTGAAGTTTCATTAGGTCCCATTTGTTTATTTTCGTTTTTATTTCCATTTATCTAGGAGATGGATCAAAAAGGACCTTGCTGTGATATATGTCATGGAGCGTTCTGCCTATGTTTTCCTCTAAGAGAGCCTGCAAGTCTGAGTCCAGAGCCTGGGCTATGCAGGCATATACGGGGCATTGGGGATCTCTGAGGTCTCCCATGGTGCTGGCAGGATTTTTGTTGTGTGTGTGCAGAAGATTCATAGGATGAATGTTCAATGGGAAATGACTGCAAACCTGTCATTGGATAAAAGTTCTACTGCTGAGAGTATTTTAGGAATCAAACAGTGTAGGATCTCTGGGCAACTAAGCAACGTGATTATCAATGGCCTCCAGGGGTGCAGGCACATGTGAAGAGCTGAACAATTTATTTCTGTACCTAAATATTCCTATTTGGAATCAACTCTTTTTTGTGTGTGCAGGATCTGGGAATTGAACAGGGAGGCACACATTGTTTAGTGACGAATGCATCCTGACCAAAGCATAAGAAAAAAACCCGCTCCAACAAATGGAAGAAGGAGCTGGATCAATGGGTCATGAGAACTGAAAGGAAACTGACTCAGGTGTGAAGAAATGGCATGGCTGTGAGTCACACCACATTGCCAAGAGGGTGAACTCATTAGAAAAAAATGAACAAGACAAAAGGAAAGAGAGGATACCCTGACACGGGACCAGGGGGATACAGCTATTGGAAAAAGGAAGGAGAGTGAGAAGTGGCCAGTCACAAGCTTTTGAAAATCCACACATTCACAGAGAAGTGAAGTGGGGGGATGACTACAAAGGAGTTAAAGATGATGCTCTTGGCACTGGAAAGTCAAGACCTTTTTCCCACTCTGAGATGATGACCTCGAGAATGTAGGAGTACCCAGAAAACAAATCCCTCCTATTTCCACCACCAAATCTACCATCCACCTGAACCTGTACCCGTTTCTCTTATTTCCCTCCTGATACATGGGATAAAAACTGTCCCTTCTCATATCTGGTCCCTCCACCTGTGCATCCGATGCCATTCCTTCTCACCCACTCTAGGACTTTCCTCTCATAATCTTCCCCTTTTCCTTTTTTTTTTTTTTTTTTTTTGCGGTATGCGGGCCTCTCACTGTTGCGGCCTCTCCCGTTGCGGAACACAGGCTCCGCACGCGCAGGCTCAGCGGCCATGGCTCACGGGCCCAGCCGCTCCGCGGCATGTGGGATCTTCCTGGACCGGGGCACGAACCCGTGTCCCCTGCATCGGCAGGCGGACTCTCAACCACTGCGCCACCAGGGAAGCCCTCCCCTTTTTCTTTTGTATCATTATTTTCTCACTGTCCACAGGCTCATACCCATCAGTTTATAACCAAGTTGAAATGATTTCCCTCCTTAAAATGCTTTCCCTCAACCTTATTTCTCCCTCCAGCCACAACCCCATTTCTCCCTTCCCCTTGATAGCAAAAGAAAAGAATTCTTCATACTCCCCCTTTCCACTTCTTTACGTCTAATCTATCCTGAAAATACTCAGACCAGGCTTTCTATCCAGACCATTCCACGGAATCATTCTTGTCAAGTTGGCAATGACTCTGTCTTGCCAAATCTAGGGATTACCTATATCCTTATATGACTCAAACTCCCAGCACACTGAAATAGACGATCACTTCTTTGAAACTCTTTCCTAGGTTTCCAGAATATCAAACACAACTGGTTTTTCTTCTATTTCCTTGGTTGCTTCTTTTTCAATCTCCTTTGTTGGATTCCCTTCCTCTGACCTCTAAATGGTAGGGCTCAATCCTTAGAACTCTTTTCTTCACTACCTGTACTTACTTCCTAAGAGCTCTCATCTAGTCCCCTGGCTTTAAATACCATCTATAAAGTTGCTGTCTCCCAAAGTTGTTTCTCCAGCCTTGACCTTTCCCGTGAGCCCTAGGCTCATACATAAATTGTTTCCATGGCGCCCCCTCCCCCCAGCTGCCTAACAGATACCTTGCATATATTCCACCTAGAACAGAACTTGTAATTTTCCTCCCTCTCTGCCCTCTAACCAGCTCGTACAGGTTGTATTCTCTGGAAGTAAATGTTGAGATGGAGTTTGGTGAGCAGGATATTGATTAGGGATCAACATCTGTGGATGGGAAGGTAGAGAGGGAGTGAGATGCAGGATTGAGAAAAGAGAGAAGTTTTGCTGTGAGGCAGGCCCAATAAAATCTTGGCTCACCCGGTGGAGAGCTCTGGAGTGCCCAGGACCCATTAGAGTTGTCCCAGGCTGGGCCAGGTCTTTATGTTGCCACTACATCAGTCACTGAATGTGGGCTACTCTCAGAGGGGTGTGCCCTTCCATGAGGCAGCTCTCTGCAGCTGAGCAAACTGGGAAGGCCCTGACAGCCGGAGGTGTGTATCTCTGACTCAATGTTTCTGCCATCACTGGAAACACGTTGCATCACCTAACAGTTTTCTAGAGCATATCAGCTTTGTGGCTTATTTTAACAGGCAGCCACATAGAGAATCCAGGTATTTTGCTAAATTTGGATATTTTATCCCAAGCTGTGAACATTCTTTGCTTAACATTAGGACACTGTTTTCCCCACTTGTTCTATACCGGCTACACTTGTGATCTCCTCAATGCCACCACCTACTCTATTTTAAAGAGATTTTTAAAAGGCCTATTTATGACACTGAAACTTTGCAACTGTGAGGGTCATCCCTGCAGAAATGAATTCAATAGGTGTTTAAAGACAAGCAGAAATTAATGTAAAAAATTAACCCTGTACAGGGACCTCTACAAGTATCTTAAACTAAAATGGACTGAATATCTTTCAGGCCAGGTTTCTCCCAATTTATACTTGGTTGTTCAAAATAAAGTCATTTAGAAACTTGGTATAAACTTGTATTGTAAGGTGACTCCCTATTTTCTGAATGGTGAATTTTGAGGAAGATACCTCGCCTTATATTCAGGCGTATATGGTATTTAAGACTACACAAAAACCAGACAGATCTGTCACAGGGGTCAAAGTAAACCTTATTCTAGATACTGAAGGCAATTCCTTGCAAGTCCAAGCAACAAAACCACTTTTCTTTAGAGCAACACATCTTGAGAAAAACCTGCACTTCTGTTTCACCTCTATTTCATTTGCCACATAAAGCCCCTCTTGAAGACACAAGCGTTTCATGGAGCAAGTGACAGACCCTTAATTCAAGGCATAGATTTAATATTCCCACAACACATGGGCCCAAGAAACCAATTTCATATTTTATAAACCTGTTTTTAGAAAACTCAGCCTGTCCCCTTCTCTTCCAGGGTTGGTTGCCTCATCTAGGACATTCAGGTTGTCTTCTGAAGTCAAGAAATAATAATGAGAATGCCTGGGGGGGACCTCCTGCCCTTAGCACAGGTCTCTGAAGCCCACACACAGACTGCATTTGTGTTCCGATGGAAGTTAGGGATATTTTTGCCACTTCCTTCTGCCATCCCACTATTTGTCAAGACCTCAGGAATGGATGAATATAGAATTGAGAAATGAACATGTCGAGTAGAATAAGTTCCCGATTAGTAAGTTTTATTTTTAAAAAGTTCAACGAAGGAAAAACTTTTAAGTCATTCTCTACTTTTTAAAGCTTTCTACCAAAAGGTAGAAATTCCCATGCTTTTCCCAACTTCACTCTGCCTGCTGTTACTAAAAACTTAAAAAGTAATATCATAAATAGGAATCGGTATCATGGTTTAACTTTATCACATGGTCTCTCAAGATGGCCTGAGGTCACGTGGACTGCCAGGTGGCCCGACTGGGGGTCACCCCTCACAGCCTCCTTTTCACATGACTCGTCTCCCACTTTATTTCTCTCCCATAACATCTTCTGGTTTTAAAAATTAAAACCAGTCATTATTACAGAACAACCCAAGGAATATCAGCTGTTATTTATTGACTAGATATTATGTTTTAGGAGGCTTTATGTAAACCGTCTCCTTGTGAAGTGAACACTATTATTAAGCCCATTTTCAGATAAGAAAGCTGAGACTTAAAGAAGTTAAGAAACATCATAGACAAAGCTATTTAAGTGGAAGGCTTGGCCTATCTGCCAAAACCCATGCTCTCAACCCAGCATAATGCCCCATGCTCATAGCTAAAATGCATGCAGCAGATTCTCTATTCCAGCCACCTCATTTTCAGGACAACGACATGGAAACCCAGAGAGGTAGCGTGACTCATTTGAGGTTACACAATAACTGACTCACATCGTAGCCTGGATCTTTCTTGTCTAAGTCCAGTGGTCCAGGTACGACATGATGCTGCCTCCAACATGATTAGGATTCTGAAATAAGGGACTCATTGCTCACACTGGCTTTTGACTCAAAGAAAAATGACTTGAAATCGTAGTAGAGTTATGTACAGGCAGACACTTAGGAGAGAAAGTAGTGACTGTTCATTTCCAGTTACTTTTCAGCTTCTTTCCATTCATTCTCATCATGCTAAATTGGCAACCTTTGGTGATGTCTACATAAAGTGCTCTCATTGATTTTTTGTCTTAACTGTTTGGATGTTTGGGTATGACTAGGAAGAAACTGCTTTTGCTCATCTCATCTTCTAGTTTGCTCTAACTTTACCCATCATGCTTGTTTAGAAAATGAGACCAGTAGAGTGGTCTTTCTTTGATATATTTTGCATGCTGCATATTAATGCTGATTTTCCGAGGATATACAGAACATTTTCTTCCTCTAAGCTTCATCACTTCCCCATCCAATATTTATCTATCTATCTATCTATCTATCTATCTATCTATCTATCTGCTTACCTATCTATGTGTAATTATATTTTTATTTGATTTCTGTAATGACCAGATGAGAAAACAGATTCACACACCAAGCCAAGTATGATAAAAGAACTGGTTGTCTCACAGACACGATAGTTGACTTTCTATACACTCTGATTCAACTATGTTTTTGCTAGAACATTTCACTGAGCATGTTGCAGAATTCAGAACCACTTCTGAGGTCAACTACCAAACCTACAAATTAATAAAATTAACAAGGACCGTGACTGCATGCAGTGGTGGCGCAAGAGAGGCTATCTCACGAAGTATGCCTCAGATTTTCATCTACAAAACTCTTCTGAAAGATTGCCTGGCTGGAATTTCAATTCTTATTTGCCACGGTATTAATGCATACTATTTTTCATGGATGAAAACAAATGATTGTGTTGAAGAATAATTTGCCACTTCTGTAAGTGGAGTTTGATAGAACTATTCAAAGCCATGTGATCAATGAATTATTTATAAACTACAGTACTAACGTTTGATAGCAATGCTATTGTTAAGGATCTGTCAGACGTTCCAATAGAGCTTGGCTGTATTTTTTTTTCCTGTCTGAGTGTGGATCACTTGCCCATTTTAAACTGTAACAAGGGGAACCTTGGTGGAGAGAATGACATTTTATAACAAAAATCACCACTGGCTCAGTAGATAGCAAAGAAAATTGCCCTCTCCCCAGGTACATTTAAATTCCCAGGTACACAATATTTGGAGGTAAAGGAGTTGGAATAAGCATATATTTTTCTCAAAATAAAACCAAGTTGGTTTATTATCAAGGAGAATGATACAGTATGTTTTTATATAAAGTTAACATACAAATAAAATTCTAGGCATTCAATATTCTACTCATTCTCATACTACCCTTTCCACACTTATAGGGATCACTGTCCCCTGACAGAGTCAGACCTACCCCCTCAATTCTCTCAAGGCAGCATTTCCTAACATCTGCTTTTCTGAACACCATCCTCATTAGGATGAGGAAAATGTGATGCTCACAGCCATGACAGACAACACTAACCTACTGCAGCACTATTACTGCCCTCTTTGCTGCTCAACCTGGCTTGGCCAAAGTGTAATTAACCTGTTAGCTGTCTACGCACTGGTATTCACTGAGGATGCACTCCACTACTCACATTTTATAGGAAGGGCAAACAAAATTTTTAAAGTTACATAGCCAGGACTGGAAGCAATGTCTAAATCCTACTTTAAATCAGTTTAACAACTGTTCTAGACACTGTGGAGAGAGGCACCATGGAGATAATGGCAGAAGAACAAGATACTACCCCAGGGCTCATTAGCTCACTGGATCACCCACTACATTATCTCTATCTCTATCACTCTATAGATCTATTATCTATCTATGTATCTATGAATCTATCTTTCTATCTCTTTTATCTTTTTAGAGTAAAGTATCTAGTTCCTGACCTTAAAACCACAGATGCTCAATGAATAATAGGAATACATAGGATTTGGACATACAGGCCAGGTCCCAGGAGTTGGTTAACAAAAAAAGTAGCCATGTACATTAGAATGAACTGGGTTTCCCTCATTGCTCCCCAACCCACGCTCTGAATTAAAGTACACGAGATCTGCTGAAACTTAAACAAGAGATAATTGTTAATTCTCGTGTGCCACTGAGACTTTGTGGTAACTTGTTATGCAGCAGAAGCTGACTAATACACTAGATGTGAAAAACCCACTTATTTCCCTCCTGCCAACAGGGAATTTGTAAACATGTCATAGACACAGAAACAGTAAAAAGTGACTTTGTGTCATGGCAGTTATTAGAGAGGCTGTTTTTGGGCTCTGATAATATTTTCTGTCAGATAATTTACCCCCAAATTGGCCTGAGAACATTTATTTTGCCTGAGGTCTCACATACAATGATACAACTGCCAATTTCATGGAGGAGGGGGAGAGGAAGTGATCTTAGCACTCCTTACTTGCTTGCTTCTTCATAAAGCTACCCACAGTTGCAAATAGTGGTAAAACTCCTTTGGATAATCTGCATTTTTTTCTTTATAGAGAGAAACTGGCTTTTTGAAATCTGATTAAATGTGTCTTATTTTTAGCTGAATATACACCAGCCCTGATTCAGCCATAAGAAAGGAGTTATTAGTCAGTTTAGGGAAGGTAATGGATGGGACTGTGAAACATGTGTTTTCCAGAATGCAAATAGAAGGCAATATATAGGAATGGTGGAGGCACTCAGCAGTGGACTAAAATTACAGCCTCACTTAGTCACAACCCATGGTCTTTGCCCATGGGCTGAATTAAGTAAGACATTTACTCATTTTCACAGCAACTTGTATAAATAGCTGCTGTAAGGTCCATGAGTTGAAAAAAGAAAGCAGATGTTGTTCAACTTTATGTCCCTACTACATGACCTCAAGCCTGATATTAAGTATATGCTCACTAAGCATTTTTAAATAGACACACAGGAGCCAGAGTGAACCTCTAAAAATGCAAGACCTGTCCTGTCACTCCTCTGTTCAAAACCTTTTTTGTGCCTTCCATATCACCCAGAGATGACCTCAAAGTCCCTTTGATGACCTTCAAAGCTCTACATGGTCTGACCTTGAACTCCTACTCTAACCTCATCAACTTATTCATTCTTCCCTAGCCACACAGTCCTCCCTGTTTTTCAAACTCACCAAACTTATTTCTGTCTCAGGACCTTGGCACTTCTCACGTGACTCCATGCAGTGGTGGCGCAAGTGGTGGCCCAAACTGCTCTTCCCTTGAATATGTGCCTGGCTCAGTTCCTCACTCCCCTGAGGTCTTTATTCAAATATTTCCCTCTCCATTTGACCTTCTATGGCCACCATATGTAAAATTACAATTCCCTGCCTCACTCTCCAACTTCCTGCTTCCATGGACGGCTTTGTTTGTTTAATTTTTTCTTTATTCTTACCCAATATAACAGTAGATATTGATATATTTGTCTCTCTCTCTAGCTAGGGTGTAAGCTTACTCAAATGAAGACATGCTTCTATTTTTTGGTTTACTGTGAGATCCTAAAACAGTACTTGACACAGAAGAGCCATATGATACGTATTTGTTAAATGGGTGATAGGTTGGCGGTTTGTGCCATACGTTGGGTGATTCCATGACGAAGAAACACACCTCGGCAATGAATTCTGTTGCCTCAGTTTAGGACCAGGACTGTCTCCGCAGAACTCCCTTAAAAGGAATGCTAGTTTTAAGACAGGTGGAAGGTGTATAGGAGAGAATGCTTCAAGTTGTTTGTGATTATCTGATCCTGACAACTGGAATAATAACCCAACCTGGTGCTAATGTGCAGTGTAGAAGAAGTAGCAAGTGTGATTTAGTTGCATATTGCAAATCAGTCTACAGCTCTGTACTGGTCAGCAGGAAACAGCCAGATGAGTGTTGTGTCTCCCTAATTAAGATAAAATATCTGATGCATTAGTATTTCCCCTGTCTGCTGCTTGAGTTTTAGGAATAAAAAATCCAGGGCCAGGTAGGCCCCCCACTCCACTCTATGCTACTGAATTATTTTAGGGGAAGGACTTTTAAAAAGCTGATTCAGGACTTCCCTGGTGGTCCAGTGGTTAAGAATCTGCCTTCCAATGGAGGGGACGTGGGTTTGATCCCTGGTCGGGGAACTAAGATCCCACGTGCCTCTGGGCAACTAAGCCCGCGCTCCGCAACTACTGAGCGTGTGGGCCCCAACTAGAGAGCCCACGTGCTCTGGAGCCTGGTGCCACAACTACAGAGAAGCATGTGTGCTGCAACAAGGAGCCCGTGTGTCACAGTGGAGGATCCCGCATGTGGCAATGAAGATCCCGTGTGCCTCAACTAAGACCTGACACAGTGAAAAATTAAATAAATAAATATATAAATATTTTTTAAAAAGCTGATTATTTTCTGATAGAAAGAAGTAGGAAAAGACACCCTAGAAATTCTGAGCTCTGGAAGAGATTGTGGCTGTATCTTTGCCACTATCTCAAAGCCTTAGAGTAAGGCTCTAAGAACAAAAGTTACTTCGCTGGCTCTCCCTGAATGGAAAAGATGGGGGCTCAAGTAAATGGTTCAAAAGTGCCATTAATGTAGCATTCTCCAGGTCAAACCAAACCCAAAGGGAAGGGACTACAAAGCCTTGTCTACCTTGAGTATCTTCTATTAGTTTCATCTTTACCTTTTTCTGTTACATTCACATCCACATATCCCTTGCATAGGCTTTCTTGAATACTGGGATAAAAAAATGCTTAAATCTGATAAACTGAATTGGTGGGCTAAAGAAAACTCAAATACAATGTAAACTAAAGCAGTTTTGAAATAATCCAAATGATAGGGTATAAAATGATTAGGGATGTAGTATGCAAAAGGAAAATTCCAATCTATCAAATCCTGGCAGATAGATAGGAGATTGCACTAGAATCCGGGGAAGAGCAAATGCTTACATTTATTGAATATTGGCAATGTATGAGCAAAGCACATTAGGCACATTATCTAGCATAATTCTCTTTATAACCTCATTAAGCAAGTAGCGTCATCTCAATTTAATGATAGGCATTAGAAGGTTAATATAACTTGACTAAATTATTATAATATTATTTTTTACCAATTAGTAAACACTTGTAGTGAAGTTAGGTAGCTTGTCCAAAATCAAACAGCTGGAAGTGGCAGAGCCATGATTTAAACCTGGGTCTTTCTCTTCCCAAGTCCTTGTCACTATACCCCACCACTTCACTGGTAGCATGATAGGACTGACTTGATAGCACCTCAAAGAAATACAGTATTATACAGAAAACAGCCCATCTGTAGAACTCATTTACCAAAAATGGCATTACAGGAAAGCTCAAAGGTTCAAAAATGGTTCTGGATAAATTCAACACTTACCCACATCTTTGTCTATGTATCATATTTTAATTAACTCACAAGCTGAATAGTATTGCTTACAAGATTTCCCATCTCCATGCCTTTGTATGGACATCGTTCTTTCACACAGGATGCCTCAAACTTGAATTCAAATGCTACATATTTTCTGAAACCTAGATAAAATGCCTGTTTTCTTTGAAGCCATCCCATATTTACTCAGGAACATAGATACTTGCTTCTTTTTACACCTCATTGGGACCCAGGTTTTTTTTTTTTTCTGATTTATTGCTATGATGCAGAGTAGACATGCAGAACATTGTTATAAAATGAATGTATGAAAATAGATACAACTCCTACTCCACAAGAAGTAAGAGCCAGAACAAAAAGAATAAAAATTCTAGGAATAAACCTACCTAAGGAGACAGAAGACCTGTATGCAGAAAATTATGACACTGATGAAAGAAATTAAAGATGATACAAATAGATGGAGAGATACACCATGTTCTTGGATTGGAAGAATCAACATTGTGAAAATGACGCTACTACCCAAAGCAATCTACAGATTCAATGCAATCCCTATTAAACTACCACTGGCATTTTCCACAGAAAATGGAAACAAAAAATTTCACAATTTGTATGGAAACACAAAAGACCCGGAATAGCCAAAGCAATCTTGAGAAAGAAAAATGGAGCTGGAGGAATCAGGCTCCCTGACTTCAGATTATACTACAAAGCTACAGTAATCAAGACAGTATGGTACTGTCAGAAAAACAGAAATATAGATCAATGGAACAGGATAGAAAGCCCAGAGATACACCCATGCACATATGGTCACCTTATCTTTGATAAAGGAGGCAAGAATATACAATGAAGAAAAGACAGCCTCTTCAATAAGTGGTGCTGGGAAAACTGGACAGCTACATATAAAAGAATGAAATTAGAACACTCCCTAACACAATACACAAAAATAAACTCAAAATGGATTAAAGACCTAAATGTAAGGCCAGACACCATCAAACGCTTAGAGGAAAACATAGGCAGAACACTCTATGACATAAATCACAGCAAGATCCTTTTTGACTCACCTCCTAGAGAAATGGAAATAAAAACAAAAATAAACAAATGGGACCTAATGAAACTTCAAAGCTGTTGGACACCAAAGGAAACCATAAACAAGACCAAAAGACAGCCCTCAGAATGGAAAACATATTTGCTAATGAAGCAGCTGACAAAGGATTAACCTCCAAACATACAAGCAGCTCAGGCAACTCAATATCCAAAAAACAAACAACCCAATCCCCAAATGGGCAGAAGACCTAAATAGACATTTCTCCAAAGAAGATATACAGATTGCCAACAAACACATGAAAGAATGCTCAACATCATTAATCAGTAGAGAAATGCAAATCAAAACTACAATGAGATATCATCTCACACCGGTCAGAAAGGCCATCATCAAAAAATCTACAAAGAATAAATGCTGGAGAGTGTGCGGAGAAAAGGGAACCCTCTTGCACTGTTGGTGGGAATGTAAATTGATACAGCCACTATGGAGAACAGTATGGAGGTTCCTTAAAAAACTAAAAATAGAACTACCATACAACCCAGCAATCCCACTACTGGGCATATACCCTGAGAAAACCATAATTCAAAAAGAGTCATGTAGGGCTTCCCTGGTGGCACAGTGGTTGAGAGTCCGCCTGCCGATGCAGGGGACATGGGTTCGTGCCCCGGTCCAGGAGGATCCCACATGCCACGGAGCGGCTGGGCCCGTGAGCCATGGCCGCTGAGCCTGCGTGTCTGGAGCCTGTGCTCCGCAATGGGAGAGGCCACAACAGTGAGAGGCCCGCGTACCAAAAAAAAAAAAGAGTCATGTACCAAAATGTTCATTGCAGCTCTATTTACAATAGCCAGGACATGGAAGCAACCTAAGTGTCCATCAACAGATGAATGGATAAAGAAGATGTGGCACATATATACAATGGAATATTACTCAGCCATAAAAAGGAACAAAACTGAGTAATTTGTAGTGAGGTGGGTGGATCTAGAGACTGTCACACAGAGTGAAGTAAGTCAGAAAGAGAAAAACAAATACTGTATGCTAACACATATATATGGAATCTAAAAAAAAAAAAAAAGAAGAAAATGGTCAGAAGAACCTAGGGGCAAGACAGGAATAAAGATGCAGACCTACTAGAGAATGGACTTGAGGATGGGGGAGGGGGAAGGGTAAGCTGGGACAAAGTGAGAGAGTGGCATGGACATATATACACTACCAAATGTAAAACAGATAGCTAGTGGGAAGCAGCTGCATAGCACAGGGAGATCAGCTCGGTGCTTTGTGACCACCTAGAAGGGCGGGATACGGAGGGTGGGAGGGAGGGAGATGCAAGAGGGAAGAGATATGGGGACATATGTATATGTATAACTTATTCACTTTGTTATAAAGCATAAACTGACACACCATTGTAAAGCAATTATACTCTAATAAAGATGCTAAAAATATAAAAATTAAAAAAAATAAATAAGAAAAAAAGAAGTAAGAGCCAGAGCTGCTTTCGTTGACGTCATCCCAGATCGGCACCTTTGAGAGCAGCCAGGCCTACTAAGAACTTGGCTTTGTGTGGGCCACTGGTCTCATCCCTTTTGGCATCTGTGCATATCCTTCTAAAACCTCTCTCACTTGTTATTAAGGAGGTACAGGTAAAATATTAAAGATAATTTACAAAGATGGGATTTTTTACCCAGTGCAAAACATCACATGCATTAAGCAATGTTTTGGCTGTCATGGTTTACATCAATACTTGATACAGAATTCAGAGAAATGTTCTTCTCCTAGAAGCACATGAGGCAACTTTGTAGAAGGGAAATAACACCAGCCTAGGGGCCAGTAACTGTAATCCCAGATATGCTATTTTGGGCAATCATTTAATCTCACTAAGCTCAATTTTCTCATTTATAAACAAAATTAATCATATTTTTCTGCCTGTTTTGGAGGGTGGTTCCAGGAATCATATGAAAACATACTATGTCAGATATGTTCTGTGTAAGCATAGTTTAAATTTTTTTTCACTAAGTAACAAAACCCCATAACTTGTTAAGACAATCGTGATCCCATAAAACCCCACATGGATTGACCAACCAGCCCATTAGACAGCTGGGTGGGTGGGAAGAGAATATTTAAATCTATCACAAATCAGATTTCTTTTAAATAAGGCACTGTCTTATTTCTGAGGTTGCCTACTGCTAGCAATACTATCACATTAAAATTCATAGAGTTTCTTTCTTCTTTTTATAGGGTTTAAATATCTCAAAGGTGAATTGGGAGGAAAAACAACTCCATGTTTAATGTGATTACTGCTCCTCAAGGTTTCAAGTCGGCATTTAAGACCTTGTCTCAAAAACCTTAATGGAAGGTAAAAATATGCTAATTAGGATAATGGGGATTTATTTATCTAAGTATAAGGATCCTTTTGGGGAAGGAAGATGCTTCCTTGGGCAGCTCCCCCACTCAAGTGGGAGTGGAAAAAATACATTGGGAAAGTGATAAAGGTTTGCTACTCTATGAAACTATTTTTAGAAGTCACTATTTTCCCCTCTGCTTGGGGAAGATTTAAAGCTATGACCAAGACTCTGAAGGATTTCTCAGGGGTCTGAAACCAGTAGATATTCACCCATCCCTCAGCCTCTTGTGTAATTCTTCCTTCACACACACACACACACACACACACCGCCCTCTGCAATGCTCTTTGGATCTCACTTCCCCCATTAAGCCTGCCTGCATGAGGATAACCCTGCATGTCATACTGAGCTCATCATCCTTCTTTATCACCCTTTTTGTTGTTCCTCCCAGGAAAATGGAATACTCATTTTATTGGTCAGATTCTAGATTACTTTAGGGAACATTTATTAGTGGATGGAGTCACTGCAAATTAAGAGGTTACACATATGGTGTTGAGGAACAGTATCAAAACTCTTAAGAAAGTTCAATGTTAAAATAGAATTTGAATGAACTAATGAACATTCTAAATCTAGAATTCTTTCCCTAATATCTGTCTCATGTCTACAGAAGTAGACCCCTTATAAAAGTCGATGGCATAATAAATTTTCTTGGTTTTCTTTCCCTTCCAGATAACTGAGTTTGATTTTCTCCTTTATTCATACTTGCAGTTCTGAGAATCAGTTACAGGCCACTGTAAGGAAGGGTATAGGTATGAAAGGTGAATAAAAGTAAGTTTTTCTGTCTAGGCATTTGTGTTTTTGAAGTTTTATTATTGGGTTCCAAGGAGTTTATTCTTGTATACTCGAAATATTAAAAGATAAGCTATCTCAGGCCTCCTCCTCTCCGAACTCTGTCTTAGAGATGTGGGCATTTAGGGTCTCTGGCTGAAGGAATTAGTGGGAGCAAGTATGGTACGTGCTATCTCTTTGGAGTTTATAAAATCCTTGTGAAAGCCTTTATTTCTGAGTCAGACTGGGACTGGGGCTTTGCTTGACTCTAATGATACAGGACATGCCAACAGGAAGAGCAAATCCCAAGTTCTGCCAACCTCGTGGTCTCTTTTCTCAGAGACATTGACTGGAGGGGAGAGGGTGGCATGTGTGTTTCATTAGACATGACACCTGGATGTACCTCTCTCTCTGCTTTTCTCTCTTCTATATCTTACTTCGGAGGTAAGTGTGAATACAATCACTGGAGGCACCTTGCTAATATATAGATCCTCAGTTTCGCGGGGAGATTCTGCATTCTACCGGGTTCTCATGTGAAGCAGGTGCTGTTGGTCTGTGGACCACACACAGCAACGGCCTGAAGCTTCAACTCAGCTTGCCAGACAGTGCAGCCCTCTGCTAGAGTAGCAGGCACAAATCCACCCACCAGGCAGCTGGTATTCTTCTTTCTTTTGCTTCTACTGCTCATATGAACAACTCCCTCAAGCTCTTTTTGTGGAGGGATGATTGCAAACGTAGGTAGGGTCTCCTGGTGCTAATACTATACTAGTACCTCCAAGATGTTACCACTCTTTCTGTATTCCACTATTCTTTTTAGAATTCTAGATTTAAAACTGCAGTAGTGAAGTACTTACTATCTAGAGGATGATGGCCAATGGCCAGAAGGGTATCACTGTCACTTGTATTCTTTTTTCCCTTGACTTATATTTAAGTTTCTTAAGACATCCAGTCTCCATGGAAGCCATCATCAGTGAAGTTGCTGATATTTCTGGAGACTCCTGTGCAAGGGCTAGTAAGAGCTTTTTCAAACGTAAGGACATCAGAATTAAAATAACTTTCACAAACACAGCTTTAAACACAAATGGAAACTCAGCAAAGCTACAGAGGCACATGAGCCAGCTTAACGAGTCAGGCAGGGAGAGAGATAATTATTCTCGTTAGAATGTTATTCTCGTTAGAATGTTAGCAGCCTCTGTCAAATACCTGTTCCGTGGTATCAGTAATAATACTGAGTTCTATTTCTTCATGTGATGGTTCTTCTATAAATGTTACTGAACATTTGCTTTGTGTCAGGGACCACGTGAGGTACTGCAGGAATTACAAAGATAAAAAGACAAGTGCCTGCTTTCCAGAGATCTAAATGCAGGCCAGAACTAACAGATTAATAATATGAGTTTGTAAAGGATTTACTAGGCCATTAATGTATCCATCTAATAGGTATTTATTAAGCCACTGCCACGAGCCACATCACATTAATTATCATGATGGCCCTTATTTTCCTCTATATTCTAAGATTATTTCCTCCAAGGAAATGTGGGTTGGAGAAAAGAATTCTAGAGCATGTTCTCCAGTAAAGAGTGTGGGATTTTAGATATGACTTAAAATATACAATACATTTAAAGTTACTCTTTGGGGTAAGAGCAATGCATTAGGTGATGGGGGGATTTGAGTTCCCATTCCCATTTAACTATTTGTCAATTGTAACCTTGGGCAGAATACTTATTTTTCTCATGTATAAAGTAAAAACACTGACTTATGTAATCTCCAAGGCCCCACTCAGCTATAAGTTTCTTCTGTGCTAATCAACATTGGGTTTGAAATCAGAGAACCTGGTACTTCTGCTCACTAGCTTGTGAGCAAGCTTTCCTTGGCAAAGCCAGTGGATGTTCCTGAAGCCAGGTTCCTCATCTGAAAATGAAGAGAGAAATGATGCTATCTAGAATTGCAGACCTGGCATTTTAACACAACGCCTGGCACTTAGTAGGAACTACAAAGCTCTTTTTCAATGGCTGAATACTTTTCTGCTTTGTGAAAATTAAATGAAATCATGCATGTGAAAGAAGTTTGGAAATGTTACAGCCCTGTTCCAATAATGGTTCATATGCTTATTATGAACTCAGTTTACATTATTTAAAAAAAAACTTCCCTGTGTCCTGGGCTGAACATGGTTCTTTATCCAACATTATTTGTTAAAATGGGGGTGCATCTCTAAATTCCACAGCACACATTAAAACAGTAAAAAGTAAGTCTGGGAAAAAATGACTGGGTATGCCATTTGCTGAGCTATTAAACTTCCCATCAGAAAGCTAGAAACTCAGAAAAGCCAGCAATCCATTCTTAACATGCCTACAAGATAAACTAAACAGGAAAAAAAAACAAACAAAAACAAAACAGCTTGGGCTCAGAGACTTCCCTGTAAGGTAACTTTATTCCTCATTTCTAACATTTCCAATTTCCAGGCAACAGTCTCTTAGTATGGACTTGCAGGTTTTATATGAGAATGACAAGAAGTTTAAAGTATGAAAATGTGTTGCTTCTGTTGCAGAGAATTTGTCTTAGGTTGGAATTTCTTTGAAATGATGGTTTGATTTCAGCCTGTCAATGTTATTTAAATGCCACGGTAGTTTTTTTCACCCTGGTCCCACCACAGCCCCAATCTATCCCACCATTCTAGGTTTTCAGCTGCTGCTTTCCTATTCTTGAAAAGGGTTGTAGGGAGGACCAGATGTAGTTTGGTCTGGCTTTGATGTTCTTCACACTTCTCATGTTTCCCATGAATGATTTCTCTCATTGAGAGTTAACTTTGAGCTGCAGGGAAAGTTGAATGTTCTCAAAAGACTAAAAAAAATTCCCTTAGGTATGTGATACAAAGAAAGAACATTGCTGCCTTATTTCTGCTCGAGTTCATCTATCTAGAAAGGCAGGTCAGTGGGAAGGCTGGAACAAAGGCTAGGTTAAATTAACACTGGTTCCAATATTCACTATTTATATATTGCACCAGGAAACCGTTTGGGGGCCTCATGGAGTGGGCTGGAAAGGAGAGAAGGCAAAGATGGCTATGAATAAATGTTATAATAGATGAGAGCTAATGTTTCCTCAGGGGTAGTATGGGCCAGATATTTTATTGGTAAGAACAGCAGCAAAAATAGAAGCTATACCAATAACTACAAAGAAACTACCATTTAACTGAGTGCCTACTATGTGTCATGTACCATAAGAAGGTTGATCATATATGCTGATTTTCTTATTCATTACAAAAACCATGTGATATTTTCACAGATGAGGAAGTGGAGGTAAAAGGACGTTAAGTGATTTGCCCAAAATTATGTAACTAGAATAATACAGAATTAGGTTTCAAATCAAAGTCCATCTCAGTCTATAGCCCATGGTTGTTCCATTTCATCATGTTATGGAGTATCAAGAAGGGTCTCAAGAACATGTGCATGGTGGCATTATCTTTTGCATACCCCTGATTTCCATGGCTTATATGAGGAAAGAAGGAGTTGGCTCTGGGCTGACAGAGTGACCCCTTTTTGCTGACAGAATAAAAGAGCACAGATATTTTTTCTTGTTTAAAGCTAAAATTAATCTGAATTATCAGATGTTGGCAAAGGGAAAGAGAAGTGGTAGCAAAGGTAGACAGCATCTACTATTAAAGCAAGCATTTTTTTTTGCCAACAAAAGGGTGGCCCCTGGCACTCTGAGTCCACTCTCCCTGCACAGCAGCTGAGCTGCATCAGGGTCAGGTGAGCACCCTGAGACTTGCCATCCCTGGGCAGCAACTGATTCACAACCAGCCTGTCTGAGTGCCCCAAGCCTCAGTCTCTTCATGCAGCAGACAAGCCACAACGGGGATAGACAAGCAACACAAACCCAGCCCTCTCCCTGTAGTGGCCAAGCCACAAGAAGACCAGGTGAGCACCCTGAGCACCACCCTTCCTGTGCAGCAACCATAGCCCCATCAAGCTGGTGGGCACACACAGCCCACATGAGTGCCGGGCTCTGGGGGTCAGGGGAAATTGTGCTTCTAGACCACGTGGAACAGCTCCCACACAAGACTGCTCCTTCAGGACTGAGGGAGGTAACCATTTTACCTAATACAGAGGAGACAGAGGGATATGTTCCAAACCAAAGAAGAAGGCAAATCCCCAGAAAGAGACCTTAATGAAATAGAGATAAGCATCTTACTTGATAAAGAGTTTAAGGTAGTGGTCATAAAGATTCTCACCAATCTCAGGAGAAGAATGGATGGCCACAGAGACAACCTCAACAAAGAAATGTAAAAGAAAGTAGCACACTGAAGTTATAGTTGAACTGAAAAATACTCTAGAAGGGTTCAACAGCAGAATGGAAGCAATAGAAGCATGAATCAGCAAGCTGGAAGACAAAGCAATGGAAATCACCCAGACAAAGCAGCAAAATGAAAAAGGAATTTAATAAAGAGAGGATATCTTGAGGGACCTCTGGGACAACATCGAATGGAATAATACTCTCATTATAGGGGTCCCAGAAGAAGAAAAGAGAGAAGGGACCAGAAAAATTATTTGAAGAAATAATGGCTGAAAACATCCCTATTCTGGGAAAGGAAACAGATATCCAGGTCAAGGAAGCCCCAGAGGTTCCAAACAAAACTAATTCAAAGAAACAACAAAAAGGAAAATTACAGGTCAATATCCCTGATGAACATAGATGCAAAAATCCTCAAAAAAATTTTAGCAAATCAAATTCAACAGTACATTAAAAGGATCATACACCATGATCAAGTGGGATTCAGTTGGAGATGCAAAGATGATTTAACATCTGCAAATCAATCAACATCATACACCATATTAACAAAACAAAGCATAAAAATCATATGATTGGGCTTCCCTGGTGGCACATGGTTAAGAATCCACCTGCCAGTGCAGGGGACACAGGTTCGAGCCCTGGTCCAGGAAGATCCCACATGCAGCGGAGCAGCTAAGCCCGTGCACCACAACTACTGAGCCTGTGCTCTATAGCCTGCAAACCACAACTACTGAGCCCACGTGCTGAAACTACTGAAGCCCGCACACCTAGAGCCCGTGCTCCGCAAGAAGAGAAGCCACCGCAATGAGAAGCCCGCGCACTGCAATAAAGAGTAGCCCCCACTCGCTGCAACTAGAGAAAGCCTGTGCACATCAACGAAGACCCAACACAGCCAAAAATAAAATAAATTTATGAAAAAATCATATGATCATCTCAATAGATAAAGAAAAAGCACTTGACAAGATTCAATATCCATTTACCACAAAAACTCTCAACAAAGTGGATATAGAGGGAATGCGCCTCACCATAATAAAGGCTATATATGACAAATCCACAGCTAACATCATACTCAGCAATGAAAAACTGAAAGCTTTTCCTCTAAGATCAGGAAAAAGACAAGGATACCAACTCTTACCAGTTTTATTCAACATAGTATTGGAGTCCTTACCATAGCAATCAGATGAGAAAAATAAATAAAGAGAGCCAAATTGGAAAGGGAGAAGTAAAACTGTCACTATTTGCAGATGACATGGTACTATATATAGAAAGTCCTAAAGACTCCACCAATAAACTATTAGAACTGATAAATAAATTCAGTGAAATCGTAGGATACAAAATTAGTTTACAAAAATCTGTTGCATTTCTATATACTAATAATAAACTATCAGAAAGAGAAAGCAAAAAAAAAATCCCATTTAAAATTGCATCAAAAAGAATAAATACCTAGGAATAAATCTAACTGAGTACTCTGAGAACTATGATATTGATGAAAGAAATTGAAGATGATAAAAAAAAGGAAAGATATTCCATGTTTATGAATTGGAAGAAATTATATTGGTAAAATGTACATACTACCCAAAGCAATCTACAGAGTCTACACAATCCCTATCAAAATATTCATGGCAGGGCTTCCCTGGTGGCGCAGAGGTTGAGAGTCCGCCTGCCGATGCAGGGGACACGGGTTCGTGCCCCGGTCCGGGAAGATCCCACATGCCGCAGAGCGGCTGGGCCCGTGAGCCATGGCCGCTGAGCCTGCGCGTCCGGAGCCTGTGCTCCGCAATGGGAGAGGCCACAGCAGTGAGAGGCCCGCATAGTAAAAAAAAAAAAAAAAATATTCATGGCATTTTTAACAGAACTAAAACAAATAATCCTAAAATTTGTATGACACTACAAAAGACTACAAACAACCAAAGCAATTTTAAGAAAGGAGAACAAACCTGGAGGTATCATGCTACTGCAAAACTACAGTAATCAAAACAGGATGGTACTGGCAAAAAAACCCAGGCATATAGATCAGTGGGCAGAAAAGAGAGCCCAGAAAGAAACCCCCACTTATTTGGTCAATTAATCTACAACAAAGGATATACAATGAGGAAAACAGTCTTTTCAATAAATGATATTCAGAAAACTGGACAGCTACAAGCAAAATAATGAAACTGGACTATTTTCTTATACCATATACAAAAATAAACTCAAAGTGGATTAAAGACTTAAATGTAAGACTGGGGACCATAAAATTCCTAGAAGTAAACATAGGCCGTAAGCTCTCTGACATTGGACCTAGCAATATCTTTTTTGGATCTGTCTTCCCAGGCAAGAGAAACAAAAGCAAAAATAAACAAATGGGACTACATCGAACTAAAAAGTTTTGCACTGCAAAGGAAACTATCAACAAAACGAAAAGGCAGCATACTGAACAGGAGAAGATACTTGCAAATAATGTATCCCTTAAGGATTTGATATCCAAACTGTATAAAGAACTCATACAAATCAATATCAAAAAGCAAATAATCTGATTAAAAAATGGGCAGAGAACCTGAACAGATATTTTTCCAAAGAAGACACACAGGTTGCTAACAGGCACGTGAAAAGATGCTCAACATCACTAATCATCAGGGAAAAGCAAATCAAAAGCATAATGAGATATCATCTCACACCTGTCAGAATGGCTATTACCAACAAGACAACAAATAACCAGTGTTGGCGAGAATGTGGAGAAAAGGGACCCTGCTTGTAATACTGGTGGGAATTTAAATTGGTGCAGCCCCTGTGGAAAACAGTATGGGGGTTCCTCAAAAATTAAAAATAGAATTACCATACAATCCAGCAATTCCACTTCTGGGTATTCATCTGAAGAAAACAAAAACACTAATTCAAAAAGATAGATGCACTCCACTATTCATTACAGCATTATTTATAATAGCTAAAATATGGAGGTAACCTAAGTGTCCACTGACAGATGAATAAATAAAGAAAATCTGGTATATACATGCAATGTGGTAATATTTAGCCATAAAAGAGAATTAAATCTTGCCATCTGTGACAACACGGATGGACCCAGAGGGTATTATGCTAAATGAAATGTCAGACAGAGAAAGACAAATACTGCATGATTGTACTTATATGTGGAATCTAAATAATGAAACAAAACAAAATAGAAACAGACTCATAGATATAGAGAACAAATTGGTGGTTGTCAGAGCGGAGGGTGGTGGGGGGTTGGGCAAAATAGGTAAAGGAAATTAAGAGGTACAAACTTATAGTTATACAATAAGCATGTCATGGAGGTGTAATATACAACGTAGGGAATATGGTCAATAATATTGTAATAACTTTGTATGGTGGCAGATGGTAACTAGATTTATCATGGTGATCATTTTGTAATGTACCATTATGTTGTACACCTGAAACTAATATAATATTGTATGTCAATTACAATTCAATTAAAAAAACTCTCAACGTATCTTTTTTATGTGAGTACATCCCTAGACTCTGGCACTGCTCCTGAAGTGGAACACTGAAAACAACACAGGGGCATAGGGAATGTGAAATAGAATTATATCATTTATTTTTACAAAGTTTTTCTGGCTTTAGCAGGTAAAATAGGAGTTTGGTAGAGATGGAGCACGCATGCATTTAATCTACAAGCTGAAGTCAGATCTTTTTCTGAGCTCCACCTCCTCCACTTCACTGTACCCAGATTCTACACTATCATCTCCTCAAACAGGTATTTTTAGTGGGAAATTGGCTAAAACTCTGAACAAGTAGGGGCATTTTAGAGGTTATTCACATATCTCATCTACTGATAAGGATTTTCTAGTTATGCTAAATGCTGAAGGGTTTGACTGTCCAGTTATCTACATACAGAGCTTTCTTTTGTTTCTTCCTTCAGGGGTTCTCAAATTTTAATAAGCATATAATTAGAGTTGTATAATGTAATGGTCTTAAGTAAGATCCAGATGTGGCATCTGGAAGCACTATTCATAGGACCTCTCAACTTCATACTTGATTTTGCCATGCTCTGAGCATTAGAATTTTGGAATGTCTTCATTAGTCTGAATTTGTAAGAAGTGTCATTCTAAGAAATCTTTTCAAAAGTCACAAACCTGTCTGGACACAATGAGCTAGGACATAGAGAGCTCTCAGGAAATATCAGAGCTTTCTTTGACTTTGCAAAATTTTAATCAAATGCTAGGCTGGTTTATGTCCAAGAGTGTTTCCTATGTTTTCCTCTAAGAGATTTTTAGTGTCTGATCCACAGCAAGATCTTTTCTGACCCACCCCTAGAGTAATGAAAATAAAAGCAAAAATAAACAAATGGGACCTAATTAAACTTAAACGCTTTTGCACAGCAAAGCAACCATAAACAAGACGAAAAGACAACACTCAGAATGGGAGAAAATATTTTCAAATGAAACAACGGACAAAGGATTATTCTCCAAAATATACAAACAGCTCAGCTCAATATCAAAAAAACAAATAATCCAATTAAAAAATGGGTGGAAGACCTAAATAGACATTTCTCCAAAGAAGACATACAGATGACCAAGAGGCACATGAAAAGATGCTCAACATCACTAATTATTAGAGAAATGCAAATCAAAACTACAGTGAGGTATCACCTCACACTGGTCAGAATGCCCATTATCAAAAAATCTAGAAACAGTAAATGCTGGAAAGGGTGTGGAGAAAAGGGAACCCTCCTGCACTGTTGGTGGGAATGTAAACTGATACAGCCACTATGGAGAACAGTATGGAGGTTCCTTAAAAAACTAAAAATAGAACTACCATATGATCCAGCAATCCCACTACTGGGCAAATACCCTGAGAAAACCATAATTCAAAAAGAGACATGTACCACAATGTTCATTGCAGCACTATTTACAATAGCCAGGACATGGAACCAACCTAAATGTCCATCGACAGATGAATGGATAAAGAAGATGTGGCACATATATACAATGGAATATTACTCAGCCATGAAAAGAAACGAGATTGAGTTATTTGTAGTGACGTGGATGGACCTAGAGTCTGTCATACAGAGTGAAGTAAGTCAGAAAGAGAAAAACAAATACCGTATGCTAACACATATATATATGGAATCTAAAAAAGAATGGTACTGATGAATCTAGTGGCAGGGCAGGAATAAAGATGTTGACATAGAGAATGGACTTGAGGACACAGAGGGGGAGGGGAAAGCTGGAGCGAAGTGAGAGTAGCATCGACCTATATACACTACCAAATGTAAACTAGATGGCTAGTGGGAAGCAGCAGCACAGCACAGGGAGATCAGCTCGGTGCTTTGCAACAACCTAGAAGGGTGGAATAGGGAGGATGGGAGGGAGGTCCAAGATGGAGGGGATATGAGGATGTATGTATGCATGTGGCTGATTCACTGCGTTGTGCAACAGAAACTAACACAGTATTATAAAGCACTTATACCCCAATAAAGATCTATTTTTAAAAAGTGCTAGGCTGGGAGTTTTGTGCACCAATATCACAGTCTATGTGGTATGATCCCAGGAGTAATTACTGCTGTTTGAAATAAAAATCAGGAGTCCAGTGACAGTCCTTATTTTAGCGGTTATCAAAGGGATGTCACAATGTTACTAGTGTGCTGTGAACCCTTCATGTGTTTGCGTTCAAATTTTGATAAGTAAGTACGATTAATTTTTGCTACAACTGAGGGTTCATATTATCATAGTGATTTCTGTCAGATATGATGTTGTGCTGAGTGAGATTTAGGAAGCCCTGTAAGTACAGAAACCTGCTGACAGAAGAGGCTAATAATGATATCAAGTCAGCATGAAGAAAAGAGCTTGGGTTACTCAACAATTTTGCATTGTGGGTATATTAGGGAGCTTAGGGAAGTAAACAGTCTGCATTGGGTTGAGGGGCAATCATCAAAGAGGAAAAAACAATGGCTATTTTGGTATACATTGAAATATTATGCTATTTTAATAGAATTGTGCTGTAATTATAATGGACATATTAATTGTTATCTTCAGTCTCTTAATTGCTTTAACGTGTGACCAAAATTTCTGGTATTTTAAAGGTTGAGGATCACTAGTTTAGCACCCCAAAACCTTATCCTTCAAATACTATAAGGAGAGCAGCTCAGTATTTACCCAGTGAATGGGAATCTACGATCCACGTGCTTATGTGTGGAATGCTCCAGATTCTCAGGAGGGTTTGGGATTTGAGGAAGCACAAAAGTACGGAGGAATGGCAAGTTTGGAACTTCCTTGTATTAAAAAGCTGGGAGAGTGACAACAGGAAATCAAATGCTCAAAAAATAATTTTAAAAATACACAGCTAATTAAAATTGCTACATGCAGGACTTTGAAGGGGCAGAATATCAGTGGTTGAATATGTATTTGATGAATAGATAAACAAATGAACGGTAGAACTGGAATTTGGACTCAGAACTACCTAATCACCAAAGCCCACTTTATCGAGCTATTACATATTAGGCATAAGCCATAGATCTATTTACTACAGGTCAGCCAAAATTTAATTAACAAGATTAAACTTGATCACGTCCTTCTCCTACTAAAGCCCTATGATGATTTTCCATCATTCAGAGAATAAAACCCAAACTCCTGATCGGGGCTGGGAAGGTCACCTACTTCTGGGTCCTCATCCTTTTTGCATTGGACACTTTTGGTTTTTCTAACCAACAAACCAAGCTTGTTCCTGCCCCAGAAGCTTGCATTTGCTGTCCCATCAGTCTGGAATATTCTTCCCCTGGATCTTTTCAGATCTCTGCACAAATGCCACCTCCTAGAAAGGCATTCAGTAGTTACCCTAATTGTATGCTCTATTTCTTTACCTTACTATCTTTTTCACTATCTGAAATTAGGTGCTTTTATTGACTTTTTATTGTCTTTCACTCTCAGTAGTATGTGAGTTCCAAAGATTCCCTAAGTAGAATCACTGCAACAGTAGGGTCAAAAATAATGCCTGACACATAGTAGGTACTTAACTAATATTTATTAAATCAATGAATGAATTCATCCTCTGAAGCAAAGACTGAATGCTGGTTGTAATCACGAAGACATTTCTTTTGTCTGGAAGATAGAGAATACCTTGGAGGGTTAGGGAGGTGAAAAATAAAGTCTAGGTAAAACATCGTCACTTTATGAAAGCACAAGATTGATCAAGGAACATAAGCCCCCAAACTGTACGAACAAGGCAGCAAAAAGATGAAGTTGAAACGCAGAACTAAAAGGGTTTAAAGTGTGTGGTTATATTCGCACCGGTCAGGTTAAACTTCATGACCTCAAAATGATGCAAGTAAAAATGAATTTTGGCCAAAGTTAGGTGATGAAAAACTTGGCCACAGGGTCACAAGGCAGACATAATTTTGATGTAAACAACCTTCCCTAGCGAGGGCAGTGTCCTATTTGTGTGATTCCAATGTAATATTTTAAAGGGCTGCGGCAATTTTGGCCAGACAGAACTATACAAGTCTCTAGTTAAGCTGAAATCACTTAACAGAATTCAGAATATGTTATCTGAGTGTCAATTTGTGAACTCTTAGCTCTTGCTAAGTTCTGAAAGATGACAAATCAATTCCCATTCAGCTACCCGTCCCAAGGTTAAGGTATCTCTGAGGCACGATCTCCAAGACTCAGATGGGGTTTGGAATTTAACAGTTATTGTTTCAGGTGAGAAGTATAATCTAATGAAGTGTGCAGTAATATCCTGTGGTGAGCACTTGAACATTAATATGCTTGGAATAAGGCACTGGGTCTCATCCAACCTTGTCATCTATATTGAATTTAACGCTCCCAGTGAACGCATTTTGAACAGCCCACCTCAAGTGGATGCGATCTCTTTCGATTTTTATTCTTCCTCCTAATAGTTTAATACAGCTGAGTAACTCCTGGGGCCTTGGTACAAATCAGCAGTGTTGCTCCCTGCTGCCAGTTATGGGCTGGTGCATGATTTAGCTGGAAACTGACCTTCCTACAACACCTCTCTATTTCTTCCGCTGAATCTCATTCCAGGAGGTGACTGAGAAACCCAACAGCTAATTCTCCCCCGAGGGTGTCCCCCTACTGGCTCGCGGAGGGCCTTGGCAGATGTAGGATGTGTGACAGATAGGAACTGGCAACCTCTGTTTTCTTTTATAATTAGAGCTAAACTGCTTTGAGAAGTGGTTTATTGCTGGGGGTTAACATTATGCAGTAGTTTCTGGATTCCATATTTGGTAGGGCATAGAGAATAAGGTATAATTCAACACCGATCAGTTCCGTTTTCCTAGTTGAGCTGGTTACCGCCAAAGGCTAAGACACAGCGTTTATTTTTTCAGGATATTTGCATGAATTCTACATAACAGTCCCTATCCAAAGTGTGGGAATAATAGCTTTTTTTTTTCTACAAGCCATCCATGTAAATATTAGATAATTATTTAACTAACATTATTGTACAGGCAACTGGAGAATCCAGGTCTCAGGAAAGGGACTGTTTATATCAGCTCTGTTGGGAATGAATGTCATAACAGAAAGTGGAAAGGATAACTTTGGGCAGAATACCCTCTTTGGATTTTAAGGGGATCTGATAGTCTCTGTAAAAATCAGATTAAACTAGATTCATTAAAAAACCTCCATTCCTTCCTGATATAGGTTATATAGTTTTGCTCTCTTGGGGAAAAAGCTACAATTTACTTACTCAAAAAGACAGCAAAAATGGGTCAAAATGTCACCTTAATCATTTATGGGGAGTCTGCTCTGTGCTGAACCCTGTGCTAGATACTACAGCTGAGAATGCTAAGGCTCAGAGAAGTTAAGTGACTTTGCCAAGGTCTCACAGCTAGTCAATGGCAGCACTAGATTTGAAGTCAAGTTCTTTCTGACCCTAAGTCCAATGTTTTCCTAACATCTATCTGCAATCACGTTTTGCAGTTCTATCTACCAGCCATGGATGACTCCCTAAAAAAATAAGCTATTTCTGAGGTATGGGCTCTGAAACATCCTTCTAAGATACTACTATTTGGTGCATTAGGCACTGAAATACTTCAGGGATAGTCTCTGTAAACTCAGTTTCCATTTGAATGGGAACTCATGTCTGTTCTACTCATGATTTCTGGTGTCTGGCAAACAGGAAGTGCTTAATAAGTAATTGAGTGATGAGTGAATGAATGAATGAATAAACAAATGGTCCACACAAGCAGAGTCTAAAATACTTTCCTAAAGAACTCTGCTCTATGTTCTGTGGCAGGCTGGATAGGAGGGGAGTCTGGGGGAGAATGGATACATGTATATGTATGGCTGAGTCCCTTTGCTGTGCACCTGAAACTATCACAACATTGTTAAATGGCTATACTCTAATATAAAATAAAAGCTAAAAAATTCCTAAGTGGGAAGAAGTTAGATAATCAGATCTGAGTAGGGTTGCTAAAGTAAAAAAGAAGAAGCACTCAAGAATATCCTTAATTCAGGCTGTCGGCTCTGCCTGGATAATTCTACAAATCTTTGCATATTTGTCTCATTCTCTCCCTTTAAAGCTCATCTCCAATGCCATCTCCTCAGAGGTGCTTTCCTCAACCTGTCTGGAGGTTACCTGAAATCTAGTCACTTTCTGCCCCCTGACCCTGATTTATTTTCTTTCTAGCGTTCATCACCAAGGCTATCTTGATTATTCGTTCATTTGTATCTTTCCTTAGCTATTGTTTCCTACCAGGCTAGCTGGCAGCTGGCTTGTTTCACGACTATATCTCTGGTGCCTAGGCATACGGTAGGCACTTCATAATTATTTCTTGAATGAATGAAGCCAAATCCTTGAGAGCGGGCTCAAATAGGGATTTCAGAGGTCAAGGTCCAAGAGAAGTGTAAAGGTCCAAGAAGTTGAAGATTAGTTAATGCAACAACACATAGTTGATCCCTCCAAAGCCCTATGCTACCTGTCTCTCTCCAGAGCTGGGGAACCTATACTCCATCTCACACCCTCTCTTGGAGCTACCCTGCTCTCCAGCACCTACTCCCCACAAAGACTGCTTGGACGAAACTATTACCATCACAGTCTTTCAAATTATTCCTCAGTAACTGAACATAGCGGTGTGAGAAAACAGATTCCACTCTATGACATCAACACCTTCTGATCTCAGTGCAAAGCGGAGAAGGTGTCCTGCTGGTCCCTGGCTGGAGAGAACTAAGACTCTCTTAGCAGACAGAGTGTGTTTTTGTGAACTTCAGGAGGTATCACTCTTCAGGATCAGTCCATCTAGAATCATCATCTCTCTGACCATTGTTACCATTTTGGTCCTTTTGGTTTCCTTTTATAAAAATCCCTTCATTGATTTCTCATCATCATCCCCATTTTATATGGGAAGAAATGGAGGCTCAAAGAGGGAGCAGAGTCTGGCTCACAGCCACCTGGCTGGAAGAGACTTTGGAGGAATTTGAAACCAAGTTAATCTGACTTTAAGGACCATACTTCTCTACACTGATAGGTAAATGAAAGGCTGCCCGACGCTGAGCTTTTCATTTTAGCCCCAGTTTTAACAAGGGGCTGGAGTGGTAACCTTCATCCTACTTCATTCTATATCCATTTTGAAAATGTAAGTTGTTTGGTTCTCTGCATTTTCCTTCAGCCCTAAACTCCCTATCAGTAGAAGTCATTACATCTAAATAGTTTTGAGTCTAGGATGCTAAAAAGTGAGCAGTGAGATGACTAAAACATTCCAACATTGAATAGTCACAGGGTAGATGGGAAACATTTTCCAGGGATGGTTGACCTAACATCTGGCAGCAGAGGCTGCACTTCATGCAGTAGAGCCCACTCTTCTCATTTCCTCACCCTTGGTCCCCAGCCAGACAGATGGCTTCATCTTCCACTTGTGTTACTGTGCTGCCTTTCTCACCCCGGGATTCAATAAATGAGCCTAACCTAAAGAAACGTGATGCGGGAGAGCTAGGCTGAGTTGGTATTGGGGCAGGAAATGCCACTGTTGATCGTTTGGGCTTTTCTTGAGAAAGCCTGCAGGTTTGGGGGAGAGTTTATCATTTTCTAAAAGGCACATTCTGTTCTTCAAGGCAAGAAGGGAGATTTGTCTAAACGCAGTTCACCCTCGAGATAGTTTTTTCTGGAGCCTGATGAGCTAGGAACAAATAGGACTGTGTCAGTAGTGCATTTGTCATACAATGTGAATTGATAATAATACTGATCGTGGGGAGTGGTACCATTGCTGACATTTATCAAGCGCTTATTAAGTGCCAGCCTGCCCTTTACATTACCTCACTTCATCCTCAAACTGATCTTCTGAGATAGGTATTATTATCGCCATTTTTCAGAGGCTCAGAGATGCTAAGGAATTTTCCCAAGGCCACACAGCTAGAAAATGGAAGGTGTGAGACTGGAACTCAGATATGCTATAGCAATGGTTCTCAGCTTGGGGCTACTTTACTTCCCATGGGGACGTTTGGCAATATCCAGAGATATTTTTTTAAATTAGCTTTTTATTTTGGAATTGTTTTAGATTTATAGAAAAGTTTCAAAAATAGTAAGAAATTTCCCATATATCTCATGCCCACTTCCTCCTATTAATAACATCTCTCATGTTAATAATTAGTATGGTACACTTGAAAAAAGTAATGCACCAATATCAATACATTATTATTAAATAAATTCTATACTTTATTCAGATTTTTGTTCCAGGATCCCATATTACGTTTAGGCATCTGTCTCCTTAGGCTCCTCTTGGCTGTGACAATTTCCCACACTTTCCTTGTTTGTGATGACCTTGACCGTTTTGAGGAGTACTGGTCAGATATTTTGCAGACTATCCCTCAATTTTGATTTGTCCGTGCTTTTCTCATGATTAGAGTGGGGTTATGGGTTTTAGAAGGACGAGCACAGAGGTAGAGTGTCATTCTCATCACATCATATCAAGGGTACACACGATCACCATGACTTATCACTGGTGATGTTAACCTTGACCACCTGGCTGAGTAGTGTCTGTTGGGTTTCTTCACTGTGAAGTTACTCATTGTATCCCTGCTTTCCATACAGTACTCTTTGGAAGGAAGTCACTAAGCACAGCCCAAAGTTAAGGAAGGGGAAGTTACCCATACCTCCTTGATGACTACCTAACTCATTTTATATATATATATATATATATATATATATATATACACACACACACACACACACACACACACACACACACACTCACTCATTAAAATGAGTGTTGACATACATTACTTGAAATACTTCTGCAGAGGAGACTTGCCCATTATCCCCATTTACTTAATTGTTCAATCAATTGTTAATATTAATATGGACTTATGAATATTTATTTTATACTTAGGGTTATAACCCAATACTACTTTATTTTGTTGCTTAAATTGTTCCAGCTTTAGCCTCTGGGGGCTCTTCTGTGTCCCTCTGATACACCCCTATCATTAAATTTGTGTGTGTGTTTGTGTTTTGATAGCTATCTTTTTTTTTCTCCAGCCATGGAATCACCCATTTATCCAGAAGTGTCTTTGCTCGTCATGCCTTGGGAAGAGTGCTATTGGCATCTTGTGGGTAGAGGCCAGGGATGCTGCTAAACATCTTGTGATACCCAGGACAGCCCCCACAGTGAAGAATTATCTGGTTGAAAATGTCGACAGTGTCAAATTGAGAAGCCCCAGTCTATTCCCAGAAGTTAAAATGAGTCATATCGACAATTTTGGCCTACTATTTATCCAGACCTTCTGAGTGAAAGTGTGGGAAAGGTGTGGACACAATCCATGGACCCCATACAGTGTTCCAACCAAAATGAAAACATTAGGCTGATTCACAGATTCTTTTGCACTTGCACAAATTTTCCTTGCCTTTCTGCTTGTCTGGAAGAGTAAGATATATTTGACAAAAGGAGAAAGGATTTTTCAAGTAGAACACATAAGACAGAAGGTGCTATGAATGGAAACATGAATTTAGGATCTGCTAAATTAAAAGTAAAAGCTTGTGTCCCTGGGCAGCTCTATTACATTTCCCTCTCGCCCTTCTAGCAAAATTCTCTTTGGTAAGAAGAAGTAAGACTCCTTTCCAATCCTCCTCTATAGGAGGATATTTTAGAATTTACCCTGGAGAAATTATATGGCTGAAAATTACAATGCAGTACATGGTAAGAGGAACAGACCCACGGCTTGTTTGTGCCTTCTCTTGAGTAAGTACAGTTAGAGTGGGCAACAATTACTTCCTCATGTTTGGTTGTCACAAGCTCCTAACACTTCTTCATGTCAAATTTCTGTTTGTAGTTGACTTTCACATTATAATACTTTCAGCTAGTAGAGCCTGCACACACTCTCCTCTGTGTGTTTTTTCTCTCTGTTTTTAGAATAGGATGGGTATTCTATCCCTCTCTCTTTCTCCCACCACTACTCCCCCTTACAGTACATGCAAATTCTTGCAAACAAAAGGACAAAAAAGCAAAACTATGAATGAAGACAAAGCCAGGTCATTCAGAGGAAGTTAGAGCTTATGAAGTTCAATCACAGGGACTCCAAAACATGCAGAATGAAACAGCTTCAGCCAGAATGAATTACCATCAAGTGCGGATCACCTTTACTTCTCATCCTCACCCCAGCACATGCAATGATTCATGATTGAAAGGCAGCTGTGTGCAGGGAAGTTACTGGCTTCAGAAAAATTTCTAATCCTGGCTCAGTCACTGCCTAGCTAGTGACCCAGGGCCAGTCATTTCACCTCTTCAGCCCTTTGGACACTTGTTTGTGAAATTGAGCTAATTTTACCTACTTCATAGAGTTGTGAGGATTCGAAGAAATTGTGAACATATAGCACTTTTCATAGTGCTACATGTGTAGATGTTATATTTATTACACTGATGAGATATACATACAACTGTACACACATTATACTGCGATGGTGATTAATAGATGAAAACACTTCTGAGAAAAAGTGAAGCTCAGATAAGTTAGTTCACTGCTGTAATCTTGGTTTCTTCATTTATAAAAGGTAGAGTGGGACAAGATGATACTTAAACTTCCAGAGTTACTAAAATCCTATGATCCTAATAAATACGCATTGACATAAGAAACATTAGCTACTTAGGAATCATACACATATGATTTTGTATATGAATCATATACCTACATACATATATAATTGTATAATTATTATTACTATTATTTATCATAGGGGTGTTTATAGATCTCGCCCATCCTTATAGCTGCCCGAAAAGATTACATAATTTCCAGTCCAAATTCTCTCTTTATCTTCCCCTCTTTGTAATCCACTCTTTTCCTTTCCCCAGCCAGGAGACCTGGGGATACGGATCCAGAAAATGGCATAGAAGGGAAGACCCAGAGAGGCACGGGTGGAGAAGTAGGACTTGGTGAGAGGAAGAGAGAAGGCTGGGTTTGCAGAGGGTGGGAAGAGGGCGGACAGTAGCAAATGAGAGTTCCAACAAGTTTCAGGTGTGTGGAGAAAAAAGGGATATAGAAAATGTTGAAAGTTTTGAATTGGATCTCTTGAATTGTCTTTTGAATTTAGGTGAGGGAAAAGCCTCTCCCTCCGAACTGCAAATGGTATATACGATTGCCTGTTCTACTGTCTTAGTCTATTTGAGCTGCTATAACAAAACACTACAGACTGGGTACCTTATAAACAGCAGAAATTTAGTTCTTACAGTTCTGGAGGCTGGAATTCCAACATCAAGGTGCTGGCATAATTGCATTCAGAGGTCAGGGGCCTCTTCCTCGTTCATACCCAGCACCTTCTGGCTATATCCTCAGTCGGTGGAAGGGGCAAAGGATCTCTGTGGGCTCTCTTTCATAAGGGCACTAATCCCATTCATGAGGGCTCCACCCTGATGACCTAAGTACTTCCCCAAAGCCCTACCTCCTAATACCATCACATTAAGCATTAGAATTTCAACGTAGGAATTTGGGGGGTGGGAGCACAAACATCCTGACCATAGTATCTACTTTGACACTTGGGTATCTAAAAAGCATTTTAATACCACCTGTCCAAAACTGCATCCCTATGCTTTCCCCTAAATCAGCTTTTCTCACCATGTTTCCTGTCTCAGTTGGGGACAATTCAATCCTTTAAATTGCTCAGGAGAAAGTCTTACAGTCCACCCTTCTCTAATCTTTCTTCCATACTTATATCATGTACTCAGAAAATGTAGTCAGTGCTACTGTCCAAAACCAATCTAATTGTTTCTCAGAATAATCAGAATCTGGTTATTTCTCACCACCTCCACTGTTACCACCTTTGTCCAAACCACCATTATCTCTTGCCTGGAATATTGAGAGAGCCTCATAGCTGGTCTCCCTATGTCTGCCCTGGCACACCAACTAGAGTAATGTGGTTAACATTTCAATCAGATTATGTCATTTCATTGCTCAAAACCCTCCAATATCACTTTATTCCATGCAAAATGTGATGGTTAAGTCTATGTGTCAATTTGACTGGTCCACAGAGTGCCCAGATATTTGGTCAAACATAATTCTGGGTGTTTTGTTGAGGGTTTTTCTGGATGGGTTTAACATTTACATTGGTAGACTGAGTACAGATCAGATCACTGTCCCTAATGTGGTGGGCCTCAGGCCTTAGTTGAGGGCCTGAATAGAATGAAAGGACTGACCCTCCCCTGAATGAGAGGGAATTCCTCCTGCTGATTACCTTCAAACTGGGTGAGACATCAGGTTTTTTCCTGCTTTTAGACTAAAACTGAAACATTGAGTCTTCCTTCATCTCAAAGCTGCTGGTCTTCAGACCAGAACTACACCATCAGCTTTCCTCAGTCTCCAGCTTATCAGCTGTCACCTTCTGTAAGCATGGGAGCAAATTCCTTATAATCTCTCTCTCTCTCTCTACACACACACTCACACACTTATCCTATTGGTTCTGTTCGTAAGTTTCTCTGGAGAACCCTGACTAACAAAGTAAAATCCAAAATTATGATATATAATGCCCCACACATTCAGACCTCATTACCACCTACCCATTCTTTTAGACTTAAAGCCTGTTGTCTATGGCAGCTTTCATACCACAGTGGTAGTGTTGAGTCATTGTTATGGGGACTGTACGGCTCTCAAAGCTGGAAATCTTTTACTATCTCTTTATTGAAAAAGTTTGCCGACCCCTGCTCTAGTTGCATACTGGCCTGCTTGCAGCTCCAAGAAAGGGTCCCGCACTCTTCCACCTCAGGGCCTTTGCACTCGCTGTTCCCTCTGTCTGGAGTATTCTTCCCTCAGGTATCTGCATGATTCACCCCTCAGCTCATTCCGGGTTTTGGTCAAAAGGCATCATCTCAAAGAGGCCCTCCCCTCCCAGAACTCCCAAGTCATTTTTCTTGCTGTGTTTTTCTACATATCATTTATCATTACCTAACTTATCACACATTTTATTTATTTTGATTATCATCTGTCTTTCCCCGCTTAATGTAAACTCGATCAGTGTGCTTTTTGTTTAGTCCATTTACTGTTGAATCACTCGTGCCACGAGTAGTGGCTGGCATACAAGATGTTCAAGAGAAATGTTGAATCAATGAATGGAATCCATCTTTATCTATTTCTAGACTGTTGACCTGTGACTCCTGAATAAGCGGGTACCAAAGATTGAACCACATGGGTCACAGATTATAAAGGGTTTCACTTGCCAACTTAGCTTAAGTAAGCATGGATCAGCACAGAATCACATTAAATGAAATAGCAGTCCGAACAAAAATATAATAGAAACATATTCCATTTCCTCTGAGAACACAAAAAAGGGGGAGTGTATGCTCTAGTCATTACAAAATTTTTTCTGTTAATCTTTTTCTTTTTTGACCCTTCTCCCACTCTCATAAGCATGTGTCATCCTTTGCTTACTCCCTTGACTCTCTGACTTTCCCTGAAATGACTACATTTGCTTTTCCTGGTCTTATTATCTTCTGATCCTCTTCTATTTGTCCAGACCATCTCAACTCTAATCCTTTAACTCCATTTAGCAAATAGGAGTAGAAAAAAAGAGAAAGAGAGATAAACCTCAAGCACAGAGATTGTGGACAAAAATAAGTTCTCATGATGAATAGACTTTTATCTCTTTTATTAAACAGTTCCTGAGAGTCTGCTGGGCAACTTTGCACAGTTGCTTCTTTCATGGAAGCAGATATTCATGGGTTTTAGTCATGTGGATAAATGAAAGGATTGTGGTGATTTGGTGACCTTCCTCTGAGATCCTACATTATAGCCTTCCTTAACTCTTTGTATACAATTAAAAACCATCATATGTATGTAGCTCTTTCCTGAATGCAGCACCACACCCCTGTATATAGATATAGAAATAGACACAGAAATATATGATATATGATATATGATATATCTATATCTAATACAGATGATATATATGATCTATATCTGTACATCTATACCTATAATCTCAGGAATACTATACACCCCCAAATAATGATCAGATTGTGTAGTGAATCAATATTAGTAGAAAATAGATTACAACTTCCCACGTGCTTTATTTAGTCCTTCTTGATTCATATGGTAAGAAGTTTGACTCAAACTGGTTTAACCACTTAGGGAATTTGTTAGCTCTCGTAACTAAAATGTCCATGAAATGACTTCAGGCATAGTGTGATTCAAAGGCTCTAACTGAGTCAAATAAGCCCCCAGTTTCTTCAGAACCCTAATAGGGAGACTAATGAAGTTCTGTGGCAGCAAAAGATGTAGGTCCTCCACACAATTCCCTCTTGGTTCTTATTTCAGTGCAGTAAGACATGACTTCCAAATCCTAACATCTGTTCCTCTTTGCCTGAAGTCATCCTTTTGTGGCTGAAACATCCACTCTGTTAGTGCTGAGGTCAGGTCACAAGTAGCAGGGATGAACCCCACAAGGAAGAGCCCTCAACCAATGACTGATGGGGGTTCATGTGTACCTCTGTGGCGGGCTGCCTCTGAGGCTCCTGTTCTACACAGGCTCCCACAGTCCACTAGCAGGATGAAGCTCTAATTCCGCTCAGCTGTAACTTGCTTGATAACATCAACCAGTGTCTCCTGGGATTACTTCTCAAAAAAAACCATTTACACTGAAATCTTTGTCTCTGGGTCTGCTTTTGGGGGATTCCTCCTGGTTGAACACATCATAAACCTCATCCTGATTGGACAAGTTGGGACCACTTCCTCATCTCTGCACCAGTCACTGTGGCTAAGGGGATAGGTGTGTTCATTGGTTAGATTGGGATCACATTCTCTACCCATAGGCCAAGAGTCCAGTCTAAGCAAAAGCATGTGGGCTGAGGGTGGGGTAATGGTGGTTCCCAAAGGACATTAAGGGAAATAGAACCTAAGGAGGCCATGAAACAAAACCAACAATGCCCACTGTTTCCTATGTTTGCTATATCCATCCATCAGGCAAGTACATTTGTGTGCCCACATTGTTGTCTAATGGCCAGACCGACATACTTTGGTACCGATAAGCTAGACTATAGGTCGGCAAACTGTGACTTATGAGCCAAATCCAATTGCTAGTTTTTTTTCTTTTTGGTAAATAAAGTTTTAATGGAACCTAGCCATACTCCTTTGTTTATATTGTCTATGCTTGTTTCCATGAGGTTGAGTAGCTGCAACATAGATGTTATGACTCACAAGGCCTAAAAATATTTACTATCTGGCCTGCTATGGTCTGAATGTTTGTGTCCTGTGCCACTCCCCACACACCCATCCAAATTTATATGTTGAAGTCCTAACCTCCTTATAAAAGAGTCTCCACAGAGCTCCCTAGCTCCTTTTGCTATGTGAGGATACAAGAAGATATCTGCTACCCGGAAGAGAGCCCTTACCTGACCATGCTGGCACCTGATCTTAGACTTCCAGCCTCCAGAACTGTGAGAAATAAATTTCTGTTGTTTACAAGCTACCCAGTCTGGGATACTGTGTTATAGCAGCCCAAACTGAGTAAGATATAACCTTCTGCAAAAAAGAAAAATTGCCAAACCTTGAGCTACACAGTAACCGCTTTGATTTCTAGAAGTTGTCTCCTAGGTTCCAGAGCAGGACATGAACAATTGTTATTCTCAACCCTTCACTCTCCTTCTCTGTTCCTTCATCTGAGGAGCAGCTCCTGCACAAATGGTGATTAATTTAGCAGATTCCACTTGTCATACTTCTGCAGGCAAGAACTATGCATTAAATCACATAACACCCCCAGTGAGTCTTTTCAGTAACCCAGTATCCCTGGTACTGCCACTGGAATACACTTAATATAAAATGCAACCTGAGTTCTTCGAAACACAGTTGTCACAAGTATGTTTAATTCAGTGAAGTCTCCCTTATTTGGCCTGAGAGAACGAGTTACTGAAAGGCAAATGTTTGTGGATTACCAACATATGGTGACCATCTCAGGTGCGCAAAAGTGAACTTGATTTCTACAAAACTTTCTGATTTTATGATTCAAGAATTCCTAGAGAGAAAAATTAACCTAACCCCTTTCAGGATTTTCTCAGTCCGGTCCAGAGATTTTTATTTAAGTTACTTCTGGCTTAAAACTCAGGATCATTCAGAAAACCCCACAAAACCGTCTTGAGGTTCTCTCCTTCCCTTTAATTCAGTACTGATTTTAAATGTCCCAAGGCTAAGATAATTGCTATAAGATGCTACTGGGGAGTCAAGTCCATATCTTAGACTTATTCTATCTTGGTACTTTGTTAGAGTTTTTTTTTTTTTTGCGGTACGCGGGCCTCTCACTGTTGTGGCCTCTCCCGTTGCGGAGCACAGGCTCCGGACGCGCAGGCTCAGCGGCCATGGCTCACGGGCCCAGCCGCTCCGCGGCATGTGGGATCTTCCCGGACCGGGGCACGAACCCGTGTCCCCTGCATCGGCAGGTGGACTCCCAACCACTGCGCCACCAGGGAAGCCCTTGTTAGAGTTTTTTAATACTGAAAACTTGTCTTGCCTGAGTCTTGGGTGTGCTATCCAGTCTACGATGGCACTTCACCCTTCACAGTTTACGGTCACTGATGTCTAGCAATTCTGTCCCTTGAGATGGTCAAGGTTTGCCATAGCTCTGATCCCTATGCCTTCAGGTCATTCTCCATCATTCCTGTTTTTGACTCCAGGCTCATTCAGATTTTTCAGCCCAAGCTCAGTCTTTTGGAATCTGTCCTAAAGGTTTGATTGTTGTCCTTCATCTTTTGGAGGGCCACAGGAGATGGAGAATTACTGCAGGGTGCCAATCCTCTCTATTCACAAATCCCAAATCAAAATCAGTTGTGAGGTGGTTTCCCCTCTCCATCACCAGGACTTATTCCAAGAAGGGGAGACAGAGTAAATGGCCCCTGGAATGTCTTGTCTGTCTTCTCATCCAAATTCTTTTCTCTATCTGCAGCTTAGAGGATCTTTCATAGAATCTGGGGGCAGGAAGAAAACATCTTTCCTGCTCGTTCCTCCTTTTGGAGCTAAGGTTGTCACTTTTGCTCTCAGTAGTGGATCCTGTGTCTTCTACAACTGGTGTTCATCCATTTGGCTCCTAAAATGGATGGTTGGCAGCTATACTGGGAAGTAGTTAATAGTACTTTGGTAAACACTTTGAAAATGTATTCTGTTATACTGAGTTGTTTTTAACATCCCAAAAAAGCAAAGGATTATCCTAAATGATAATTATAGTTAGCATTTCTTTGATGCAAAGAATATGCTAAACCTTAAGCTAAGCTCTTCATAAATCTCATCTAATTTCCATAAATCCCTATAGGATCGGTGTGATCATAATTTCCATTTTGGGGGGGAGAATTTTTTTTAATTCAATTTCCTCTGGCATTTGTTGTGTTTAATAAAATACCTAAATGTCAACCAGATTTATAGAAGTATATTTAAAGCATAATAAGTAGTAAACACAGATTATTCATGGACAGATACAATGCAGAACAAAAAAATCTAAATTAATGTGATTTTTGTTTTCCTCCCCATTCAGAAGTAGTGTTTGCTTGCAAAGTTTTTTTAAAAAAAATTTCTTTTCCAGCTGTATTAAGGTATACTTGACAAAGAAAAATTGTAACTATTTAAAGTGTACAAGCTGATATTTTGATACACATATACATTGTGAAATAATCACTGCAATCAACCTAATTAACATATTGATCACTTCACATGGTTACCATTTTCTTTTCTTTCTTTATGTACCTTTTTCTTTCTTTCTTTCTTTCTTTTTTTTTTTTTTTTTTTTTGGTGGTGAGAGCACTTAAGATCTACCCTTTTAGCAAATATCAAGTATAGGATACAGCACTGTTACCTAGAGTCACATTGCTGTATTATAGATCTATTATATTAGATCTCCAGAACTTATTCACTCTCTACAACTGAAATTTTGTACACCTGATCAACATGTCTTTATTCCCTCTGCTACCCCCAGGCCCTGGCAACCACCATTCTACTCTTTGCTTCTATGAGTTTGACTAGTTTAGACTTCACATAAAAGTGAGATGGTGCAGTATTTGGCTTTCTTTTTTTGGTTTATTTCACTTAGCATAATGTCTTCCAGGTCCATCCATGTCACAGATGTTAGGATTCCTTCTTTTTTTAAGGCTGAATAATATTCCTCTGTGTGTGTGTGTGTGTGTGTGTGTGCATGTGTGTGATCTTTCTTAATCCATTCATCTGTTGATGAATATTTAGGTTGTTTCCATATCTTAGCTATTGTGAATAATACTCACCTGAACATGGATGTGCAAATATCTCTTTGAGATACTGATTTCATTTCATTTGGATAAGAGAGGAGTTTGAAAAGATTAACTTAGGTCATTTATTATTTATTTTTTCACATGCATTTTTTAAAAATTAATTCTTATTGGAGTATAGGTGTTTTGCAATGTTGTATTAGTTTCTGCTGTACAGCAAAGTGAATCAGCTATACATATACATATATCCCCTCTTTTTTGGATTCCTTTCCCATTCAGGTCACCACAGAGCACTGAGTAGAGTTCCCTGTGCTATACAGTAGGTTCTCATTAATTATCTTTTTTTTTTTTTTTGAGGTACGTGGGCCTCTCACTCTTGTGGCCTCTCCCGTTGCGGAGCACAGGCTCTGGACGCGCAGGCTCAGTGGCCATGGCTCACGGGCCCAGCCGCTCCGCGGCATGTGGGACCTTCCCGGACCGGGGCACGAACCCGTGTCCCCTGCATCGGCAGGTGGACTCTCAACCACTGTGCCACCAGGGAAGCCCAATTATCTATTTTATCCATAGTAGTGCATATATGTCAATCCCAATCTCCCAATTCATTCCACCCCCGTCACCCCCCATATCTGTTCTCTACATCTGTGTCTCTATTTCTGCTTTGCAAATAAGTTCATCTGTATCATTTTTCTAGATTCCACATATAAGTGATATTATTTGATATTTGTTTTTCTCTTTCTGACATACTTCACTCTCTATGACAGTCTCTCTAGGTCCATCCAGATCTCTGCAAATTTCATTCCTTTTTATGGCTGAGTAATATTCCATTGTGTATATGTACCACATCTTCTTTATCCATTCTTCTGCTGATGGACATTTAGTTTGCTTCCATGTCCTGACTATTGTAAATAGTGCTGCAATGAACATTGGGGTACATGTATGCTTTAGAATTATGGTTTTCTCCAGGTATATGCCCAGGAGTGGGATTGCTGGGTCATATGGTAGTTCTATTTTTAGTTTTTTAAGGAACCTCCATAATGTTCTCCATAGTGGCTGTATCAATTTCCGTTCCCACCGACAGTGTATTTATTTAAAAAAATTTTTTTTAACATTTATTTATTTGTTTGTTTATTTAGGCTGAGCTGGGTCTTAGTTGCAGCATGTGGGATCTTCGTTGTGGCATGCAGGATCTTTAGCTGCAGCATGTGTGTGGGATCTAGTTCCCTGACCAGGGATCGAACCTGGGCCCCTACATTGGGAGTGCAGGGTCTTACCCACTGGACCACCAGGGAAGTCCCCAACAGTGTATTTAAACATGACCACATAACCTCTATGAGATAGGGTTTAATCCTAAGACTCTGGCTTTCTAATGAGCGTCCTTAACCACTAAATGGCACTACCTCCTCACAGACTCTAACAACCTATATTTCTCTTTTTTACTGAAGCAAGGCTTTGCAAAGATCCTTCGTGGATTCCAGCAAGACCCCAAAAATGGCTCTTTCATATGAGTACAACACCTATTACTTCTGATCAGTTGTTGAGTTCATACATGTCTGCCCTTAAAACAGTCAGCTCTTCAGTGGCAAGAGTGTAATTTATCTTTATGTCCCTGGGGCCTCACACTTAGTACGTAGATACATTCAAGTGTCGCATGACTGAAGAAATTAAGCACCGGTAGAAAGAGGCTCTATGAACTGTAGTTATCCTCACCTCTTGCAGAACAGTGTTCATTCTTGGCGTATATAAACTTTGCAGACACCTTTTAGCCACATGAATATATTTGTTTAAAACGGCTATGGATGCCAACATTTTTGAAAACTATATCAATAGTTTTCAAACATGTGCTCCCTCCCTCCCTCCAGCCCACTTTCAGTGAACGCCTACTATGTACATGGTTCTGGGCTGGATGCTGGGAACATAAATCTTGCCCTTGTGAAACTCTCATTTGATTTGTGGAGTCAGAAAGATAAAGAGATAATTTCAATGCAATATGATAAGCACAAAAGGAGAAGTATGAATAGGAGGTTATGGGAACCCAAGAAAGGATCAGCTCCTTGGCTACGGAAACGTTCATGGAAAAGTTAAAGGCGGCAACTTTCCTAAAGAAAGTTGACAAAATAATACAGAAGTTAAGAGCAGTACTGTGGTAGGCTTCACAAGATGTCCATCCCTAATCTCCAGAACACGTGAATATGTTTCCTTACATGGCAAAAGGGATTTTACAGATGTGATAAATTAAGAGTTGAGATGGGGAGATTATCCTGGATTATCCAGGCGGGCCCCACATAATAAGAAGTGTCCTTTTAAGAGGGAGGCAAAAAGGTAGAAGACTAAAAAGGAGATGTGACTATGGAAGCAGAGTCAGAGAGAGAGAGAGAAACAGACACAGAGAGAGAGAGAAATGCTGGCTTTGAAGGTGGAGGAAGAGGTCATGAACCAAAGAACACAGGCAGTCTCTAGAATCTAGAAATGCCAAGGAAACAGATTATCCCCTAGAGCTTCCATAAGGAATGCAGCCCTGCTGACACCTTGATTTTAACCCAGTAAAACTCATTTTGGACTTCTGACCTCCAGAGTTGTAAGATAATAAGGACATGTTGTTTTAAGCTACTAAGTTTGTGGTAACTTGTTACAGCAGCAATAGGAAACTAATACAGCTACTTTGGAGTCAGAATGCCCTGATTTGAATTCTCACTCTTCCTCTTCCTGGACAGGTACCCCTGGATCACTTTTATGAGTTCCCTGTTGCCAACCCTCAGATTCCTTCTTATGCTGAATAATAGTATCACATCATAGAGGTGTTGATCATCATGGTGCTGGGCATACAACATGCACATAACAAGTATGAGCTAATAAGGTGATCCTTGACTAAAGCCTTGAACCCTCCATAGGAACATTCCAGGAAAAGGGAAGAGAATATAGAAGGCATGACGTCATGAGCTAGGTGGGTACTGTGAGAAGTTTGCTATGGCTGCAGTAAAATATTCAGGGTGAGAAGAATCCAGATATGAGGCTGAAGGGATGGGAGAAGGACAGATCGTGAATGCCTATATGGTATCTTCAAGAGTTTCAACTTTAGCAGGTTGACTAGGAAGCCAGGAGTGATCTTTAAGAGAGTGAGGGCCATGATGAACTTGGGTATGTATTTAGAGAGATAGCTCTTTTGCCCCAAATAGTGTAGGGATGAAGAGATTTGTTCGAGGGAAATAAGAGTGCAAAATGTCCTTCAGTCTTACAAATAATGAAGATAATGATGATCCAATGATGGCTGTCATCACCATCATCATGAAAATGCAAGTATTTCTTTTTTTTTTAACGCAAGTATTTCTTGAGTGCTTCCTTTGTGCCAGGCACTGTGCTAACTGCTTTCCTAAGTTTATCTAATTTGATGATCCCAGCAACGCTATAACTTGGTACATCATTACCCTCAACATACAGAAGGAAATATGTCTATTTAGAAAGATTAAGTGACTTGCCCGAGGTCATCCAAGTGGAAAGGAGTGGAGAGAAACTTCAAGCCCAAGCTTTTCTGATGCCAAGGGTTATGGTTTCACTTGCTGTGAAATTTCACTTCTATCTCTGTGGAACACTTTCACAAGTGAAGCCATTTTTGATGACGTCCTTGGGTCTTTAAAAAGTAAATAAAGCCTCCATGAAGGACCCTCATTCTGTCTACTGAATCCCATTCTTCTGAGGTCCACACAAGAGCCAGTGTTCAGTATAATAGTTTCTCTATGAGCTCATTCTGCAATCTAGCAGTCATATATTCTAGAGACTACTTAATCACCAAACACCTTTACTGCTGTGGATTTATGTCCTCCTCTGCATTCAGCAGATGAAAGTAACAGCCATTGATGAACCAGCAAAGCACTGCTGATGTTGGCACTCTAGAAATATAGCCAATTAAATTCATTGGGTAGAAAGGAACCCTATCATAACTGTTGCTGGTGACAGAGACTGCTGTTTGTCTTAGTATAGGAAATAAACGTAATCAACTTTTGCTTTCCAAAAGTGCATCAGAGGCAGTATCTGCCCTTCTGGGTGCAGAAGATGCGGTGATAGAGATGTGCGATCTTATCTGGAATGGGTGAGACAGGAGATGGATGGAAGACGCTTGGCTTATGGGATCATATAAAATGTCCTTCATTAGGGATTATTAAGGAGAACTTGCCCAACTTCTGTCATATACCCTTCAACAGTAAATGTACTCAAACCCCAGAAAATCAGGACAAGAAAGGACAGACTGGAGTGTGAGTTTGCAAACTTAAGGCCAAAAGAAATTGAAGAGTGATTTCAAAGGCAAGGGAGGACACTTGTGCTTCCTAACGCCAAAACAGGTGGAAGAGGTTGAAAAAAAGAGAAATAGAAGAAAAAGAAGGAGGGAAATATGGAAGTGTGTACTTCAAGAGCTAGGGAGTTTGAGCTAATCTAGTCCAGCGTTAGCAGATAGAGGACATTTATTCTGTTTTATCCAATGCAACCCTGCAGAGTGGGATCTGGGTATTAATACTCTAACCTCAGTTTTCTCTGTCCTTCCAATTTCCTTCTCATGCTGTTGGCTGAACCAAAATAACAGCCAGAAAATATGGAAACATACAGGTCAGCCTTGAGGCAGAGATACAGTGAAGAGTACATACAGAGGGGCAAAAGTGGGACATCTGCAACACGGCAGTGGGAAATTAATCTCTACTCTAATAATTAGAAAGGGCTCCCAAGCCCCTAGCATAGTAAAAGGGCTGAGTAAAGCCTTCTAATGATGAGCCGTATATCTCAGGAGTTTAAGCTGGTCACACCAGGACAGATACTTAGCTTCTTGGTAGCATCTCCCTCCTCTTGTAGAGAAGCAAGTTGCAGTCTGGTGCTTCTCTCTTGTTAAGCCAATCATTTTAATAAATACTTGGTGACCAAGTTTTTACTTGCATAACAGCATCATGAGCTAGACCCAAAGTCAGACCCATGCTGAGTGAGTTACAGGGCCTGCTTGCCTTCAAGAACTGACAGTCCATAAGCTGCAGACATTTATCTCTCCTTGTCCCTATCTTCTTGGAAATTTCCTCAACATATTTCTACCAAACTATTGTCTCCTTTAGGGTAAGCTGTACAGCTGCTTTTGAATATAGAAAGCACTTCTCAAACTTATAAGAAGAAATGAAATACCACCACATAATTCGTAAGTATGCACAATGAGATATCAACTAATACCCGTCAGAATGGCTATCATCAAAAAAGTCTACAAGTAACAAATGTTGGCAAGGATGTGAAGAAAAGGCAACCCTTGTATGCTGTTCGTGGGAATGTAAATTGGTACAGCCCCTATGGAAAACAGTATGGTGGTTCCTCAAAAAACTAAAAATAGAACTACTGCATGATCCAGCAATTCCTTTCCTGGGTATATATCTGAAAAAAAAAATGAAAACACTAATTCAAAAAGATACATGCACCCCAAAGTTCATAGCAGCATTATTTACAATAGCCAAGATATGGAAGCAACCCAAGTGTTTATCAACTGATTAATGGATAAAGAGGATACACACACACACACACACACACACACACACACACACGAGAATATTACTCAGCCATAAGAAAGAATGAAAAATTTGCCATTTGTAGCACTGTGGATGGACCTAGAGGGTATTATGCTTAGTGAAATAATTCAGACAAAGAAAGACAAATACTGTAGGTTATCACTTATATGTAGAATCTTAAAAAAAACAAACGGGTATAACTAAACAGAAACAGATTCACAAATATAGAAAACAAAATAGTTGTTACCAGTGGGGAGGGTGGAGGGTGGAGGGGCAAGATAGGGGTATGAGATTAAGAGATACAAACTACTATGTATAAAACAGATAAACAACAAAGATATATTGAATAGCATAGTAAAATACAGCCATCCTTTCTAATAACTTTAAATGGAATATAATCTATAAGAATATTGAATCACTATGCTGTACACCTGAAACTAATATAATATTGTAAATCAACTATACTTCAATAAAAAAAGAAATAAGGTTACAGGGGATGCATGTTTTCGCCTTCTCAATTCCATTTTCTTTGGGGGACCATTCCTCCCACTTTGTATATGATTTTGTGTGTGGTTGTCTCTGCTTTCTGAGCCCAAGAATGACCATGTAATCTAGTTCTGGCCAAGATAAGCCCTCCCTCTGCTTATAGTGACTGGTGTGGAGATGGACATTCAACTCAAATAGGCCAATCACAGTTCTCCTTGGATATCTTTGCTGGAACTTTGGAGAAGATGCATCCTCTTACGCTTGGATCACACACTGTAAAAAACACTAATCTACACCTAGGACTGCTGGCTGTAGTTTATCAAATTATGCAACAGGAGAAAGAAACGAGGCCAACGCATATTGGAAGTAGAACTAGAGACGGAGAAAGAAAGGCAAGAGAATATCATCTGACTCCCCAGAATCTGCTATACCCAACATGTAAATTTCTTCTATGTCTGTGTCCACTCCTGGACTTCACAGCTAGATGAGCCAATATACTCTCTTTTTGAGTTAGTTTGAGTTGTTTTTTTCTGCCATTTGTAACCAAAAGAATCCAATCAATATACTGGTATTAGGAGTGTTACTATATTTAAAATTATTACTGTTTTCTTTTTCCCAAAGTTTGAAATATATCTTGGGCTTCTCCTTTTCCTTGGAAACAGGAATGAAATAATAATTATCTGGATATCTTCTAAACTCATTGTGCCTCACACTTAGGGGAGAATGATCTTACGTATGTTAGCATACGCTAAGTCTAGTTTCCATATCCAAGCATCATTATTGTTTAAACGTAGATAAAGCCCAACCAAAAGCACAGAACCTTCTGAATTTCAGATTCTCTGCAATGTTCTTGAGACTCTTGACTTATAACTTGCCCCTGAGACTATTTTTCTGACAAGCCATTCAGCTCAGTAGAACTCACCTCAACTTTCTGAGTTTGTAGGGAGACAAAGGTAACATCCTTTCAGGTGAAGAAACAGAAGAATGATGGTATGTGGCATCCACTGACAGCTTGAGAGAGTCAAGCCCCCAAGAAGAGAAGACTCCTAAGTGACCACCAGAGCTGTCCCAATCTGCTGAAAATTGACGCTTGGGATTTGGCCAAGAGCCTTCATGACCACAGCTGGCTGTTTCCTTAGGCTCTGCCCTCATCTACTCGTGTCTGCTACCACAAGCCCTACACTCTGGGAACCTCCTTGTTCTTTGGCCTACTCTCACTCTTTATTTTTCTGTTAAGAGAATTGCACACATATTATTGGATTCTTTCTTGGAGTAGTTGCAAAGGAAAAAGTTCTTCCTCTTCGTTTCACTATTTTCACAACAGGGCTTAAAAAAAAAAACTTCTAAGATGACAGTTCATGAGAACATGGCCTTGATCTTAAAATAACTAATAAAGCCTCACCTTAGGGGTATTTACCTATATAAGATGTGATCTGAGACCTAAAGATTAATCTTCTAGGTTGACCTTGGCCTTTGAGATCTGAAGATTCTTCTCGTGATATGTTTTCATCATTTTTGGAATGAGAGTGTTACCTATGGGTCCGTATGCTGGAGTCTCAAAACTGGTTTTCTCCTCCTCTGGCTTTTTATAGCCTCTATTTCTTGCTACCCTGTCTTAATCAGTTCAGGCTGCTGTAGCAAATTACCATAGACTGGGTGGCTTCAGCAATAAACATTTATTTCTCACAGTTCTGGAGGCTGGGCAGTCCAAGATCAAGATGCTGACAGATCTGGTGCTTGGTGAGGGCTCTCTTCTTGGTTTTCAGAGGGCTGCCTTCTCATTGTATCTCACATACTGGTGAGCAGAGAGAGAGAGATGTTATATCTCCTCCTCTTTTTTATAAGGATGATAATCCTATCATGAGGCCGCCACCTTCATTCCCTAATCTAACCTTACTTACCTCCCAAAGGCCCTACCTCCAAATACCATCCCACTGGAGGTTAAGATTTCAACCTATGAATTCAGGGATGGGGGGTGAGCTGGCATACAAACATTTGCTCCATAACACACCCCCTTTTCGATCACCCCTATTCTGGGTCACCATCATATCTCACCTAGATTATGACCACAGCCTCCTAACTGGTCCAACTGCTTCTATCCTTATATTTCTGACTCTTTAATCTACTTTCAACAAAGCAACCAGAGTGATTTTGCTTCAAAGAAAATCAGACCACGTCACTTGCCTGATCAAAACCCTCCCACAGCTCCCCTCTCACTTAGAGTAAAAACCCAAGTCCTCACGTAAGCCACAGGTTAACCCACATAGTGCAGGCACTCGTTACCTCCTAACCTCATCTCCACTACGCTTTTCCTCATTCACTTTGCTTCTGCCACGTTGCTCTTCTTGTTACCTTTGATCTTCCTTACACTCAGCAAGTGTGCACCCACCTCAGGGCCTTTCCACTTGCTGCTCCCTCTTTTCCAGAATATTCTACTCCCTTCAGATATTCTCAGGGCCTTTCCTCAAGAGTCACTGTCTCATGGAGGGCATCTATGACCACCTGATCTAAATTTCAAGCCCCACCATTTGACATTTCCTTCCTTGCTTCATATTATATTTCACTAGTTGGTTCTGTTTATTATGCTAGAAGGTAAGTTTTATGAAGCAGGATATTTGGATTCACTATTGAATCCTCAGGGGCTAAAAGAGTACCTGATACACAATATGTGTCAAAAAATATTTGTAGAATGAATAAATGGATGGCTGTTTAAAATAGGAGGCAGGGACACACACTTGAGAGCTAAACTGAGGACGTGTGAGCGAGACTCTTCAGAAGAGGTGTTGCTCCAAATTGAAGAGGGGGCAACGGCTCTATAGATGCAGGGAACAGAAAATATGTATGAAATACTACTAGGAGTTAAAAAAGAAGTTGAGATAAATATACTGACATAGAACAATTTTTAAGATACACAACTGAGTAAAAAAAAAAAAAGCAAGTTGCAGAGCAATGAACAAGTACAACCTCATTTTTCTAAATAAACAGAAAAACAAAATTCTAGATTTCTGTGTCTATCTGTGTCTTTATATACGCACACACACAGATACACACTTAGAGAAAGGTCTGGACGTCTATGCCAGTAGGCAAACATTTTTTCTGTAAAGAGCCAGACTGTAACTACTTTAAGCTTTGCAGGCCATCTAACAGTTTCTGTTGTGTATTCTTCATGTTTTTTTTTTTTTACTTTTAATTTTACTTTGTAGTATAGTTGATGAACAACGTGATAGTTTCAGGTGTACAGCAAAGTGATTCAGTTATACATATACATGTATCTATTCTTTTTCAAATTTATGTTTTTAAACAACTCTGTCAAAATGTAAACATGAAAAACATTCTTAGCTCATGAAATACATAAAAATAAAATCCTCTGAGCTTATTGGTTGTTGATTCCTGATCTAGGTTTGGTTAGCTATGGTGAAGGCCGTGGCATTGGGAAGAGTGAAGAGAGATTTTAGATTTTTTCCTTTATATGCTCTCTATTGTTTGAATTACTTTTTTTCAGGGAATGTATTCCTGAAACGTATGGGTAAAAAGAAAAAAAAAAACAACAAAAAAGTGAGATAAAATAAATGAATGGGAAAAAGCCTGGTGCACAGTAAATGTTCCAGAAACATTTGTTGAATAAGTGAATGAATTTGGAATGAGTGCCTAACTAAATGTTCACACGAGTAAATGAATGCAGGGATTCATTTGTTTCCAGTTCTTTTGCTATGCTTTGTGTGGAAGCAAGGAAGTGGTTTCTGAAATTCTAGGGCTAACAGAGCAAGCCCCAAGAAAGATCAGATAAGATTTGCAAATCCATACTACTAACTTTGTATTTTTCATCATTATCAGTTTTCCTAATATTAATACTGGAAACATACTGGAAAAATACTGTTACGAAGTCAATTCTATGCAATAAAAACCCTTTTACCTAATGCATTGCATTAACCTTTGATTTGCATCAAGTTTTGGTACAATACACCAGAGGAAAGCTTAAAATAATATTTGATTACTTCCACATTTTGTCCCAAGCTTAAGTGGGCATTGGGCCATGAATAGCTATTCGTATTAAACCCACTTGTCTAGGTATGAGCTGCTTTGCAGACTCCATGTATCAAACATAGTGTAGAATAAGCATTATAAACCTTCTTGGATTTTTGCAAAAACCTTTTGTTCAACAGCCTCTTTGCAAAGAAGCAAAACAAAATGCATGCACATCTGTGTCCTTGTGGAAAGAGGGGACTGTCTTTATTTTTGCCTTAAAATGCTGTTTATATAATAATAATGTAAATTTCAAATTGTCCTTGAGATTAGTGTCTAAATCGCTAAAAATTGTTTAAAACATCCCTTTACCATGCTTTAGTACCTATCTCATGTGGTTTCACAAAGTAGCATATTTATCATCATCAATAGAAATCTCATTAAAAACACACATTAGGCACCCATCTGTACTGTTCTGGTACTGTACCAAAGGATTTTGGGAAAAAGAAATCCAACAATATAAGCCTGGAAAGTCCTTTAAAAGTCACTATCAATTTATTTTAATTCCTGAAAGATTTAGTCTCTTAAATGTCTGGATTCTCCCCTCCTCCACCGATTTATTGAGATATAATTGACACACTGTGTAAGTTTAAGGTATACAATGTTATGATTTGATAATTAAATATCTAGATTTTTTCCCTTGTATTTGTAGAAAGTTTTCACTTTCTACTCACTTGATTTCCTAATTTCATTTTCAAAAAAGTATTTGAGTGAAGTCCACATTCCACTGTTTTAGGCTAGAGTTAGCACAGTTGCATGAGAGTTTCCTTTGGCTTTAATTGCAGCTGTCAAATTTGCTGCATTGAATTCCCTCCAAGATAAACACTCAAACAGGGTATTAACTATCTATGAGCAAATATCCTACTACAATATGTGAACTACACAATATTTTCTTATCATACTAAAAAGTGTGAATTAAACTATAATATAATGAGAAATTAGAAGTTTTTAGTAATTCCAAATGTGGCAAATCTTCACCAGTGTGTAAAAATTCTCAGTGACTGTGAAAAACAGCAGAACAGTTTGAGCCCTGAAGCTTTCTCCCAACAACCAAAAAGGACCCAAAACAAGCAAGCATAGCTAAGCATTTCATCTTGGAAGCAGCTTACTGAATTAATAAGACAAGTCAATTAATGTTATGCTCTGTTGCTTCAGGATAAAACATGAAAATGGAAAAATGTGGAGCTGTTTACCATATTGAGATCAAGCTACCAGGAAGACTTTGAACAAAACATCCTCTTTGCTCTAAGTTTTAAAGAAGAACTTGGCATGGCTTCTGCTACGGACACAAATGTGTTCTCCCAAAATTCATCCCTAAAGGATTAACCCCCCAGGGTGGGGCCCTGAAGCCATAGGATTAGCGTCCTTATAAGAAGAGATACCGGAAATCTCTCTCTCTTCTCCATGTGAGGACACAGTGAGAAGGTGGCCATCTACAAGCTAGGAGGTGTGTTCTCACCAGGAATTGAATAGGCAGCATCATGATCTGGGCCTTCCAGCCTCCAGAACTGTGAGAAAATAAATTTCTGTCATTTAAGCCACTCAGTCTGTGGTGTTTTATTATGGCAGCCCAAGCTGACTAATACAGCTTCCCAAGGTCTTCTGTTTAGTGCTCTGGAGAAGAGGCTGTGGTGGAGACCAGCTGAGGGTTCACCACGTGGGCCTCTTTTCCTTCCTGGGCGCACAGCTGGGCTGCATTTCCCAGCCTCCCTTGCAGTTAGGTGGGTTCTGCTGGAATCTCGCATAAACTGGAGTTCTGCTTCATGGAATGTGGGCTGTTGTATTTTCTGTCACTTCCAGGGCTGTCTTGTGCTTGCTCTCTCTTCCCTGCCTGCTGGTGGAAAGCAGAGTCTCAAATGGAAGTTTCCATGGGCTCAGAAATTGTAGAGTCTCTGAGGAATTTTTAGCTTTCAGTCCATAGATGCCTGATCTATGGATAAAATTCAAGGATTTCATGGGCTTGGCTAGAAAAACATTACATCCCTATCTTCACAAAACTCTAACTTAAATTTAGCATTTCCTTCTACTAGGAATGTAGGCAAATAACCGCAATGATGTAAGCACTCCCTATGACTTTGTCACCTGGAGAAATCACAGATTTTTCATTACAGTTGCTACAGATATTTCAAAAATTTTTTACACTTACTACTGTTTTAAAATTATGATAGTTATTAGACCTGTTGCTAGACTTTGCTATTTAAAGAAGCACATATATTATTATGTCACATTTAAAAAAATATTTTGATTACTGAATTTTAATATAATTTTCTTTAAATCCTATGTATTTTATTTTATGTCTTTAAAAACTATTATCCTGAAAAAGTGTTGACAAGACATTAAAGAGATAGGAGAGGATTGGGAAGATGGCGGAAGAGTAAGACGCGGCGATCACCTGCCTCCCCACAGATACACCAGAAATACATCTACACGTGGAACAATTCCTACAGAACACCTACTGAACGCTGGCAGAAGACCTCAGACCTCCCAAAAGGCAAGAAACTCCCCATGTACCTGGGTAGGGCAAAAGAAAAAAGAATAAACAGAGACAAAAGAATAGGGATGGGACCTGCACCAGTGGGAGGGAGCCGTGAAGGAGGAAAGGTTTCCTCACACTAGAAGCCCCTTTGCGGGCAGAGACTGCGGGTGGAAGCTTTGGAGCTGCGGAGGAGAGTGCAGCTACAGGGGTGCACAGGGCAAAGCGGAGAGATTCCCGCACGGAGGATCGGTGTCAACTGGCACTCACCAGCCCAAGAGGCTTGTCTGCTCACCCGCTGGGGCGGGCGGGGCTGGGAGCTGAGGCGCGGGTTTCGGTCGGATCCCAGGAGAGGACTGGGGTTGGCAGCGTGCACACTGCCTGCAGGGGGCTAGTGCGCCACGGCTAGCCGGGAGGGAGTCCGGGGAAAAGTCTGGAGCTGCCGAAGAGGCAAGAGACTTTTTCTTCCCTCTTTGTTTCCTGGTGCGCAAGGAGAGGGGATTCAGAGCGCCACTTAAAGGAGCTCGAGAGCCGGGCGCGAGCCGTGGCTAAAAGCGCGGACCCCAGAGATGCTAAGGCTGCTGCTGCCGCCGCCACCAAGAAGCCTGTGTGCGAGCACAGATCACTATCCACACCTCCCTTCCGGGGAGCCTGTGCAGCCCGGCACTGCCAGGGTCCCGGGATCGAGGGACAACTTCCCCGGGAGAACGCACGGCGTGCCTCAGGCTGGTGCAACGTCATGCTGGCCTCTGCCGCCTCAGGCCCGCCCCGCACTCCGTACCCCTCCCTGCCCCAAGCCTGAGTGAGCCAGAACCCTCGAATCAGCGGCTCCTTTAACCCCGTCCTGTCTGAGTGAAGAACAGACGCCCTCCGGCGACCTACACGGAGAGGCGGGGCCAGATCCAAAGCTGAACCCCGGGAGCTGTGAGAACAAAGAAGAGAAAGGGAAATCTCTCCCAGCAGTCTCAGGAGCAGCGGATTAAATCTCCACAATCAACTTAATGTACCCTGCATCTGTGGAATACCTGAATAGACAATGAATCATCCCAAATTGAGGAGGTGGACTTTGAGAGCAAGATTTATTATTTTTTCCCCTTTTCCTCTTTTTGTGAGGGTGTATGTGCATGCTTCTGTGTGAGATTTTGTCTGTATAGCTTTGCTTTCACCATTTGTCCTAGGGTTCTATCCGTCCAATTTTTTTTTTTTTTTACTTAAAAAATTATTTTTCTTAATAGTTTTTTATTTTAATAACTTTATTTTGTTTTACCTTACTTTATTTTCTTTTCTTTTATCCTCTTTCTTTCTTTCTTTCTTTCTACTTTTTCCCCCTTTTATTCTGAGCTGTGTGGATGAAAGACTCTTGGTACTGTAGCCAGGAGTCAGTGCTGTGCCTCTGAGGTGGGAGAGCCAACTTCAGGACACTGGTCCACAAGAGACCTCCCAGCTTCATGTAATATCAAACGGCGAAAATTTCCCAGAGATCTCCATCTCAACACCAAGACCCAGCTTCACTCAACGACCAGCAAGCTACAGTGCTGGACACCCTATGCCAAACAACTAGCAAGACAGGAACACAACCCCACCCATAAGCAGAGTGGCTGCCTAAAACCATAATAAGGCCACAGACACCCCAAAACACATCACCTGACGTGGACGTGCCCACCAGAAAGACAAGATCCAGCCACATCCACCAGAACACAGGCACTAGTCCCCTCTACCAGGAAGCCTACACAACACACTGAACCAACTTTAGCCACTGGGGACAGACACCAAAAACAATGGGAACTACGAACCTGCAGCCTGCAAAAAGGAGACCCCAAACACAGTAAGAAAAGCAAAATGAGAAGACAGAAAAACACACAGCAGATGAAGGAGCAAGATAAAAACCCACCAGACCAAAAAAAAAAAAAACAACAACAAAAAACCCACCAGACCTAACAAATGAAGAGGAAATAGGCAGTCTACCTGAAAAAGAATTCAGAATAATGATAGTAAAGATGATCCAAAATCCTGGAAATAGAATAGACAAAATGCAAGAAACATTTAACAAGGACCTAGAAGAACTAAAGATGAAACAAGCAACGATGAACAACACAATAAGTGAAATTAAAAATACTCTAGATGGGATCAATAGTAGAATAACTGAGGCAGAAGAACGGATAAGTGACCTGGAAGATAAAATAGTGGAAATAACTAATGCAGAACAGAATAAAGAAAAAAGAATGAAAAGAACTGAGGACAGTCTCAGAGACCTCTGAGACAACATTAAACGCACCAACATTCGAATTATAGGGGTTCCAGAAGAAGAAGAGAAAAAGAAAGGGACTAAGAAAATATTTGAAGAGATTATAGTTGAAAACTTCCCTAATATGGGAAAGGAAATAGTTAATTAAGTCCGGGAAGCACAGAGAGTCCCATACAGGATAAATCCAAGGAGAAACATGCCAAGACACATATTAATCAAACTGTCAAAAATTAAATACAAAGAAAACATATTAAAAGCAGCAAGGGAAAAACAACAAATAACACAAAAGGGAATCCCCATAAGGTTAACAGCTGATCTTTCAGCAGAAACTCTGCAAGCCAGAAGGGACTGGCAGGACATATTTAAAGTGATGAAGGAGAAAAACCTACAACCAAGATTACTCTACCCAGCAAGGATCTCATTCAGATTTGATGGAGAAATTAAAACCTTTACAGACAAGCAAAAGCTGAGAGAGTTCAGCACCACCAAACCAACTTTACAACAAATGCTAAAGGATCTTCTCTAGGCAAGAAACACAAGAGAAGGAAAAGACCTACAATAACAAACCCAAAACAATTAAGAAAATGGGAATAGGAACATACATATCGATAATTACCTTAAATGTAAATGGATTAAATGCTCCCAACAAAAGACAGAGACTGGCTGAATGGATATAAGAACAAGATCCATATATATGCTGTCTACAAGAGACACATTTCAGACCTAGAGACACATACAGACTGAAAGTGAGGGAATGGAGAAAGATATTCCATGCAAATGGAAACCAAAAGAAAGCTGGAGTAGCAATTCTCATATCAGACAAAATGGACTTTAAGGTAAAGACTATTAGAAGAGACAAAGAAGGACACTACATAATGATCAAGGGATCAATCCAAGAAGAAGATATAACAATTGTAAATATTTATGCACCCAACATAGGAGCACCTGAATACATAAGGCAAATACTAACAGCCATAAAAGGGGAAATCGACAGTAACATGTTCATAGTAGGGGATTTTAACACCCCACTTTCACCAATGGACAGATCATCCAAAATGAAAATAAATAAGGAAACACAAGCTTTAAATGATACATTAAACAAGATGGACTTAATTGATATTTATAGGACATTCCATCCCAAAACAACAGAATACACATTTTTCTCAAGTGCTCATGGAACATTCTCCAGGATAGATCATATCTTGGGTCACAAATCAAGCCTTGGTAAATTTAAGAAAATTGAAATTGTATCAAGTATCTTTTCCGACCACAACGCTATGAGACTAGATATCAATTACAGGAAAAGATCTGTAAAAAATACAAACGCATGGAGGCTAAACAATACACTACTTAATAACGAAGTGATCACTGAAGAAATCAAAAAGGAAATTAAAAAAAACCTAGAAAAAAATGACAATGGAGACACGACGACCCAAAGCCTATGGAATGCAGCAAAAGCAGTTCTAAGAGGGAAGTTTATAGCAATACAATCCTACCTTAAGAAACAGGAAACATCTCGAGTAAACAACCTAAACTTGCACCTAAAGCAATTAGAGAAAGAAGAACAAAAAAACCCCAAAGTTAGCAGAAGGAAGGAAATCATAAAGATCAGATCAGAAATAAATGAAAAAGAAATGAAGGAAATGACAGCAAAGATCAATAAAACTAAAAGCTGGTTCTTTGAGAAGATAAACAAAATTGATAAACCATTAGCCAGACTCATTAAGAAAAAAAGGGAGAAGACTCAAATCAATAGAATTAGAAATGGAAAAGGAGAAGTAACAACTGACACTGCAGATATACAAAAGATCATGAGAGATTACTACAAGCAACTCTATGCCAATAAAATGGACAACCTGGAAGAAATGGACAAATTCTTAGAAATGCACAACCTGCCAAGACTGAATCAGGAAGAAATAGAAAATATGAACAGACCATTCACAAGCACTGAAATTGAAACTGTGATTAAAAATCTTCCAACAAGCAAAATCCCAGGACCAGATGGCTTCACAGGCGAATTCTATCAAACATTTAGAGAAGACCTAACACCTATCCTCCTCAAACTCTTCCAAAATATAGCAGAGGGAGGAACACTTCCAAACTCATTCTACGAGGCCACCATCTCCCTGATACCAAAACCAGACAAGGATGTCACAAAGAAAGAAAACTACAGCCCAATATCACTGATGAACATAGATGCAAAAATCCTCAACAAAATACTAGCAAACAGAACCCAACAGCACAGTAAAAGGATCATACACTATGATCAAGTGGGCTTTATTCCAGGAATGCAAGGATTCTTCAATATATGCAAATCAATCAACGTGATACACCATATTAACAAATTGAAGGAGAAAAACCATATGGTCATCTCAATAGATGCAAAGAAAGCTGTCGACAAAATTCAACACCCATTTATGATAAAAACACTGCAGAAAGTAGGCACAGAGGGAACTTTCCTCAACATAATAAAGGCCATATATGACAAACCCACAGCCAACACTGTCCTCAATGGTGAAAAACTGAAAGCATTTCCACTAAGATCAGGAAAAAGACAAGGTTGCCCACTCTCACCACTCTTATTCAACATAGTTTTGGAAGTTTTAGCTACAGCAATCAGAGAAGAAAAGGAAACAAAAGGAATCCAAATCAGAAAAGAAGAAGTAAAACTGTCACTGTTTGCAGATGACATGATACTATACATAGAGAATCATAAAGATGCTACCAGAAAACTACTAGAGCTTATCAATGAATTTGATAAAGTAGCAGGATACAAAATTAATTGCACAGAAATCTCTGGCATTCCTATACACTAATGATGAAAAATCTGAAAGTGAAATCAAGAAAACACTCCCATTTACCATTGCAACAAAAAGAATAAAATATCTAGGAATAAACCTACCTAAGGAGACAAAAGACCTGTATGCAGAAAATTATAAGACACTGATGAAAGAAATTAAAGATGATACAAATAGATGGAGAGATATACCATGTTCTTGGATTGGAAGAATCAACATTGTGAAAATGACTCTTACTACCCAAAGCAATCTACAGATTCAATGCAATCCCTATCAAACTACCACTGGCATTTTTCACAGAACTAGAACAAAAAATTTCAAAATTTGTATGGAAACACAAAAGACCTCGAATAGCCAAAGCAACCTTGAGAATGAAAAACAGAGCTGGAGGAATCAGGCTCCCTGACTTCAGACTATACTACAAAGCTACAGTAATCAAGGCAGTATGATACTGGCACAAAAACAGAAATATAGATCAATGGAACAGGATAGAAAGCACAGAGATAAACCCATGCACATATGGTCACCTTATCTTTGATAAAGGAGGCAGGAATGTACAGTGGAGAAAAGACAGCCTCTTCAATAAGTGGTGCTGGGAAAACTGGACAGGTACATGTAAAGGTATGAGATTAGATCACTCTCTAACACCATATACAAAAATAAGCTCAAAATGGATTAAAGACCTAAATGTAAGGCCAGAAAGTATCAAACTCTTAGAGGAAAACATAGGCAGAACACTCTATGACATAAATCACAGCAAGATCCTTTTTGACCCACCTCATAGAGAAATGGAAATAAAAACAAAAATTAACAAATGGGACCTAATGAAACTTCAAAGCTTTTGCACAGAAAAGGAAACCATAAACAAGACCAAAAGACAACCCTCAGAATGGGAGAAAATAGTTGCAAATGAAGCAACTGACAAAGGATTAATCTCCAAAATTTACAAGCAGCTCATGCAGCTCAATAACAAAAAAACAAACAACCCAATTCAAAAATGGGCAGAAGACCTAAATAGACATTTCTCCAAAGAAGATATACAGACTGCCAACAAACACATGAAAGAATGCTCAACATCATTAATCATTAGAGAAATGCAAATCAAAACTACAATGAGATATCATCTCACACCAGTCAGAATGGCCATCATCAAAAAATCTAGAAACAATAAATGCTGGAGAGGGTGTGGACAAAAGGGAACACTCTTGCACTGCTGGTGGGAATGTGAATTGGTACAGCCGCTATGGAGCACAGTATGGAGGTTCCTTAAAAAACTACGAATAGAACTCCCATATGACCCAGCATATATACAATGGAATATTACTCAGCCATGAAAAGAAACGAAATCGAGCTATTTGTAATGAGGTGGATAGACCTAGAGTCTGTCATACAGAGTGAAGTAAGTCAGAAAGAGAAAGACAAATACCATATGCTAACACATATATATGGAATCTAAGGGAAAAAAATGTCATGAAGAACCTAGGGGTAAGACAGGAATAAAGACACAGACCTATTAGAGAATGGGCTTGAGGATATGGGGAGGGGGAAGGGTAAGCTGTGACAAAGCGAGAGAGTGGCATGGACATACATACACTACCAATCGTAAAATAGATAGCAAGTGGGAAGCACTCGCATAGCACAGGGAGATCAGCTTGGTGCTTTGCGACCATCTAGAGGGGTGGGATAGGGAGGGTGGGAGGGAGGGAGACGCAAGAGGGAAGAGATATGGGAACATATGTATATGTATAACTAATGCACTTTGTTATAAAGCAGAAACTAACACACCATTTTAAAGCAATTAGACGCCAATAAAGATGTAAAAAAAAAAAAAAAAAGTGTTGACAGACTTTACCAGACTGCCCAAAGGGTCCAAAGCACAAAAAGGTTAAGATTTTCAATGCCACATGGAAGGAGCCTGAGACATATGGGGGAGGTAAACATTTGTTGGGTTAATCCACTGTAACTTTCAAGTCGTTTTTTTATATTTGTTAGTCTTTTCACAAAAAAGAGTCTATACCCTCCAAGACATGGGTTGGCAAAGATTTTCTGTAAAGGGTCAGATGGTGAATATTCTGGGCTTCGCAGTTCCTGTTGCAATGATTCAGCTCTGCCCTTGCACAGGCTATATGTAAATGAATGGGCATAGCTGGGTTTCAATAAAACTTTATAGACAATGGAATTTGAATTTCTTTTAATTTTGATAGATCACTAATATTATTCTTTAAGAATATTTTTCAACCATTTAAATATGTAAAAACCATTCTTAGCTCATAGGGCATATAAAAGCCCATAGTGGATTGTAGTTGGCCAACCCCTGATCTAAGACATAGGTCACGTGGTACTTTTGGGAAGGATTAGGGAGTGTAATTGTGTTTACTGCCGAACTTGGTGGGTGACCCAATTCAACAATGTAGACCTTTACTAGAGACATCCCTGAGTAGCAGCCAGAAGTAATTCTGCATTGTCTGCTCTTCATAAATCTAAATATCCTCCTAACACCACATATGTCTTTAATGTTTAGTAATTCTCCTCCGCGGCTGTGCTTTAGAAAAACACAGGGGGTATTAAAAAAATATCAAGGCCTGAACCTCACACTGGACCCATTCAATCAGAATCTCTGGGCTCTGATTGCACACAGATGCTTTTACAAAGCTCCCTGATGACTCATGTACAGTGAGGGAGAGAATACAACTACACATGCACTGAAGATAAAATTTGGTGTGTGTCCCACAATGGGGGCATAAACGGAAATGGAGACTTCTGTCTCCAGGGTCTTGGTCTTCACTCTATTTCATTTCTATCAGGTTGAAAATAGCACATCTTGTTTAGGTTAAATAAATATAAAACACTTCCTGTAACACGCGTCATGTCGTCAGACAAGGCAGGTGCCAAATATGAATGACTGGGACGTAGCCTCTTGCCTGGAGTTTGAAAACTGGTCGTTTAAGTAATGGTTTTGTCCATTTGCCTCTTTTTCATTTTTTCTGCCTTTTCCCTTTTTTTTTGGTTTCCCTCTCAGCCTCTCTGCCTCCTTCCCTCTCTCCTTCTTGGTTCCCTCTCCTTGCCCTTCAAACATACATTTATTGAAGCACAGGGAACTCTACTCAATGCTCTGTGGTGACCTAAATGGGAAGGGAATCTAAAAAAAAAGTGGATTTATGTATATGTGTAACTGATTCACTTTGCTATACAGCAGAAACTAACACAACATTGTAAAGCAGCTATACTCCAATAAAAGTTAATAAAAAACAAAACAAAACAAAAAACATATATTTATTGAGAATCTACTATGTGTCTACTCGACACTTTTCTGGATGCCCTACAGTTTGTTTTGGTTTGCCTTTGCATTGTCTTAAAAATATTGAATTATTTTACAACATTTACAAATAGCGAGATTTCACTGAACTATTAGAGGAGATGGAGATACTGGACATTTCCACATGGTGACAGTCAGGTACAGCTACAGGGTCCCTTTCCACGGAGAGAGAAGGGTCTTTTTACTTAGGTATGTTCTCACCACTTCCAAACCTCTTATACACTTAAAGTTTTCATCCTATAGAAACTGGGGCTGCGACCCCCTACCTGAGCCACTTAAAAAAATTCGATAATCTGCACCATTCTTCTCATACCTGCAACTAAGTACCAGATTCCTATGTGAAAGCAAGATTTCTGTCATCATCTCTATCAGAGGTCTGCCAACTATAGCTTGCACGCCAAATCTAGCCTGTTGCTTGCTTTTGTAAATGATTTTCTTAATAAATTATATTGGAATATACCCCAGTCCACTTGTTTATGCATTGTCTGTACTTCCTGTCATGCTCTGATGGCAGAACTTAGTAACTGCCTGCAAAGTCTAAAATAATTACTTTCTGGCCCTTTACAGAAAAAGTTTGCTGACCCATGATCTAGCTACCTGGTGTAAAAAATCTGTATATCTAGACGTCTGTTAAAACATTCTTGATTTCATTTTTAGCTTTTCCTTCAGGTATTTCACATTGTTGTGGCATCTACTTTTTTCCATGTAGCCCGAGGTCCCTGGTAGGAGATAGCTTCATTCTCCCATCTATTAAGAGACAGCTTCAGTCATAGGGAACGAATGTGGAGAGATGTTACTAGCATCTGTTATTATTCTTTTCCTGAAATACCTTGGCCTTCATATTAGTTTGTCACAGCTATTTTTTTTCAGTCAATTGTTCCCTTAAAGATTCATTAAGAGAAACATTTGATTTCATCTTATGTAAATGTTACTTTGCTAGGAGAACAAAATCATTGCTTGACTTTACAGCAAATTCCCACTCACTCCCAAACGCATCAAACCATACTGTGTAATAGGAATTGTGATGAGGAAAACAGCTAATGGTTGAAGAGCATTAGACCATTTTAAATACTAGGATTGCAGCTCATCTACTGGAAACACGGTTAAGATATTATGCTTATTTTATGTTTCCAGTTGGCAGGAAAATGATCTAGTTTATTGGGTTAGAGCAAAACGCTTGACAGTGGTAAGATACCTATCACAGGGCTTAATCCTCTCCCGGGAAAAGCTAGTCTGAACTGAAACAAAAATGTTTTTTAAGTCTCTTCTTTTTTTATCTCCATCTTCTCCCTACCTCTGCTCAACCTAAAAGGGCTTGTGAAAATAAGATTTGTTCCCTATAAAGTGCTTACTCAGCAACACATCCTCAATCTTCCTCCATCCTAGGGAATGGGATTTTGATGAACTTCATGGATGGTGATTCTAATCAAGAAAAAATATATCAGGCTGTAATCCATTGTGTTGGTCCACACCAACTCCCCAAGCTCGATTAGTTTGAAGCAACTCATTATCTTCAATCAATTGTCATGGATGGAACATATCTGGATCTTGACTCAAGCAATTTACTGAAAAATGATAGGACAATCACAAGAGCACAAATAACGCTGACTTTCTATTTGATGATATTAATAACATTATCGTTAGTTTTGATAATCATATTGTGATTTTAAAAATGCCTGATTATATACAGTCTGATATATTTACAGAAGAGATGAGAAGATTTGCTTAAAAATAATCTGGGGTTGGGGGCAGTTGGTGGGGATTTGGATGAAACACGATGGGCTGCGTACTAGTATTTCTTAAAGCTAGCTGATGGGTAAACAAGGGTTCATTGTATTATTTGGCGTTCTTTTGCTTATGCTTGAAACTTTCTATAATAGAAAAGTTAAAAAAGAACAACAGTCCCAGCATGGAACAAAATGGAGCCAGAAATCCTCAAGCATGTTCAGGGGCTTTGGCCCTAGAGCAGTTCTAAGAGCACACACGGTAGGGCAAGGGCTCTAAAAATTCACTTTTTAATCAGATGTTTAATTTAGGTTTACAGTTGCCAAATTCAAAACCTATAGAACTTCAAAGCTCCCTCTGTAAAATCCATATGTCTCACATATACACACACACATCTCAAAGGTCACTGAAATCTGTTAAATATCTCAGAAGTTATAAAACCAACCTAATGACCACCGTTTTCTTGTAAATTGAAAGACTCTCCCCAATAGACTTTGAGCCTATCTTGAGTTTCTCTGGAAGTGGGTTTGATCTGAACCAAATCTTTATTCTTTTTAGAAATTCTCTTGAACAAATGTGAAAGGCTGAGTGATAACTTTGAAAGCTAGATTTCACCTTATTCACAGAGATAATGAGTTGTATGTTCAGCTTATAGTATTTGACCAAAAGAGTTTTTATTTCCAGTTGTACAATTTGCAGTGTTTATGTTAGGAGGCCAAATGGAATTATCATTGAAGAATACCAGCCATGTCTCTAATCCTACTTTGGAAACTAACAATCCACTATGGTGTATAGGAAGAGAACGTCATTTTTGAATAAAATGCTTTCTTTTCTCCTGTCTTTGGGACTATAGTCAATGTTTAAGCTGAATAACTATTTCATCAAAATCTCTTCTCACAAGTGGCAATGGTTCACTGGAGCCCGTAGAAAGCATTCTCACAGTGATTTCAGTCAGTAGCCAGCAGGCTGACATACTACTTTTCAGAAAGTCTGGGTTGCATTGCCCACCTCTTCTAAGATACTCCAGGGCACATTTTATTTTGAAGAAGATTGCAAATAAAAATGAAGCATTTTGAGAATTTTAGACTCTCCTTGAAACCATTAGAGACATCCTTGTGTGTACCAAAACCTGGTTTGGGAATTGCTGACTTCGATCCTGATTTTAAGTCTTCAGCACTTGGTAGGGGCCAATTCATGAAACGAAAACCTGAAAAAATCCTTTGCTGGCTTTTTTTTGTGTGTGTGACACCAGCAGCCTCTGGTGCTTCTTCAACGCTGCAAACAGCTACTCAGTTTCACATTTGAAGCCCTTCCCAGGCCTTAAGGCTCTCTTAACTGCTGTTTTAAATGCAAAATCAATGAATAAAAAAAAAAAAATCTTTGAGAAACAGAAAAACTTCCTAAATAGCTGGGAAGCCTTTTTTTTTAAACCCTCTACCTCAAAGCACCATTGAACTATAAAGTTGCTGAGTTCTTTCTTGAGAAACACATCACCATTGAACTGTAAGGGCTATTGTAAATTCTGAGAAATACCACACATCCTAATAGTGTTAATTTAGAAAAAACCCAAACAGAATCCTGCAAATTATTTTATGGTTCACTGGGAAGAGTATATTCTGTACTGTTGTCTTAAAAGTCAGCTGTAATGGGAAGGAGGGGCAGGTGAAAGGACCAACTGATACAGCTTGAATAGTCCTTGAAGCAGTCTCTAAGTGATGGTAAGTAGTGACTAATTGTCAGTTTGGAAATCCAGAAAGTCACAGGGCAAAGTATTTATATGCTTTGGTTATTTTTGCAGGCCATTATGACTGTAGTTCTCAACAAGGACAGTACCTAACCCTCAAGGACCATGTGGACATTTGTGCAGGGATTTCATGGCTGTTACAGAGGTAGTGGGCTGCTACTACCATGTGGTGGGCAGAGAGAAATGTTATATGCCATATGCCCTGAAGTGCATGAGATACCTCTGCTCAAGGGAGAATAACTGTCCCAATGAAGTATTAATGCTACACTGAAGATTTATGTAAACAAAAAATCTGTTTATGATGTTCTGAGCCCAGAACTGAACTCAGATACAAAAAGTAATATTTTTGTATATTTAAAAAAATTGAGGCGCAATTAACATTTCATAAAATTCACCCTTTTAAAGCTGTTTACAAGTCAATGTTTATGTACAAGACTGTGCAACCATTACTAATTTCTAATTCCAGACTATTTTCAGCCACCTCAAACAACCAAATAGCAGTCACTTGCCCATTCCCCCTTCCATTCCCTGGAAACTAACCTAATTTGGAAGCAGCTCCTTTGCCCCTTTTCTGTTTGTTCATCCCTGTACTCCTCAGACCTTAATCATAAAGATGAGATCATTAGGCGACATTTAACTTAGCTCCTGATTTCTACTTTTCTATATATTCACAACACCTTACCTAATCTGTTGATTCCTTTCCTGGATTAGAAGAATTAAGCAGGTAAAGAATGACTGACTCTCTACCTCTAGCTTCCCCTTAGTAAATTTGCAGGTGGACCCCGTGGGCACAGGTGGACCACGTGGGCAAGAGAACATTCAATTGCAGGTGGACCACATGAGCAAGACAGCATCCCAAGTAAGACTGGGATAAGTCAACAGGTCTGCACGCAGTGGAAAAATGACAAAGAATCTGACCTCCTGCCGTAATGATTAACTGTTTCCCCTTTTTCCCTTTAAAAATTGTCGTTGGCTGAGCAGAATCTTTGGCGTTGGTCTCTGGACACAAGTCCACCTTCTCCCCAGATTGCTGGATTTTCTGAATAAAGCATCTTCTCTACTGAAGCTTGCCCCTCGATTTATTGGCTGTTGAGTGGCGAGCGGCTGAATCTGCATTCGGTTACACTTTCTGTCTTTATAGATTTGCCTATTCTGTATGTTTCATAAAATAGAATCCTATGGTGTATGACATTTTCTGTCTGGTTTCTTTCACTCGGCATGATTTCCAAGTTCATCCATGTTGTAGCACCTATCAGTATTTTATTTCTTTTTACAATGTAATCATATTCTATTGTATGATAAGCCACACTTCGTTTCATCTATTCATCAGTTGACGGACATTCGTGCTGGCATGATTTTGATATATACTAAAATTACTCAGAAGTGCAACTACCACGTAAATAAGGGAAAGATTGTCTTGTTTCGTTCTGACTTTTACTAAGAATTAGTCAACCATTTTAGAAAAAATCACGTTACCAATAGGAGGAACATGGATTGTGGATTTGAGTCAGTAACAAAATTGTTCATTTCAGTTTGTATTTATAGCTGTTGTATTCTTGGTTTTATGTATGCACACCTCTTCTTTAGCCTGTACTTTAAAATCTATGCACACATCTGCTTTTACTTAGTCTTCATTTTAATATACAATGTGTCAACAGTAGCTAGATAAATGTTACTTCTCCTAAATTTAAACTTACTATGCTCAAACCTTTCAGTATTTCATTATATCTTTTGACATTATATGCTAGAGCATTTATAAAAGAATATTTTATTATAAACTGATTTTCTTTCATTTCTCTTTTATATTTATACCTTATATTAATTTTTTGAAATTACATGATTAGGGAGGTTATAGTATCCATGAATTTCATTTCAGAAGAGTAAGGTGATGTCTGAAGGAGCCACTGGATTTTTTTTAGGGGTGATAATTACTGTACCAGGGCAGGACTATAAAGAGATTATCTTGCAGAGAGATGCCCCTCTGACATAAGCCATGTGTTCCTTTGGTGGCATTCGTATGCATGCGGGCATTGTGTAGCTCCTTAGGATATTTGGGACAAATGCTCTGCATTTTGCTCTCAGACTCTGACAGACTTTGCTGTCAGACAGAGCATCTTTAATCCTATTTTCACTCTACTGATAAGAAATCAGGCTCAGACAATAACAAATTCTGACAAATACAAGATTCCTTAGGCATGCATCCTTCTACACCTCCCAAGAGTTCTCCTGGTCTATGTTTGAACACCATTCACCAAGAAACGCATTACCTACTAAAGAAAGTCAATCAGGTAAATTGTTCTTAAACTGATATATGTTTAGTTATAAATTCTATGCACTCTTTAGAGACTAATTTAATCCCTCTTCTAAATGACAGACCTTCAAATATTTAAATACACCTTCTCATTCTTGACCCCCTTTTCTTTTTCCATGAATCTACGCATCAACCTCCTTCAACTGTTTCTTTTTTTTTTTTTTTTTTTGCGGTAAGCACAGGCTCCGGACGTGCAGGCTCAGCGGCCATGGCTCACGGGCCCAGCCGCTCCGTGGCACGTGGGATCTTCCCAGACCAGGGCACGAACCCGCGTCCCCTGCATAGGCAGGTAGACTCCCAACCACTGCGCCACCAGGGAAGCCCCCTTCAACTGTTTCTGATCATCATAAATGCTTTCCTCTGTCTACTTGCTTGAACTTGATTTAACCACGTTAAGTAGTTGATGACCAGTTTGATTGTGGATCACTTGCAAAACTGGTCCGCATACCACGTCAATACTTTCACACGGTTGATGATAAAACCGTGCACAGGACACAGCCAGGACAGTACCCAGAATTCTGCTACTAGAAATCTTTCTCTAGGATATGATTATTCCATAAATTAGAAACATTTGAATATGACTATTCATTCTGGTTATGAGCTCACACAATTTTTACTATCATCCAGCCTTCTCCCGAATACACAAGGGGACATCAAAATATAAAGAGCCAAATAGTAAATGTTTAAGGCTTTCTGAGCATAAACTCTCTGTTGCAGCCATTCAACTCCTGTTGCAAAAGAAGCTTTAGCCAATATGTAAACAAGTGGCTGTGTTACATTAAAACTTTATTTACAAAAACAGGCAGCATGCCAGACATAGTGTAAGGGTCATCGTTTGCCAGTTCTTAGCCTAGACTCGTATCTTGTTAATATCTAGACATGTCCATCAATTTTTAAAAATACGTTAGACTAGTTAAAGAAAACAGTGAGGTCAATGAGAAAGTTTTCTGGCATGATTGTTCTTCTCAGAGAACGCAAGCTGGCCGCTGGTGATCACTGAGTCCCTATTTACTCCGCCCAAATTCCTTAAGTGATCTACTTTGGAATCTTGCCCTGGGCTGATCTCAGGGTCACTGATCTATAGATTTCAGAATCCACTTCTTTTTTTTTTCTTTTTTTTTTTTAACAATTTTAACTATACTTAATTCATACTAGACTTCTGGTACCTCTCCCAGTTACACAGTTCCCTAGCATTAGCATGGTAATTTTTTGACAGTCTCTTTTTTGGTACTAAGAATGTGATTTCCCCTTATGCAGTGATATGCTGAAGCTGGCTCTCAGTGCTTTGCAAGGGCCAGCAATGTACATCTCTTCCCAACCTGTCGTTGGTAGCTTGGAGTCAGTGGTGGGAGTATTTATACCATAGAAATAACAAAAATATGTATCAATTAGGGCTTTCCTTCTTCCCGCACCACTGTGCTCAGGGTACTTGAATCATTGAAGAGAGCTAGGTGTTCTCTTACAAATCTCTTCTCCTATCTTGAGTTTATTTTTCTCTTAACAACATCCCTTCCAGACATTTTAGCCAGAAGATAACTTTTATTGACATAAAAAAACCAGCAACAACACAGTTGCTTGAGGAAAACCTGAATTCTCTGTCACCTCTACATTATCGGCTTCACGCAGTAGTTGTGTCCTACTTAATTTGAATATAGCTACAAAGTTTTCTACATTGACCTTAACATTTCTGGAAGTCAGTTTAAGTCATAAGTCAATTTATCCCTCCTGCTATATTTTTAGAGAGCTCAGTCGTTCTTATATAGAGTCTTCCTTGATTATTTGCCTTTGCAAAATCTTTTGCCTATGACCTTTAAAATTGCAAACTGGTACTTTAACTAGTTCACCAATTGCCCCCCATAGATACGATCTGCAGCTGCCTGCACAGAATGCTATTTCTGAGAACCACTGCAAGAAGTTTAAGTCATTCCCCAAGTTATGACTAGAGATCAGGGTTCTTTTAATCCAATGCATTTTCTAGAATGCCGTGTGTGTTTTATAATCTGGTTTTTAGAAAATACTAGGATTGGAGACAAACTTGGAATTTCCTTACTAATAATTCAATTTGAACTTTGTACATTGGCAGTGAGGCTAGGTATATGGGAATAAGCTGAATCAGAAGGGACTAAAGCTTTCTGTCTATGACTTACCTCTAACAGATACAGCATAACCGTACTCTTCTTTCATCAGGGTACCTTGGATGACTGGGTCTATGAAGTGGCAATTGACTGATGTAGCTGAGACATGAATCTAAGCTATCAGCTCCTCCATGAAAGGAAAAGCGTGATTCACTGCTCTGTCCTCAGGCTCTGACAAGGCAAAGCTCCACGTATGATTACTAAATACTGAAAAACTCTCCTTACTGATCCTCTCAGCTCCAGTTGTGTGCCCTTCCCATTTTTCTCCATTTTGGAAATAGAATGGTCATCTTAAAACGTTGCCTTAGGTGGGTCTCTCCATAGGAAGGCCAGGAGACAGAGATTTCAGTCAGTACTGGTAAGGAAGTGAGGAAGTGTGAAAGGAAATGAAAAGAAGCCAATAAAATGTACAATTACGACCAGATTATGGCTTTGGGCAACTGGGACTCAGTCTCACTTGGTACCTCTCCAAGACAAAATAGAACTGTGCTGTCCAATAAGGTAGCCACCTAGCCACATGTAGCTGTCTTTTAAGTTAATACAATTAAATTAAAAAAATCACTTCATGTGTCACAGGTGACACATTTCATGTGCCCAACAGCCACATATAGTTTGTGGCTACCTATTGCACAGCTCAGATGTAGCACATTTTCACACTGCAGAAAGCTCTATTGGACAGCCATGACATAGAATACGCCTCAGAGTCGTCTCGCTTGGGAGCAAGGAAGCTGGGGAATCTATACATCAAGTCCCAGCAGCCAATGGCTGCTCTTCTGATTCCCAGGTACATCTGGTCTGCCCTGCATGTGTATGGGACCAAGGAGAGGCTATGGGTGACACTAACAGTGTCTGCTATTAAGTATAAATCAGATTGTGTCACTCCTTGATTAAAAACCTTGTTCATGGCTTCCTGCTACAGTTCAGATAGAACTCAAACAACTTGATCATGCTCTACCTGGCTCTGACTTCAAGGTTACTTCCCCAACCTCAGGCCACTTTGCTCTAATCACTCTGCTTTGACAGCAAACTAAAAGAGACTTTCTCTCTGTTCTGCAAACACACTGAAATCTTCCTTGGCTAAGGCCTTGGCACATACTAACCTGTGGTCCTGCAACATCCCTACCTCCTCCCTCCACTCTCCCCCTCAGCTCTCTGCATGGCCGCTTCCTGCTCTCCTCTAGTTCTCAGACCTGATGCTACCTCCTCCAAGAGGTTTTCCCTGACTATCCTACATAATGTTCATGTTTCCTTCCCATTATTTACTTTCTTGGCTCCTTTTGCATTTATTTTATCACGATTTTTGATTATTTGTTCACTTTTGTTTTTGTCTGTTTCTCCTAGAATAATGTAAGGTCTGAAGGCAATCTAATACCGTGCCTGACACATGGCAAATGCTCAACAGATATTTGGTTACTGAGTGAATGGATGAATGAATGAAAGCCGTCTTTACCAGTGAGGAGGGTGCAAGGGCAGGCATGAAAGGTCAGACCTCTGCAGTAACAAGGGTTACATGTGAATCTGCATGGACATTTTGCCTGAATGACAAGAGGGCTGGGGGTGGGGAAAGAGTGGTCTGGTGACGACAGTGTGTAGTTGCTCAAAATTATCCTACACATAAGATGGCTCTCGCCATTAACAACTTCTGGATGAACATTCTGGACACCAGCTGGGTGCCTTCTCCAACATGCAATTACTTTCTTGTGTCAATGGCAGTGCTCAAGTGTAGGTTATATTGGCATTTCCCAGTGGTTTAAAAACATTAGCAATGGTAATGGCAAATGGGGAATTCTACAGGGTTGGGGAGGGACCTGTCTAGTCTTTGAGCTTTTTAGAAAGAGAGTGTAAGATAATATTCTGCCTGGTTTTTCCTAAGTTTGTGTTTTGCTTGCCCTGAGTGGAGCCAGCACTGACACAGGGAGCTTCTAGGTGATGCATTGTAGGAGTAATCTGAGAATAACAACAACAACAAGAGTTTACCTACTGCTTTCCATTTGTAACACTTTTCCATTTTCTCTAGTTCCCTAGTCTTCCCATAACCTTTAAACGTCGTACAATGATCTCCATTTCACAGAAAGGAAAATTCAGAGGGAGAGGTTATAAGCTTTTCTAGGTTGTAGGTGGAGGGTGAGGACATCAATCTTTGGTGGTGGTGGTGGGGAACATTTGGCTTACAATTCCAGAACTCTTTTCAATACATACAGTGCTTTTTAGGCCTGGAATGTGAAAGGGAGAAGAGGAAATGTGACAGTGGTGAGCTGAAATGGCAGGGGTGAGAGGTGTGAGAGGCCCTGAGAGCTTCTCAATCTGGCCATCTCAAGAAGGATTCAGATCAGGGGACAAAGAAATGGAGAATTCACGTGTGTGGGTACGGGAGGGTGTGTACAGAACGAGGAAGCAGAGGGAGGAGGCCATTTCCACTGGGCATTTAGTACCTAGCATTTTTTTGTTTTTAAACTAAATGTACAAGCTTCTCAAGTCTTTTAGCAGCAGCTCGGGGGATCTGTTGACCTGATACTGCTTCTTTCCAGTCGCTAAAATCGGCTCCCACACTGTGTTGGTGACCCCATAGGTGGAATCTATAGAAGTTTAATCCGTTTACTCTATTCTGGTACAGGGGCTGACCTCTGTTTGTGACCTTGGCATGCCCCCAATCGAGCATAACTGACACCTATTGCTGTACGCACAGTGTTCTCAGCGGTAAAAGCAGGAGAGGTTGCAGGTTACATGCAATGGACTGCAAACAAGCTCTCCCTCCACCATTTTCTCCTACCACCAGAGGAAGCACACGAGAACGCAAATCCTGAGAAGAATGTCATGTTAGGCCAGATATGCAAACTGACGTCTCACAGACAGAATAGAATCTTCAGTCTTGTCTTTTAATAAAAGCTCAATAGGTTATAAATATGCACAATTTGGAGATTTCACATAAACCTATGAATTTCTGGATTTTCTTAAAAAACAACAAAAAATGGAAGAATTGGGCCATACTAGCTCCCTAATGCTGGATGGCAATAATAGTCTGGGACCATGTCCCTACCCTCATCACCATGTGCTTGGGCAGTAACACGTGACCTTGGTTAGTTAACTAGCGTTACTTGGCTATAGCTCCTGTTGGCATATATGTCTTACAGGCCCTGGTTGAGAACTACCTATGAAACTATCATAATTTTCTTATTTACAAAACAGAAATAGTGTCACAGATGTAGAAAACAAACTTATGGTTACCAAGGGGGAAAGGGGAGGGAGGGATGAATTGGGAGATTGGGATTGACACATACATACTACTAGATATAAAATAGATAACTAACAAGAACGTACTGTAGAGCACAGGGAACTAACTGTACTCAATACTCTGTAATGACCTATATGGGAAAAGAATCTAAAAAAGAGTGGATATGTGTACATGTATAACTGATTCACTTTGTTGTACAGCAGAAACTAACAACATTGTAAATCAAGTATACTCCAATAAAAATTAATATAAAAATGTATTTGCAGACTGCATTAAGAAGCCGCTTCCAACCCACTCCATGAAGAATGGCCACATATCCATGTGCCATGGCCCAGTGGTTCAGAACCACTGTCTTAAGGAAAGTATGGCCTCAGGGTTTCCTCATGGCACGTATGGACTCTACTCTTGGGTTACAGCAGGTGGGAATTAGGGCTGGGTGGACATCCCCTGATCTATAAATATAGTCAGTTATGTTTGGGGTCCTGGCTTTCAGGCTTGGTGATTGGCTATTATTTTTTTAAATAATGTAACTAGCTACCAAAATCAATAAATTAGAGCTTAACGTGTTTTTAAAAATGAAACAAACTACCTAAGTAAATAAAATAAATACATGAGAGCCACTGTGGACCAAAGATGTCAGCATAATGCAATTTCCACTGGGATGCTCCTGAGATCTTTTATAAGGAAAAAAAATCCTGGCCTATTCAACCTAAAATCTTAAAATCTTTATTAGCAGGGGATTTGTGTGTGTGTGTGTGTGTGTGTGTGTGTGCGCGCGTGTGTGTGTGTGTGTGCAATTAGTGGCTTCCTCTTTAATTTGCTTTGAAAGATGAACATGATTCTATTTTATCACTTTTGTATAATGCCCACGGGTATTAGGAAATCAGATTCTATCACTACTGCACGAGTCCAGAGCCTCCATATTCCTTAGAATGCTTTTTTTTTTTTTCTGTACGCGGGCCTCTCACTGTTGTGGTCTCTCCCGTTGCGGAGCACAGGCTCCGGATGCGCAGGCTCAGCGGCCATGGCTCACGGGTCCAGCCGCTCCGCAACATGTGGGATCTTCCCGGACCAGGGCACGAACCCGTGTCCCCTGCATCGGCATGCGGACTCTTAACCACTGCGCCACCAGGGAAGCCCCTTAGAATGCTTTTTTACCTTGCTTTCTTATATCTGTAAACTAGATGGAAGTGACTTGAGCCCTAGAATTTGCTAGACACTAAATCTTTTATTTAGAAGGTAGACAGCTCATGAAAAGAGACACGACACACTTCTTTGTCAAGCAAACCCTAGTGGATTTTGAAATGGGATTGTCAAGCTTAATTAAAAGAGAAACTCATGTTATGACACGATATTTAACCTTCCAAGAAGGAGTGCATATCCCATGCTGGTGAGTAATGTGTGGATCTCCTCACATAAACAGTTTTTATACCCTCCATAACTTATTTTATCAGTGACAATGGCAAAGTGGCATAATATACTGTACTATAAAATCACTACATTGCTTGGTGAAAGTTATATTGGATTTGATCAGAAAAAGATGTGAATTGTGTATTGGTGAAAACATTCTTTATCATTCTATGATGGAAAAAAAGCAGTAAAACTTCTCCACGTGCTTGCCAACTCCATTAATGCATAAAGTACACACACAAAACACACAAAAAGTCAACAAGTAAGCTTCACCTTACTCAAAAATCTTTGTCTAATGAAATAAGTCATATTTCCCTTTTCACCAAGAGAAGGGATTTGGACGAGACCATTTGCTCTAATTATGTTATAATATTCTTCATCATATTTGATGCAAAAGCTCAAAATCAATATTAGTCATACCACACTGAGCTCTTTATTAACCAGAAATACGTGATATAAGTTTTTAAACCATATACAATCAGATTCAATAGGCAGATGGTAGCTACTGAAAATTCCCCAAACCGGCACAAGTTAAATTTAAACACAAGTTGATGGTTCATACATTTGGGTAAGGGACTTGGATAAACTGAAACTGAATTTGATGACATTTACAAATATTTGTACTGTTTTCTTGGATGGTTGCTTGATTCTGACGTGGTGGGTTTTTTCCCCCTTCTCTCTTCTTCCAGGTCTTTCCCAGGGAAGCTACTGCATTAAGCGACCAGCAGGAGATGAACTAACAGACTTGAACCTCTAGACCAGCTCCTTCATTGATTTACAGGCTCAGGTTACAGAACAGAAAAAGCTGTGACCCCCACGTATGGTGAATCATGAGAATGGTCTGTATGTGTGAGGCCACAGAAAACAGAATATCCCTTTTGCTTCTCATTGGATTTTTATTCAGGACCAACACTTTTCAAAGAGTATTCCAGAAAACACTAATCTCATAGAAAAGGCCACATGGTCAGGACATTTTGGGCAATAATAACGCTTGCAGAATTTTTTTAATGGAAGTAATCTCATTTTGGTTCATCTTATTTAAGAATTTTAGATTTTATGTAGAATCCAGACTTCTGGTTCTCTAGAAAAACTGAAGACATGACAACGCAGTGAACATATCCTCACACAGACATAATTTCTTGCAGCTTCCCATTAGTCAGGGAACGAGCTCTCCATTAGTCAAGGACCAACCAACATGCCTGGATTCTGGAAGCCTTTTACTTGGCTCCCCTTGTTTCAGTCTTTCTTGAAGACACACAGTGTCTTTTGGTGTATTAAAGGCTCTGAGAATCCCTCAGTAAATATTTCTATTTATTTTGTTGAAAAAAATTTCCCCAATATATTGGATTATAGATGTTTCTTCCTCCACATCTTGGGATGTACTGTTCTAGATAATTCTTTGGGTTTATGATTTCAGTTTTCACTCCAAAACTTACAGATGAAAATCAATTTCTAATATATCACTTGGTACACGGTTATGGACCATAAAATTAAAGGAATTCTGATTTGTTGGTATGAATTTTATGCTACCTTCTGGAAAATATTTGTGAAAGTATTTAGGAAGCTCAGATTTTGCAATGAGGATTCCATTTCCATTTTTGGATGCTTTTATAGGCATTCAAGATGCAGAACAAATCCACCTGGTTAGAGTGTTTATATATTCAATCAGACTTCAAGGTATATTGGTAGAGATGAAGGAGCCTCTGGATTTTACCCAAAATTTAACTTAAAAATTCCACACTAGGAGACCCACTGTGCTGCTGATCTAGTAACAGCCCCTAATAACATGTATTCTGGAGAAAAGACTTTGGAGAAAAAAAATACACTTGCAATATGATAGGGTAAGTAACAGGAATTTATAGTACTATTATGCTCTACCAGGTAAACTAGAATTTAAGTAGATATTTCCTTCTTATAAGTATCAGCTGAGTAACTCTCAAAAAAAGAAGATGGACACAAATTGATCTTTTGGGGGGTGTCATCCAAGTGATCACTATAGAAGCCCAATAATAGGGTTTGACAGTTCATCTTGCTGGCTGAGAACACTGAACTTGTAATAATGAATTTCTAGTTTTCAAACTATTAGAGTTGGAAATATTGGTTATGATGGCAGCAATGATGTCACGCAAAAAATTCCGGTGGACTTATGTGTCGCTAAGCGGGTGTTCTCTGGATTTGGCTAAAGCAGACTGAGGAAAAGTAAATGGCAAATGAAGAGGACAAGTAGATTTAGAAAGCAGTTATTTACCACTTTAATAGGGCTGTCCAACATTTGGTCACAAGGGTCATTCTGAAATCTAATTTCTTTAATGGTCTTCCCATCTCACCAGAAGATATCTGAACACTCTTGGAAAAAGCAAATCAAATATAGAAAGATGTGCTGTGATAAGACCTGTTGCTACAGCACTATGTGATTAATGATGTCAGACTTTGGATTTAATCAGAGGACATTTCTTCAGTCTAGGACAGCTATACAAAGCCTTAAGACATTGTATTTACAGAACTTAATACAGGGATCCACATATGACCATCACTCTGCCAGAGTCTTAATAGCATGGTGGAGCGGCTCCCTCAAGAATCCTTATTTTTCTTATCTGTGGAAAAGCTAGTAGTTCTAAAAATATTTTCCTGGAAGAGGTTAGAACGGTTATTATATACCAGTTGAATATAAAGTATGGTTATGTAAGCCAAGCTTGCATGCTAACATTGCACAGGGTAGAAAACAATAAAACAGGACGATGTGCTTCCTTGGGCCATCTAGTAGAAAGAGAAGGAAGCTTTTGACTCAGTATCGTTCTGATCTCTCAGATTCCAGGAGTCCACCTGTAGCTGGCCTTCCAGTGTGAGTGCCATGCCGACCTCTCAAAAGGGCACGTGATTTCCTTGCCGATAGAAAAAGAAATGACAACAAAACAAAACAAAACATCCAAAACTCAAAGAGGTACACCAGCCGCCTCAAACTGTGGTACAGTTCATTTTTTGAAGAGAATATATAATATTTCAAAATATTATATATATACATATATTTCAAATGGTACAAAGGAACTATAGATCCAAATTAGAAGACAGTTGATCTTTCTTTGTGATCCCAAAAATTTGCATTGAGAAAACCCTTTTTTTCCTTAACCCACTTTCCATGGTGTTGCCCAAAACTCCGGGTCTTCTCACTCTAGGAGACTTCGTGACACACAGTAAAAGCACTGTGATTATCTGGTAATCAGTCAAAGTGCAAATAAGAAATCCATTTGGCTTCTAATGTATAAGATGTTTTAAATTCTTAAAATGTATTTTCCACAGAGTAGGTTTTCCTTTATTACTATAACAAATGCTTCCGTTAGGTTCTTGGGTGAATCTGAAACCAAAGAAAGAAAGAAAGAAATTTCAGGGAGAAAACAAAATGAAGGCACAAAGAAAGGTGATTAGGCAGAAAAAGAGGACACCTTGAATTTTTAGGATGTTGCTTCTTTCAAGTGAACTAAAGTAAAGAATGTTCAAGTCTAGAGAAGTAGTTCTCAAATGGTGATCAAAGCTTATGGACAGGCCACTGTATTTTTTTTTATCGATTCATTAGATTAATTTTGTCACAATTGAGGAGACAGACTGTTGGAGCAATGCCTGTCCAGGACTGGGTTCGTGGGCATGTAATCTAGTTGCAGGGAGCCCTTTGTCGAAAAGGGCCCTTCACTTGGTTTAATGACCAGGAGTTGCCATCTTGAAATTATTAGTAACTTTTGAACAAGGGCCCCTGTGTTTCCATTTTGCACTGGGCTCTTCCTGCACATTATGTAGTCATTCCTATGTCTGTCTGATGAGAATTTCATGAGTAGGAAATTCCATGGCCTTCTCATGTTGGTCTCTTGTAAGATGCAAAGGGGTGGCATGAGGTGAACTCATTGCCAAGGTCAGATCACGTTTGTTGAGGAACATAAGAGACCTTTGCAAGGTGAGGAACTGTTCCACTCAAACAATGACATGGTGTTCAAGGGCAATCAAGGGCATACTCCTATAACTATCGATGCCATTTAATCCATTCAAATATGGTCCCAAAGACTCTTATTTTCAGAAGGATGCATGCACGAAGAATCACTGGTTTAGAGCATGAATGATGGTTCTAATAGAGTTGAAGGTTCTACTTTAGAGTTTTAGGACTTAAGACATTTTTCTTCGTCATCTCTTAATTTTTTATAGCTTAGAAATTGAGTATTCTGAGGCCAGGAGTGAAGTCCATTTAAAGCTTTCAGGGTTAGGTAGGAACAGTCATACACCATACACATTTGCATTCAAAAGTTGGTTGGACCAGGGGCAGAATGTATGAGAAGTCTTCACACATTTTTTTATTCTTCCATATAAATAACAGATCCTTCCAAACCTTGGTTTCCTACAGTCCAGTGGTGTTTATCACATTTTGTTTCACTGTCTTCTTTTTTACCGAAAGGAGGGAGAAAGCGACATTTCCAAAACTGAACTGGAATTGCCTTTCTTTTATCTGTACTGACCCTCCTCCTCCCTATCCCACTGAACCTTAGGCCCTAGCCTCCACAGAAGACCAGGGGCCGTGTCATGTCCACCATCACATTCCCAAGACTTTTAGATAACAGAGGCTTAATATTATTTATTGAAGAAATGAATGAGCACACTTGGATCCAGGGGCAATTGTGATAGCATAGTTTATTCTTTAAGAAGATGGTTTACTCTTCTTTCCTGCAATCTCTAAATACCCCTCCCTCTCTCCTCCCCCACCATCCCTCTCTCTCTTTTAAAGGCATTTCTTGCAAAACGAATGGACTAGAGATCAAGATTGTGAAGTCTCTCAGAACATTTCAGACCTGGTGGAATTTTGAGGGAAGAAGCTGGAATATGTCAAAGCTGGTACGTTACCCTTCAGTAATATTAAAAAAACCATCAGGGTGATTAGAATGGGTGGAGATATGTAAAGTTAGAGTTGGCATTAGGAGGATGATCCCAGGGGCTGTGGACAAATGATTTTGGTGAATTGTGTTGGGCTAGTCACAGAGAACACCAAATCTGACAAGATGGCTCTTGTGGTTAGGTGTGTAATCTGAGGTCTGCAACTTACTCTTTTAGGAAATGAAACTTGACTCTACATTGTGCAGCAACTGTTGATTTCCTCGCTAGTGTGAAAGACATTGACATATTGGACTGAAGGAAATCCGAGGTTGCTTGATATTTCCCCAGGTATTAGATCAGATTATGTTCTGGTGTTTTAATCTGCTAATTTTCCTTCCCAAATGACTTTGGTTTTCTCCTCATTTTATTCCCCTCTTCTTCCTGTCCCCAAACAACCAATGTTCACCTTTTACATACAAATTATTACACCATTGTCAAACAACTTATTTCTTCTAAGGGGAAGTCTAGCTTTCTAAATGAAGTCATTGTTCCTGAATACACAGGGTATTAGATTGGTTCCTGAATGCATGGAATATAGCCTCCCCACCTTTCAAACTTATATTTTTGATATATCAGTTTAAAGAAAAGAGATAAACTAATAGGCATCTAAAACCATCAGAAAAAAAGTCTCTAGTCAATATTTAGGTCGGTTAGTCTTGCTACAAACTCCCAACAAAGCAGTTTAATAAAACAACAGAAGCAATGATCAAGCAGGAACAGGGTTAAAATTTAGCCAAGAAACTTCACCCAGATGTACTAAGCTTCTCCCCAGAAGGTACCTGTTACCAGTTTTATTGTACCCCAGGCTGGGTTTTTGGAACATGTCTCAAGCATGACTACTTTCTCTCTGTAGGGTGGCATTAAGGAAGCTTCCTCTTTCCCTATGATTTATTCTTCTGAATCTCCTGAAATGGAAGACTTTGCTTAATTCTACTTATCTTTTCTCCTTCCTTCTAAGCTTTATTGTCACCCAGATGCAATTTCCCCAAGGTTTTCCTTAAGACTGTGGCCTGTTACCCTGGCTAGTCCACATTCTGGGGTGTCTGGTTGTTTAAATGAAACACTGAATTTCTACTCTCCACCCTCCTTAAAAAATGAGCATCACAAAAATTTAAATTTTAGACCACATTTTGAACCATCTTTTGTTTATCTACATTTCAAAGAATGATGAGAATTTTCGCTCAGGATGATTAATTTGGAAGTAACTCATATAATAGGGAGGTTTTAGAAAAAAACTATATAGGGAAAAAGAATGAAGTCCCAGGAACCTTTCTTGCAAATTTCTTTACCCTGAAGCTACTTTTAAAAAATAACAGTGTGAAGGAAATTCCCAGTTGCCATTAGCAAGCTGGGTATGTTTCTTCAGGTTTTTGTTTTTGTCTTTTTCTGAGAGAAAGAACTCTTTGAATCAATCCTACACATAAGAACAAAAGAGGTGATTTTCTTTATTCTTCCTTTTACTTTAGTAAGAATTTGAATTTTTTACCCTAAAGATTACCTCTTAAAGAACAATGAAAACATATGATTCATAATTAAAATACATCTGTGAATTAAACTGTTTTAAAAGTTAAATTGCTAGAGTCAACATTTGAAGTGTGTAGGCATATTTATACTCTGATGGGGAAAAATACACAGGGCATACTAGAAAAATTCATATAAAACCTATTTGTAGAGCATATGATCTAAGAACTGGTGTTGGCTATTTATACAGAATGGAGCTCCTGTAGGTATCATCTGGACTCAATTGGTGCCTTTTGTATTTAAAAGTGCTTATTTCATTGGGAATTTCTTGTAAGGAAGGGAGGAGAAAATGTAAGTCAGTGTACTGTTTGGGTTTTCTTGACCCAAATTTCTTAAAAAATTCAGCTTTTTCTAGTGTCTTCTTCTTCCGCCTCTAAAGACAGTCTTGAGAATTCTTAGTTGACTTATGTGCCACGCACATGGCTGTAGAGGATTCTCTTATTTCCTTTCCTGAAATGGATGCACACATCAGAACAGGTACATCCTCTGTTTTTAACCTGGCTGTAAGGGTGATTTATTTCTCTTATACATTCAGCCGTGTGGACTGTGCTCAGCTCACCCAGGGGCGTAGTGAACACAGTGTGTACCAGCCTCTGTTATCATGACTGGACTCCACACCATACTTTGGTGATGCCGGAGAATGTCCAGGATGTATTACAACATGCCTGATGGTTTTAAAATAGACTCTACAAAGGCCAAATCAAAAAAAGTGACGTGGGTCACAAATAAGTAGCACTAACAAGTTCTGTGTTTTGTTCCTTTATTTTCTATCTGCCAAAGAGTCTCCTCGTTGGTATTCTTGGAATTTCACATATCTAAATCCTGAAATGTTTTGATTTGCATTATTGCTCTTTACGGGACTTTCAAGTCTGAAGGTACTATTAAAACAGGGCTCACCATCAATAAAGAGTGATTGGTTATCATTTGGGATAGGGAATGGAGATGTGGCAGAGGATATGTCAGCAATGTGTTTAAAACAATGGTGCCTGGATTCCAATCATACTGGCCAAAATTCAGAGTAGCTTAAAACTAACTTGTGAGGGTATCTTCAAATTACTTGGTAAAGTCATCGTCAGGTAAAATGTAACCAAAGGGAAACCTGAAATCCATACTCTACCAACTAATCAAGATGATTTTTGGGCTAAGCATCAGGAACTGGGCTCATTTTCGAATACTCTCTTCTGTAGGTGTCTCATTGAAATGATACGATAATCCAGGCAGAGCTTCTTAGAGCATAGTTTCATGTTAACAAGCTAGGGTGGTTCAGGCATCCCTCCTGGGTGCAAGCCAGGGAGGTATAGCCATTTACTGGCTAATGTGGTCAATACAGGCAACTAAATTTGACACACAGTGCCTCCACTTATTTTATATATATAAAAAATTTTCTTACGGTGTTATGTTTCCTGCATCACAAAGATGCAAGAACCAATTTTATTTTGTGAAAAGACGATTCTGAGAAGAAGACCAAGGTAAGACTCATAATACAGGGGCTGGAATCAGAGATGCCCTTTTAAATTTGGGTCACCTCTTTGGAAGTCTGCAAGTTCAACATATTGGAATTTGTAGATGGTGAAGCTTGTTTTAAAAAATACCCAATACTTAAAACACATACACACGTAACAGGGCTGATATTCATGTGGTACATGTACATATCACCATACTGGCTCTTAAAATATTGATATACTTTTGTACTAGTGAATAAATAGTTACTGTCTTAAGTACCCTGACCAAACGCCCTTCACACCCCCATCAGAACTTCCAGACTCTCCTACGGACCAGTATCTATAGGGTCAACGGCTGGCCTAGCTGTCCTCTCCAACCTGCTCCAGCATCATGACACCAATTCTGATGGGCTGGGTAGCCTCATACAGGTCATTACATATTTTGAAGCCAACTCCTGATTTATCCGCACAAAGTAAGAAACAATTATTCACATCAGAGAATTCTTTCACCTCCCTAAGAGAGCATCAAACAATTCCTTTAAAGAACCTTTAGAAGATGGCTGCACTTAAATGCAGAACTGTTCAGGAAACCATCTGGATGAATTAGGCTAGACCCTTATTTTATTATCCATTCTGAGTACCACAGATATCAGATGCAGAATCCAAATAATTGCCTCACTGCTCCTCCTTCCTTTGGCTGTGGTAACCTAGCTTTATTTATGACTCAGTAAGAGAAACACTAAACTGCTCAGTATGGAAAAGTCAAGTTCAATCTCTAACTTCTCTCTGATGGATAGACACTGATCTGAATGGTCAAGAAGAGCTTCTGTTGGGGAAAAGGCTTCTTCCTCTGCTTTTCAAAGCTTTTCTGGGTGGTGTTTGTAAATACGACACAAAGGCAAACAGTACAGTTCGTAACACGCATGAGACATTTGAAAAAAAATGAACTTACTCTTGTGGTCTTGATTTTATTGCCTGTAGCACACATCCATCCGGAATTATCAGGGAGTGTCTTACACTCTTCTCCTTCTAGACAAGGTTCCATCTCACACCACCATTTCCCAATCACTATGGAGGCTGTGCAAAGACAGGAAACAAGTGTGTACGCAATTCATCCAAACAACCTGGGCGCAAGGCTGAGTTCTTCTACAGATGTTAATGCTCTCTGAAACACATTAGGTCCTTTTTAACTTTCATGATTGGCTAAGACTACTCTACTAAGAAGAATGAGATTTTAACTTAAACATCTTAAAATGCAAATATAATTATGCCATCTGGTTTCATCAAGCTACATTTTGTCCACAATATCCTTGTATGATGAAAAGATACAGAATGGGGACATTTACTTTTTGGAGGAAATTTTGTGTTAAGTTTGTAGATCAAAGACCTGGTGCTTTCTTTTCAGTGAAAGGGACAAAAGGGCTAACTGTTCTTCAGAATGACTAATTGAGCTCTTGTTTTCAGAAAGGCCCGTTTATTCACCCAGCTTTAGGGTTTATCTCCCACCCTACAGCCTTTGAGATATCAAAGGCTTACCAAAAAAGAAAAAATGAATTGACCAAAAGTATAAAAGAAAACCTGCAAAATTAAAACCAAGTCATAATAAATGAAACTATTTGATTACAGTCAAAAGTATATTTGATACGAGCTGTGGTTTCCTTTCAATAGGTTTAAGGTGATATGAGTGGAACTTTGAAAACTTGACCCTCTGATAAAATAGCCCTATTTTTCAGGGTGATATTGAGGCTGCCCACATTAGGAAGCTGGCAATGAATTTAGTGGATGGATTTATAGCACACTTTTTTGGATAATGAGATTTTAGAAAACTGGAGACTAGATTCGCTCAGTACAAATCAAGCAGCCCCACATCTTAACATCCTGAGTGAAAATTTTTTCTGCACGAGCGTTGGTCATTTCTGAAGCTGCTCAAGGCATTTTTTTTTTTTTTTTACAAATCCACCTGGGCATTTTCCTGCAAAATCCTTAAAATGTCTGTGAGTGTTTCTTCTGTGATACTTTCCAAGTGGCTGTCTTGACACTGGACTGAAACTCTAGGTCTTTATCTAAAAGAAAATTGGTCGCTTCCCAACCCCTCACATTTCCACCCTGTCTCTATCCTGACGTTTAATTCTCACAACAACAAAGAACCCACATGACATTTCTTAATGTCACAGAAGATTAATCTTAAAACGAAATGGAGTCCACGCCACAGGGAAGCAGGAGCACATTAAAATCCTCTATCCACCCAGCATTCACTAGAGGGATTAGATTGCTACCTTAGAAGCAGAATGGTTGAAACGTCCGGACATCTACCTGCATTTAGGTTTCCCCCTTCTAGACTTTTCTTATTTCAGCCTTCCCCTCCTTTAGAATAGTCTTCCTCAAATTTTCCTTTGAATAAAAATTACTCTGCAGGATTATATATGCAAAATCATTTCTACTCTATTATACAGTCAATTTGAGGATTTTTTTTCAAGGGTAACTTTGCCTGTTATGTGATGCACGCCTTATACGTGGACCAGACCAAATCGCCTAAGATGCAACTACATTGGATAGGGCAAGCAGAGGAAGGAAAATCTTGCACATAGTTCTATCCTTATGCAGGACAATGTGATAATTTTGGTAAAACACAGACTAATAACAGAAAACACGAATACTTCACAGAGTCCAAAATGATTATGAATGTTCTGGATGATTTTCTTTTTAACAACAGGTCTCAGCATCAGGGTATGGACTAGAAGAAGAAGCTAGTCAGGAGTTAAGAGGACTTATTTGTGTGAATTAATAGGTGACAATACTAAATAGAGAAGCATATATTTTGACAGCAAGAAAAACATATGTGGCCTTGAAGGGGAAAAAAAAATAAACAGCAAAGCTTCCAGTAATGTCAGATACAAGTCAGTGTTTGGCAGTGTTTATTGAGAGCCTTCAAGCTGAGGCTCCCTGCCTGCTAGAGCTCAGTCACAAACAGGCCAATCACATTTGCCATGTGTGTCCCCTTAAAGCCCACCTAATATTTCAATACTGCTGCCCTGCATCTCGACCATCACGAATGGACACTCTCTGAGGGGAAACTGCCTTTCCCAGTGGTCTTTGATTTAGAATTTGTCCCTCTTTTTTCACAGGGGCACACAAATAATGAACAAGTACTGGTAAGGTCAGACATGAGCACCTTTGCCTCTTTCTAAAGGACCCTGTTCCATCTTCTTTTCGCTGCTGTGCCCTCTCACAGCTGCCTTACTTTGTTGCAAGCTAACAAAGCACTTTCTCCTCTTTCTCTCAAGCATTAATATCTCCTAAATGAAAATGTAGACAGTAGGAAAAAGAATACATCTCAAAACCCAAGTATGACTTTTAATTCAAGTTTATAGAGACCACTGGCTTGGAGGGGAAGAGAAAAAGCTTTCTAAGAATGAAAATGTCCCAGACTTGCCTACGGTCTCTAAAAACTGTTACAGTTGCCTTTCTAAATGGAGTTTGATGACTTGGCACTACTCTCTGGCTTATTAGAATCTAGTTCATTTTACCAGGGTTGCTTTTCTAAAGATGCTATTAGACCTATTTTGTTTCTGCTTTGTGCATTCCACAGTCATCTTAATATATATGATTTTAGGGCCTAGGTCAAACTATAGTCTCGCATCCTAGTTTTTTCATGAACTCGTATTTCCTGCAATATCTTTAAAAAAGTTCACAAAGAAAGGATCTAAAAATTGCCTCCTCTTCTCCCAATTCGGAAGCTACTGAAAACCTTCTGATTATTGGAAAAGGAGTGATCAATTAGATTTAATAAAATGAGCTAATATTAATGATATTTAGTTGTTTTTAAATATTTTTTTCTTAGAGATAATTATAATGATAAAACCATAAATAAAAATAATTCTAAAAGTCTGAATTATAGTGGTCAGTTCAATAATAAAACTGATAACTGACATTTCTGAATGCTTCTTACGTGTCTCTGTGTTAGGTACTTTTAAATGTATTATCTCAGTCTTCAAAGCAACCCTATGAAGTAGATATTATTATGAACCCATTTTTTTTTTAGATAAAAAAACTAAAGCCCATAACGGTTAAGTAACTTTCCCAAGCTTACACAGGTAGGAAGTTCAGAAATTAACGCAAGAATCCAGGCCTGCTTAACCACAAAATCTATGTTTTCCATCACGATAGTGCTAAGTCATTCTAGTTCTGTATTCAAAATTCATAGGTCTTCAAAAAAACATGTATTGCCTGCTGAGTGGATAAATGAATTCTCTCCGCTCTATTTTTAAAATTTTATTCTATTTTATTTATTTTATTATTTTTGGCTGCCTTGGTTCTTCGTTGCCGCGTGCAGGCTTTCTCTAGTTGTGCCAAGCCGGGGCTACTCTTCGTCGGTGCGCGTGCTTCTCATTGCGGTGGTTTCTCTTGTTGCGGACCACAGGCTCTAGGCCAGCGGGCTTCAGTAGCTGTGGCACGTGGGCTCTAGAGCACAGGCTCAGTAGTTGTGGCGCACGGGCTTAGTTGCTCCGCAGCATGTGGGATCCTCATGGACCAGGGCTCGAACCCGTGTCCCCTGCGTTGGCAGGCGGACTCCCAACCACTGTGCCACCAGGGAATCCCTGCTCTATTATTATTGGAAATAAATTTCATATCAACACAAACACTTGCATAAAACAAAAAAATTCAGCTTCTTGTAAAATTAACTTGAAAAGTAATTTGGGCAAAGGGACAGCTCGTTACACTTGTTTCTTCTTAGTCTCAGCTACACATTGCTTGGTTTCATTAGTTGTAGCGTTCTAACAGAAATTCTCACTAGCGAACACTTTCTGAATCCATGAGAAACTTATGAGGTAGATGCGTAACTGCTCTAAGAACTTTTATCACTTAGAAGAACTGAATTAATTAAATATCAGCTGCAAAACCTAATTCTGTCTTATCTGTGGTGATTATGAAAAAGGGTCTTAAAAGTCCCTTTTCACACTGGCATTCTGGGATTCTCTCTATGAATGTGCCGTGTTCAGAAAAATATCTGATCTTCAACTTTTTCAAGAATGTTCATCTTTCCTTGAGATATTCTTAAAATCACTAAGTCCACTTTAATCATGAGTCCTTTTTTTTAACATCTTTATTGGAGTATACTTGCTTCACAATGGTGTGTTAGTTTCTGTTTTATAACAAAGTGAATCAGTTATACATATACATATGTTCCCATATCTCTTCCCTCTTGCGTCTCCCTCCCTCCCACCCTCCCTATCCCACCCCTACAGGCGGTCACAAAGCACCGAGCTGATCTCCCTGTGCTCTGCGGCTGCTTCCCACTAGCTATCTACCTTACATTTGGTAGTGTATATATATCCATGCCACTCTCACTTTGTCCCAGCTTACCCTTCCCCCTCCCCATATCCTCAAGTCCATTCTCTAGTAGGTCTGTGTCTTTATTCCCGTCTTGCCCCTAGGTTCTTCATGACCTTTTTTTTTTTTCTCCTTAGATTCCATATATATGTGTTAGCAAATGGTATTTGTTTTTCTCTTTCTGACTTACTTCATTCTGTATGACAGACTCTAGGTCCATCCATCTCACTACAAATAACTCAATTTTGTTTCTTTTTATAGCTGAATTATATTCCATTGTATATATGTGCCACTTCTTCTTTATCCGTTCACCTGTTGATGGACACTTAGGTTGCTTCCATGTCCTGGCTATTGTAAATAGAGCTGCAATGAACATTGTGGTACATGACTCTTTTTGAATTATGGTTTTCTCAGGGTATATGCCCAGTACTGGGATTTCTGGGTCGTATGGTAGTTCTATTTTTAGTTTTTTAAGGAACCTCCATACTGTTCTCCATAGTGGCTGATAAAAACCCTGCAGAAAGTAGGCATAGAGGGAATTTTACTCAACATAATAAAGGCCATATACGACAAACCCACAGCCAACATCGTCCTCAATGGTGAAAAACTGAAACCATTTCCACTAAGATCAGGAATAAGACAAGGTTGCTCACTCTTACCACTATTATTCAACATAGTTTTGGAAGTTTTAGCCACAGCAATCAGAGAAGAAAAAGAAATAAAAGGAATCCAAATCGGAAAAGAAGAAGTAATGCTGTCACTGTTTGCAGATGACATGATACTATACATAGAGAATCCTAAAGATGCTACCAGAAAACTACTAGAGCTTATCAATGAATTTGGTAAAGTAGCAGGATACAAAATTAATGCACAGAAATCTCTGGTATTTCTATACACTAATGATGAAAAATCTGAAAGTGAAATCAAGAAAACACTCCCATTTACCATTGCAACAAAAAGAATAAAATATCTAGGAAAAAACCTACCTAATGAAACAAAAGACCTGTATGCAGAAAATTATAAGACACTGATGAAAGAAATTAAAGATGATACAAATAGATAGAGAGATATACCATGTTCTTGGATTGGAAGAATCAACATTGTGAAAATGACGCTACTACCCAAAGCAATCTATAGATTTAATGCAATCCCTATCAAACTACCATTGGCATTTTTTACAGAACTAGAACAAAAAACTTCACAATTTGTATGGAAACACAAAAGACCTCGAATAGCCAAAGCAATCTTGAGAACGAAAAATGGAGCTGGAGGAATCAGGCTCCCTGACTTCAGACTATACTACAAAACTACAGTAATCAAGACAGTATGGTACTGTCACAAAAACAGAAATACAGATCAATGGAACAGGATAGAAAGCCCAGAGATAAACCCATGCACATATGGTCCCCTTATCTTTGATAAAGGAGGCAAGAATATACAGTGGAGAAAAGACAGCCTTTTCAATAAGTGGTGCTGGGAAAACTGGACAGCTACATGTAAAGGTATGAGATTAGATCACTCCCCAACACCATACACAAAAATAAGCTCAAAATGGATTAAAGACCTAAATGTAAGGCCAGACACTATCAAATTCTTAGAGGAAAACATAGGCAGAACACTCTATGACATAAATCACAGCAAGATCCTTTTTGACCCACCTCCTAGAGAAATGGAAATAAAAACAAAAATAAACAAATGGGACCTAATGAAACTTCAAAACTTTTGCACAGCAAAGGAAACCATAAACAAGACCAAAAGACAACCCTCAGAATGGGAGAAAATATTTGCAAACGAAGCAACTGACAAAGGATTAATATCCAAAATTTACAAGCAGCTCATGCAGCTCAATATCAAAAAAACAAACAACCCAATCCCAAAATGGCCAGAAGACCTAAATAGACATTTCTCCAAAGAAGATATACAGATTGGCAACAAACACATGAAAGAATGCTGAACGTCATTAATCATTAGAGAAATGCAAATCAAAACTACAATGATATCATCTCACACTGATCAGAATGGCCATCATTAAAAAAATCTAGCAACAGTAAATGCTGGAGAGGGTGTGGAGAAAAGGCAACGCTCTTGCACTGTTGGTGGGAATGTAAATTAATCATGAGTCTTGATTTCACCCTTATAGCAGGTCATACTGCTGTCATGCAGAAGACAGACTGTAGAAGGAGAGTCAATCCATCTTTCAGTGATACATCATAAATGGAGCAGAAATCTTGTTTTTTTTTTTTCTCCCCCCTTTGGTTGTTGCCGTTCAGTTTGAGCAATTTTCCCATGGAAATAGAAAAAGATAGAATAAGCAATGGCTTAATAAACATAGAAATAAACATCATATTATCTAAGAACTGTGGTCCCCTTTTTATCATTTCAGCAGATAACACTTGAGTTGCAGTTCAGCAAATGTTTATTGGGTACTTTGCACAGTCAAAGCACTACCTGATTTGCTGAGAGCGATAAAATAATGAACACGACATAGTCCCTGCCCTCAGAACCTACAACTTAGTTCAGGGTTTCTCAATATAGGCACTATTGGCATTTTGGCATGAATTACAGTAAAGAGATAAAATGAACAAAAAGTGCTCCTCCAATAGTAAATACATTAATATACTAGAAGAGCAAATTCACAGTGGGGAGTAGGAAAAGAGGAACTCTTAATAAGATTGTAGAAGTTTCTGAAAGCAAGATGCCTGGGCTTAAAATTGTTTTTTCATTAAATTTTTTTTTAAGGAAAGTTAGGTCATTGAAGATTCTACATTCTGTGAGCAAAGGGAGGACGTGTTATAGGGATAGTTGGGGAAGATGAATTTGGCAGTGGTGTGCAAGATGCAAGAAGGAAGAAGCAAGCACCTGAAATGCCAGATAAGCCCTACTGCATTCAAACAGAGAACTGATAGGTCTTGATTTTTGGATGCCTGCTCTAGAATTGTGAAGCAGGGCAGAGCTGAACGTGATGTTAGGAACAACTGAGGAAACACTGTTGCCAGTATCTCAACCATATTAACTGTAACCCGAACCACACTGGACTCTAATTATTAGCTTATTAGCTCAGGTGCCTGCCTACTCACTAGGTGGTGAACTTCTTGAGGGCACAGATCACATTGCATTCATCTTTGAATGGCATAGAGTAGCTCGAGACAGGTTTGCCAATTTTAAATGAATGAATGCAAAATGAAAGAAAAAGAGAAAGAAAACAAAGTAGTGCCTATATCAAAGGATTGTGAGGGTCCCATAAGAAAATCCATCCCAAGCACTTATCAGAGTGTCTGGCATTCAGCAAATGTTTAATAAATATTAGCTATTACTATCATCATCAGCATCATCATTTTTATTACTCAAAAGAATGAAATCATTCCCAAAGAGAAAAGGCAATTCTTCACAAAGTTAGTGAGTACACCATTGTTTTTCGATATTATGCCAAACTCTCAGCTTGCTTCTATGACTTATGAGAGTTTGAGCATAAATTGAATGACTGAACATATGACTGCATTCATGTTCCCAGAAGTAGGTTATAAGTACATCAATCAAGACAAATTTCCAGGCTCATTTTTGTGCAACCTGTCATGCAGTTTAAAGCAATGGCTGGAACTCCATTAGAGGAATGGGACCGCGCTCCAGCTTCCCTTTTGGCACAGGCTGTTGGAACAGCTGTTCCGATTCTCTTCTTCACAAGACCTGCAGCGACTCCCTGTGTGTGACTGTCTTTATCAAAGCAAACAGAAAATTAAAGGCATTGAATAACATTGCCTATAGACATTCCAAACTCCCTCTTTCCTGTGAGCTCACATGTAAGGATTGGATCCAGTTTGGAGGGATAAGGGAATGGTTAAGTCTCTAAGCTCTTGGGTATGTAATAGAGGGACCCAGGTTTGAACCTTAACTCCATCACTTACTGGTAGAATGGCTTCAGAAAGTTCTTTGGTTCAAGTCTCAGGTTCCTGAGTTATAAATGGAGTTAATAAAAATCACAACTGGTTATTGTGAATTTTAGATGAAATAAGATACTTAGCAGAATACCTAATAAACGTTATACTCAACACATGGAAATTACTACTGTTATTTATCCATATGTCCACTATCTATCTATGTATGCATTCATGCAATTACCTTTATAGAGAGTGAGTACCTTTTTTTTTTCTTAAATGGAAGTTTATCCTAGTTCTGGGATGCACATATTTGCTTTTTACTGATTAGACTGTACTTCTTGGTAGGATCTATAATATATTTTGGAGACATACATAGAATTAATAGCTGATGATAGGATTCATTAGCACTGCTTCTCTTCTACAAATTCTATTCTAGTGCTTTTCAAACTGAGGCAATTTATCTTGGTGAGGCTGGAAGTGAGGATGTGGATTGTGAAACGGGCAGTACTTAAAGACAGAAGATAAGAGTGGTACAATTTCCTTGAGTGATAGTTTTCCTTGAAGGTATCTGAAGACAAAAGTTATATTTTATTCATTCAAAAGCTATTCATTAACTACTGTGCTGGACATAAAAGAGACACAGTTCCTACCCTAAAGTGGCATACAATCTCTTGTGGGAAACACTATATGTAATGATGGGATAATGAGGGGGTAATTTAACCACCAAGTAATCAACCAAAGTGTTTTCATATTAAAGCAAATAAGAATATTTACTATGAGGTAAAAGGCTAACTTCACATGAATTTTAAGATAAAACACAAAACAAAGAAATCTTTTACTTTTCATGGGCAGTCTTATCAGAATGCAGGGATACACTTCCTACTGCTTTGAAAAAAAGCTGTCTGCTTGGTGAGAAAGAATGTTCAGATTTTTTGCCAACTTAAGGGAACACTCCTAATCCCTGCCAACAATAACATTCCTCTTCGTGGTCTGGACACCAGGGCTGGCGTTTCTGGATTATTTTGCACTTTCAATACGTGATAACTCTATTCATGCATCTACTTATACTTCAAACACTGGATGTTGGTCTTGCTTTCCCTAAATTGATGGTTTTATTTTAGAATTAAATTCAGCTATATTTTTTTGTGTTTGTGTAGGTACGTAATTTAAAATATACAGTTAAGAAGGAACACAAAGAACCATGGTTATTAGACAGATTTCCTACTGTACATCCCTTGTATTCTCAAATTTAACATTCTGTGTTAAAGACGAACCCTGAAGTTTACAGTAGACAGTAAGTGTAATTTTGATGTTCTTATTTTTGCCTACCATAGAAAACTTTACATTTTTCCTCCCCAATTTTAAAAGTAATATATATTCTTTTCTAAAATTCAAAGCGTATGGATAATTAGAACAAGGAAAATAAACACAATTGCATTAGGCAGAGGTAAATTGCTACATTTGGGTATGTTTTTCCTAGACTTTCTCTATGATTATTCCTTACATAGTATCCAGAGTGATCTTTTAAAATGCAAACGATTTCCTATCATTCATCTCTTAAAACTCTCCAACGTTTCCATCACTTAGAATAAACTCTTTACAATTGGCCTACAGACACCCACCTTACTTGGTCCCGCCTGTTTCTTCAACCATGTCTTCCACCATTCCCACTTCCACCCCCCACCCCTCATTTTGTTCCAATCTCTCTGGCCCTCTAGCTCTTCTGCAAACCTGGAAACCTCTTTTATGATTTGGCTAACCCTTTGTCTGGGCTGTGTTCGCCCAGAATTGACATTAACCAGGCCTCAATTCAATTGTTTGTTCTCTGAGTGGTCTTATCTAAACTAATTCACACCTGCTTACCCTGCCACTTTCCCCTCACGTTCGGCTTTTCTTTTCTTTTTTTTTTTGTTCATGTTAGATGTTGCCATTTCTTTCCTTTTTTTTTTTTTTACATCTTTATTGGAGTATAATTGCTTTACAATGGTGTGTTAGTTTCTGCTTTATAACAAAGTGAATCAGTTATACATATACATATGTTCCCATATCTCTTCCCTCTCGCGTCTCCCTCCCTCCCACCTCCCTATCCCACCCCTCCAGGCGGTCACAAAGCACCGAGCTGATCTCCCTGTGCTCAGCACATACTATTACCAAATTCACAGAACATATTTTGTTGGCCTGGATATTTGCCTTTTCCTCCCACTTGATGGTAAGCTCCATGAAAGTTTGGACTTTATATTTCCAAACAGCTAGAACAGTGCCGCATATAGTAGATGATCACTATATATATTTAAAATGGTTGTATAAATGTATATACATAAATAATGTAAATTTTTTGAAAAAAGTAAGATCACACCACATAGTTTTCTACCCTTCTTTAAAACCTAAACACTGAATCATAAACATTTTTCCATGTCTATTAATAAATGAAATGCATCATTATTTTAATGCCTGCATAATATTCCATAGGAAGGCTGCATCTTAATTAATTTAACTAATCCCCTACTGTTGGAAATTTAGGTTGTCTTTCTTTGGGGTTGGTTGGCTGATTGCTATTAGAAAGGATGCTTACATGAACAACCTTGCACACATATCTTTGCAAATGTATTTATTTCCCCAGAATGAATTCCAAGGAGTGGAATTTCTGAGTCAAAGGGTAAAAAATGTTTGGTACTTCTGATATATATCATCAATATGTCCTCCAGAAAATTTGTACAAACTGGTATTTCCCATCCAATGTACCCATTTCTCTGTACAGCGTCACCAACATTGTTAGCATTCTTAATGAGTGCAGTGAAATATGGATTTTGTTTGTTTTTTGGGGGGGTGCAGAAACATGTGGCTTAACTGGAGAACCCTAACTGTCAGCTTTCATGTTCCAACTTGACTTCCAAAAGAGTGACCTACTATAGCAATAGGGCCTCAATTTCTTTGTGAATAATTCCTCCTCAAAGAATCCAACTGAGAGGGTTGTCACAGAATAAAGAGAGCATAGGGAGGTCAGGCATAGGGAAGGCTCTAAGCCAAAAGCAAAACCAAAACCACTACATTGGAGTCCTTAGGGAGCATCGGTATTTCCTGGAGGTCCCCAGTGGATGGAATGTGCCTACTGCACACGGATCTCTCGGGTTCAGCCAACTCAGTGTGGAGAATCTTGCTGTTTCAGAATAGAATGTGCATTTATGTCTGTCCTTCTGGAATTCTGTGTCCCTCTGCATATACTTCTATTTGATCCAGTTACATTCATGGCAACAAAATGGGGAAGGGGTTAACCTAGATGTGGGTGTAGAGAAGAACTCCAAAATGGTTCTACATTTTAAATCAAAAGGAATATCAGATTTTAAAATGATATTTACAAGCAACTTTCAAGCCACTTGTACATCTATGTACCTTTTGGGTGCCAGCTCTCTGTGTTCTTACCATGTGATAAATGGCTCCTGGGAGGAATATATTTGTATACCAGCATTTTCTCAGTTTGAAAAAGTACTTTATTAGGTTATTATTAGGTTCTATAATATAGTTTTTTTTTCTAGAATGGCTACAGATTTACCAGAATCAAATAATGTTGGTTAAGTACCCTTTTTTCTTTTCACAGGTAAGGTAATCACTTTTATAGTGATTGATACATTAAAATATCACTTTGGTTGATTCCATTTTGCAAGAAATCCCCAATATTAAATTATTCCCAGAAAATTCTTGGCATCAAGTTCCTTTGCAAAACCAGTGCTCGCAATCTTGGCAGTAATGGGAAAGTTGTACACTGATTGGAAGGTCTTTCATTTTAATTTCGTTCCCACTAGAGAAGACTGATATAAATAAAATTTAAATAGAAAACACATTTCAGATGCCAGCGCTGAAAAAGACTTTGTCAGCCTAATGAAAAGTTATCAATTTTCTCGATTTTATTCCATAAATTGTGAGTCATTTTCTAAATGGATTAGACTAAAGGAAAGTTCAAACTCCCAGTGAGATGCTCTTGGTGCTGATGGAGACTTCAGACAAGGGAGATAGAACAGGGCACACAAAACCTCTCAGGCCTCTTCAGATCTATACAAATTGATGGCAAGTGAGGAGAGAAGTATCTCTAACCCTGAACTCACCTATTGCCTTAGAAGCCAAATCCTGGGGAATTGAATGGGAAACATTGTTTCTCTTATTTTTTTAGGATGACATGCATGGCTGATTGAATTATAACTGAGAACATGGAAATTTTGGGAGGAGTGAGGCCTAGAGGAAGAGGCTGTGTCACTCAGTGCTTTATATGCCTGTCTCATAGATCCTTGATAGAATAAGACAAAAACACGCTACGATGCTATGATGTTCACACAGTCTCTGAGGAAGACTTTGATGCCTTCTGATTTATTATAGTTAATTTAACTTCAGAAAACATAACCCAACTTTCATGTGAGGATGAAAGCTGTAAACCTTGATCACAGAGCACTCTTGAATCTAGTTTTATTTGTGTGTACATGTTTGAAAGGGCAAGATAATTTGATAATTGGTTATTTTTGTAATTTGGCAAGAACCGCCCAATATCTTTTTGGCACATGCCTTCACTCACCAATCCCTTGAGAAATGGAAAATAACAATCGGTGCTTTATCTTCTCTTACACAATGCCATACAACTAGCATGGTTCTTCTGGTGGAATTGTTGGGATGGTTTGGAAAAGCTCAGCTTTATTTATCAGAAAATATCTAGGGCTTCCCTGGTGGCGCAGTGGTTGAGAGTCCGCCTGCCGATGCAGGGGACACGGTTCGTGCCCCGGTCCGGGAAGATCCCACATGCCACAGAGCGGCTGAGCCCGTGAGCCATGGCCGCTGAGCCTGCGCATCCAGAGCCTGTGCTCCGCAACGGGAGAGGCCACAACAGTGAGAAGCCTGTGTAACGGAAAAAAAAAAAAAAAAAGAAAATATCTAGAGACTATATGCTCTATGCTTAGCATCACTTAACATAGGCGGTCTGAGTGACGTAAAAGCACGTCAAAGCTTTCACGTGAGTTTTAAAGTAGATGAGCAAATGAGAGATGACATAAGGTCCTTACTTGTTAGACACTTCATTTCTAAAATATCAAACAACTTTATTATTTTTATTTATTTTATTATTTTATTTATTTTATTATTTTTTATTATTTTTATTATTTTATTATCTTCATTACTGTGCGCAGGCTTTTCTCTAGTTGCAGTGAGCGGGGGCTACTCTTCGTTGTGGTGCACAGGCTTCTCATTGCGGTGGCTTCTCTTTTTGTGGCTCTAGGCGCGCGGGCTTCAGTAGTTGTGGCATGTAGGCTCAGTAGTTGTGGCGCATGGGCTTAGTTGCTCCACGGCATGTGGGATCTTCCCAGACCAGGGCTTGAACCCGTGTCCCCTGCATTGGCAGGCAGATTCTTAACCACTGCGTCACCAGGGAAGTCCCCAAAACAACTTTATTTAAACAACCAGAATGAACTTTTAGAAACTGCCAACATGGGAAAATTCACAATATTGGCACTTTGCAACTTATCATGTTCATGTCAATGATGGTACTAGGAAAGCGAGAAAATCAAAGAAAGCCAGGAATATAAACGTGGCAATGTTTGTGATGAATCCAGCTGCAAAAAGTTCAGAATGTTAGCTCTACTGCCTCTAGCCACATCTCCCCTACTCCTCTCGCTAAATTGAAGAACTCGAAGTTTAGCTAAATTGGAAGCGGGATGTAATGCATTCCCAAAGTTCAACAGCAAAACCTAGAAACTAGAACAGTAAGTCCCAGTCTGAGAGCTAAGGATCTCTGAAGGAGGAGGGGAAGACTGTGGTTTCCAGGGTGGTCTGAAAAGCTTTCCTGACTAGCAGTAGTGATTTAGTAATTCTGATTCATTTTTATTTTTTGTATTTACCTTCTCTTTATGTCAGGTGATACTATTCATTTTCTGATTGTAGAAACGGCTGCACATTCTTCTTCTCCCTCTGTGTCCACCCCTTTGAAATGTGACTTTACCTCTCCTCCCATCAGGAAGTGGAGTCTATTTCCCCAGTCCTGCTATCTGGGTTTGGCCATGTGCTTCATTTGGCTAATAAGAAGTTAGCAAACACGACACAAGAAGAAGCTTGAAAGTACTTGAAAGTGCTTGGGGCTCGCTGCGCTTTGGAACCCTGAGCTGACCATGATGAAATGTCATGTAGAGCAGAGAGTAGTTTTATCCAACCTGATGCCCTCCTGGACTAATTAGCCTGTCAACCATCAGACATGTAGCTGAGCCCATCCTATACTCCAGCTCTACAAAGTTCACTGCTAGCCTGTTCCTTAATCCCACCACTTCCTGTCTTGAATATTTATACAACAGCTGCAACTTCAGTGGCTATCATGAAGGAAAGTTCAGGAAAACTGCTGCAGTGCTGGCACTTATGTCATTAAATCGATGTCAACAACCCAAACCTCTGGACTTCTTGTTATCCAAGAAAAATCAATTCCTATTACTCAAGCTATTACAGTTGGGCATTCTATTACTTACCACGTAACACAACCCTAAGTAAAACTGAAGGTATTCGATAAATATTTGTGGACTAACTGAATGAATGAATCCATATATTTGTACCAAGGCCATATCACTGCCATTTCTATCCACTTAGTACTAAATATCCACAATGGTCAAAGACTGATTTTTTTTGGCATTCGAATTCAGAAATTCAATTGACCTATAGACAATCCTGAGAGCGGCTTTCTGTCCTCATTATGTGTCTTTCCAATTTGCGTGCACAATCAGACCTTCCTTCACAACTCAACAGATGCAGAAGATACAGAACTGGCATAGCTGTATGTAAATTAGGCATTTTCCCAGAGAATTTCAGTGTCAGTGGTAATGTTGAATTTTCTTAATTACAATCCAGATATGCTCGCAATGGAGTAATACTAACTGTTATGGTCTAGAGAAGCTAACTTCAATTTTACTAAACTATTATGATTCATTTGGATGTACTATTTGGGCAACAGGAGGAGCACATATAGAAATTGCTCTCGTGGTGAAGTATTTTCTGAGGCTTGCTGGAGCAAAGAAAGAAATTGGGAGAAGACTGAAAATCAGCCATCAGAAGAGAAAGAGAAAGAGAGCAACTAAAGCAAAGGCTTCTAACATTTATTTATTATTGATTTAAAATCATTTCTGTTCTACCCACAGTAGGCTGAAATGTATCTCTACCTGAGTCCAAGCCACGGGGACAGAGTCGGAAAATTCTTTGAATTGATGTGATTTGGGGAGAAGGCAGGTCTGAAGAAATTCTTTTTTCTTATGTTCTGAGTTTTTAAGTTGGCTCTAGCTCAAGTACCAAGCTCAAAAACCATTTTCATTCCAATTTCTGAGATGACAACTTTTCTCAAAGAAAAAACAATCACTGGCACAACATGGCTTAACATGAAATTTTGAGTAAAGGTGTACTGCCTTTGTGTTATAGCATTTTGTTGGGTCATAAGAGCCCCTTTCTATAAGAAGGATTATATCAAAATTACCTCCTTTCAATTATGAATCTTATTATGCAGCCTTTCTTGACTAATGTCCCCCCTCAATTCAGACAGGTAAAGCACAGACAGTATGTAAGTCCACAAAACACATGCATCCCAAGATCATTTCTGAAATGCATCAGGCTATGTAGTGCAGTTGATACAAAACTATGAGGCAATCATCAGGAATCTTCTAATTGGCCCTGTTCTATTGTGTAGTATAGAACAAGAAGCTCAACATCTTGAAACATATAGACACATGTATCAGCTCATTATTTGGGAGTTGAGAAGAATTAATGACATTTTAGAGAGAAGGAAATTGAACCAAAGGGAGGTTACATAACTTGCCCGTGCTCACACAGCTAGTAAGAGGCAGAACTGTGAATCGGCCAAAGCAACTTTCTCCAGAGCTGGTTAAAGGTTTGGGAAAGTGATGTATAAGATAAATGTGGAAGGATGAAGAGTAATTTGTAAAGTAATCAAAGTAGAGATGGGTAATTTCAGTGGCGATAAAGCTGCGCACACCCAGAAGTGTGAGCTAGAATGCTGTACTCTGGGAACTATTGGTGATTCAGCATGTCTGGAGCAAAAAATGCATGTGTGTTTGTGAGGGAGGGAGGGAAGGTGAGGCTGGGTGCGTTTTAAGTACTGAGGAATTTGATCAAGGTCTTCTTAAGTAAGTCGGCTTTACAAAAATGCTAATTCTGTGGCAAATCAAAGATGCCACGAGGATAATGGAAAGGATCACTTTTGATCCAGAGCAAGCTCTCTCTCATCTTAGGTGATACTGTTTCTCTGTCAGATGAATTTCTTCTCCTGGGCCATGATTCCTCATTGGGAAAGGGCAGTTTAGTAGACGGCACTGGGGATGAATTAATTCATTTGGCAGAAGCAAGCAGTCTGTCCTCACCAAATATTTCCTTCAGTTCAGATCTCCATCAGGGGTAGCCTGGAGAATGTCTGCTCAGCATCAGTATCACTCCTCTGATTGGAGGTCACGTGACTGCAGGCTTCCACATCTTTCCCTGCACCAAGGCTGTAAAACCAACTAGGGACCCTCGGTTTATAGACAAGGAACCAGGGCAAAAGAAACTGCAGGAGGCCATGACCCACGTAAAGAACTCTACTTGAGTTTTAAGCCATAGGGTACCACTTTTAGGAATTCCCTCTTTTACTGAAATGAATTTACATAAAAAGGGAACTTTGTTTCCTTGCTCTAAGTGGTAAACTGGTATCATTTGTTCTAAGGGCAAATATACAAGTATACCACCCCCCTACGCATACCCCAGTTTACTGCATCTAGTTGGATACTGCTGTCCTCCTAAACTGATGTCTTCAGTCTATTTTAAAGAAATTGGCAATTAGTAAATTTTAGAGAGGTGTTAGAGACACAACAGTACCAAACTCTTCTCATTCAAGATATCATAGACAGATAAAAACTGAAAAAGAAGTACTAATTACTCTGTATTCATTGTTACTTAGTGCCATGTCTGTTAATACCTAAAATGACCTCATTTATCACCAGTGGTATGATCCCTGCACACTGAACACAATGAAACAATCTCTCTCTGCCTCTCAGTCTCTCCATCTCTTTTATTGATTCTTCTAGTAGCAGGAGTGAGAAAGAGCTAATGCTGTCCTTAGATGCCTTACAATATCCTGATTGCCTTCAATCCAAGACCACTTTTATTTAGATCACATTCAAGAACTAGACACATTAATGAGAGAGATGAATAAACGAAACTGTAAACTGTGAAAGAGCTGCAACATTAGTAGCTTAAGTTTTTCAGCTGGCATTCACATTAAAAAATGTATCAACCGAGCCTAACATTTCTTGAAGGACAGCTCCATTTCAGTCCTGTCTCCATGATGAAAAGCGCCAGACTGGGAAGTCATCGGTCTGGTATTTTAAGACACATTTAATGGCTGAATTTGGAAGACAGCTTCCAGTACCTGAATGTCCAGGAAAAATATTAATCAATCAAATTTTATTAGTGATGACCAGTAACAGAAAAAAGCTAAATTCAGCCCTAAAATTTCATTATTACAGTGGGTTGAGTGACCTCCAATATTCCTTAAAAGACTGATGGTCTTGGATTCTGAGAGAAATGAATTTTGAAGATGAAATAGGAAATAGTATGTCACTGCAAAGAGGCATAGAGGCACTCTCTCCCGTGCACAGAGACCAACCTGTATCTGCTTTTATTGATCAAACTGAACAATGTGAATTGGATTTCGGGAAGAAATGGCCAACGTAGCCTGTAAACAATGCTTGGTTTCTACACATTTGAAACTCCCTAGGCTACTGTATTCTCTGCCACTTTCAAAGCGGGTGCTAATTTCAAAAGAAGCTCACATCTACAGCTGCAGAGGTTTCATCGGGAAAGAAAGAGAGGGGGATAACATTTGTTGAGCAAATCTTAAATACCTTATACAGAGTATTTCTATCTCAGCTAATGCTCTCAGCAACCCTGGCAAGGCTATTATTACCCACATTTTACAGATAAGGAAAGTAAGGTTCAGATTTTAAGTAATTAGCAAAACCGAATGGATAGCACAAGTTAGGGTATAAACTCAGGCTTTTATGAGACCTAACGTGTTACGTATTTTTTTAATCCAGAATGTCTGTTGGAAGCACAGGTTTGGTGATGCCAACATCAATTTGTAACATAGCTGTTGTTTCTACAAACCTAGCATTTATTTCCTTGTCTACTGGCAAAAATACCCTAATTTTCCTTTGGGGAACTACTCTGCTCACAATGTTAGTCTGATGTTTCAGATGGAGCTGACCCCACCCCTTGGAAACAGAGATGCACATGACCAGGCTTGTCCAATCAGATCACTCCATCTCTGTGTAGGTCAAAGACTGTTGCAAAAAAATTAGCTAGTCCTCTCTTTGAGAAGTAAAGTATCATTTCCCTCCTGCTGAACCTGGGATGGCCCTAGTAACTTGCTTGACCAACCGAATGCAGCAGAAGTGATATTTGGTAGGTCACAAAAAGCCACATAGCTTCTACCCATGCTTCTTGGAATGCTCTCTCTGGGAGTCCTGAGCTATCTTGTTAGAAGTTCGACTACACTGAGACTACCATGCTGGAAGAGGCATAGACACCATGTTGATAATCCCAGCTGAACCCATCCTTCCAGCCACCCACTTTATGCCAAGGTAAATGAGTCATTTTGGACCAGACCAGTCCAGTCTAGTCACCAGCTAAACACCATGCAGTGACCTCTGCCAATGTCATGTGAAACAGAAGAAGCAACCTGCTGACACATCCAAATTACTGACTGATAAAATCATAAGATGTAATAAAACATTATTGTTTTAAGCCACTAAGTTTTGGGGTTATGATGCAGCATTAAAGATGGGAACAATATCTTTGGCCAGAAGGATTGGTTTGGAGATGGGCTGTGACCTGGGTCAACCAATGACATTCATCTAGGAGTTTTGCTAATTCTACTGGGAAAAAGATAACTCTGTTTTCACTGTTAGGTGGTGATCTGGTAAGATACAAAACTGGGGCTACTGGTAGCATTTTTTTTTTTTTTTTTTTTGCGGTACGCGGGCCTCTCACTGCTGTGGCCTCTCCCGTTGTGGAGCACAGGCTCCGGATGCGCAGGCTCAGCGGCCATGGCTCATGGGCCCAGCCACTCCGCGGCATGTGGGATCTTCCCGGACCGGGACACGAACCCATGTCCCCTGCATCGGCAGGCGGACTCTCAACCACTGTGCAACCAGGGAAGCCGAGTAGCATTTTTATTACTACTGGAGCACAGCTTATTTGAGACTGAAGCCAACAGGGAAGAAACAGTAGAAAGATGGAGAGAGAGGGAGTGATGTCTGAAGACAGTCATAACCTTGGCCTTTTATTTCAGAGGAAAATAAACTTTTTATTTAAATCAACTGAATTTTGTTTCTTTCCACTGAAGAAGTTTCCACCAAGAAAAGCTATATTAATGGGATAAGCTGAAATGATAAAGAAAGACTGCAAATGAGGAAATGAAGGACCTCTTTGTATATATATTTGTATACATGTTCATATTCAAAATTAATATCAAGGCACAGTTTCAAAGGTGGAGGCATACTAAAAAAAAAAAGCAGGGCTTCCCTGGTGGCACAGTGGTTGAGTCCACCTGCTGACGGAGGGGACGCAGGTTCGTGCCCTGCTCCGGGAGGATCCCACATGCCGTGGAGCGGCTGGGCCCGTGAGCCATGGCCGCTGAGCCTGAGCGTCCGGAGCCTGTGCTCCACAATGGGAGAGGCCACAACAGTGAGAGGCCCGCGTACTGCAAAAAAAAAAAAAAGGCAAACTTAAGGACATATCTAAAAATAATTTGCCACGCCTATATAGGAGGGCTTTCACTTCAGAGGCCATTCTGATCTTTCCAATTGTACTTCTACACAGAAAAGTACAGATACATAGTTTGGTCAAAAGTTATTTGGGGACACAAAAATAAACTCAAAATGGATTAACCATCTAAGTGTAAGACCTAACACTATAAAACTCTTAGAGGAAAACATAAGAAAAACATTCTTTGACATAAGTCACAGCAAGATCTGTTTTGACCCACCTCCTAGAGTAATGAAAATAAAAGCAAAAATAAACAAATGGGACCTAATTAAACTTAAAAGCTTTTGTGCAGCAAAGGAAACCAAAAGCAAGACAAAATGACAACCCTCAGAATGGGAGAAAATGTTTGCAAACAAAGAAACTGACAAAGGATTAATCTCCAAAATATACAAACAGCTCAGACAGCTCAATATCAAAACAAACAAACAACCCAATCGAAAAATGGGTGGAAGACCTAAATAGACATTTCTCCAAAGAAGATATACAGATTGCCAAGAGGCACATGAAAAGATGCTCAAGATCACTAATTATTAGAGAAATACAAATCAAAACTACAATGAGGTGTCACCTCACACCGGTCAGAATGGCCATCATCAAAAAAATCTACAAACAATAAACGCTGGAGAGGGTGTGGAGAAAAGGGAACCCTCTTGCACTGTTGGTGGGAATGTAAATTGATAGTCACTATGGACGACAGTATGGACGTTCATTAAAAAACTGAAAATAGAACTACCGTATGATCCAGCAATTCCACTCCTGGGCATAAACCAGGAGAAAACCCTATTCTAAAGGATCCATGCACCCCAATGTTCATTGCAGCACTATTTACAATAGCCAGGACATGGAAGCAACCTAAATGTCCATTGACAGAAGAATGGATAAAGAAGATGTGGCACTTATATACAATGGAATATTACTCAGCCATAAAAAGGAATAAAATTGGATCATCTGTAGAGATGTGGATGGACTGGAGTCTGTCATACAGAGTGAAGTAAGTCAGAAAGAGAAAAATATTGTATATTAAATGCATATATGTGGAATCCAGAAAAATGGTACAGATGAACCTATTTGCAGGGCAGGAATAGAGACACAGATGTACAGAATGGACGGGTGGACACAGGGTGGGAGGGGAGGGTGGGATGAATTGGGAGATTAGGATTGACATATATACACTACCATGTGTAAAACAGATACCTAGTGGGAACATGCTCTATAGCACAGGGAGCTCAGCTTGGTGCTCTGTAATGACCTAGATGGATGGGATGGGTGGGGGGTGTGGGAGGGAGTTCCAAGAGGGAGGGGATATATGTATATATATAGCTGACTCACTTCATTGTACAGCAGAAACTAACACAACATTGTAAAGCAATTATACTCCAAAAAAAATAGTTATTGGGGAAAAAAATAAACAAGCACAATAGTATGATGGTTAATACCATTAGCTTATGTCTCAGTGGGCAAGTTAGTTTGATGACCTGAGATATATTTTCCTGACCTGTAAAATGGGAATAATACCTGTCCTGCTTTCTTCAGAGAGTTTTTAATTAAATGATTTAGTGCTTTTGGAGGCAACTGGAAACAGACAAGTAAAGCTCTGTTTAGAGCTCACAGTTTGGGGGAACTTATTTGGCTACACCATTCTTTATGAAACAGGAAGTGATGTGTGTCAGCAGGAAAGACAGGTCTGACTCTTGGAGTTGATGCTAGAAATATCTCGTGCCATTACTGTCAAATATGGTAGCCACTGGCCACATGTGACTGTTTAGATGTAAATCAATTAAAATTTAATCTCTCAGTTGCACTAGGCACATTTCAAGGGCTTAAGAGCCGTACATGGCTTTGGCTACCACGTTGGACAGTGCAGAATAGAATATTTCCATCAGTCCAGAAAGTTCTGTTGGACAGCAGCAGTCTAGTATAGCTGACATTCCATCTGCCCAGCATCTATTAGCTATCACCTGCCATGAGCCCACCTACTCCATCACTATCAGCACCCCCTTCACGCCTAAAGGAGCTCTGATCTCTACACCTTTTTCATGTCTTATGCTCACCACTCTTGTAGAGGCACTTGTGGAGCCATGTAAAGTGGACTGAAATCCTAAGAAGACCTGGGTTCTGATCCCACATCTAATACTGATGTAGGTGACAACTTCAGCCAATCAGGTTATGTTATTAAGCCTCAGATTCCCATCTGTAAAGTGGGTATAACACTCACTTTACACACTTGTTGAAACTGCATGAGCGAACGCAGGTGCTTTGAAAAATGTACAAAGGTCAAGATGAACAAAGCTCTTAAGAAGTTAAATTCTTTTTCTCACGAGGAATCTGTCAAGATCTAATTTTACAGTTAATGTAGCAACACAGTCAAGATCATTTGCTCAGACACCAGATAAAATAATTATTTACTTATTTTTAACTTGCTTTAAATCCATTTTAGTCACTTACTAGTTGTATAATCTTGGACAAATTTTTAAGCACTTTTAACCCCATGTTCCTCATAAAACTGAAGGCAAGAACCCACCTGATACTGATGCTGTGCTGATTAAGTGAGATAACATGATTTTAGAATTGTAACTGGCACACAGAATGGACTAAAAACTATCAGCTAACCCTTCTGGCCCTGGATGCCCCATGGGCCATTGCACGGCTTTCAATCAATACAGAGGCACAACGGCTATAGGAGTGTATCTGGACTTCTGATGGTGGGTAAAGAAAATTACAGAGAGCTAATGATACTAGTGTCTAATTTTTTTTAAAGTACATTTTCTTAAGCTAGTTGCTCATTGTGCTTAATGCTGATAAAATAGTCTCTACTTCTAAAAGTTAATGAATGATTTTTTAAAAAATTTTGCTTACTGAAGTATAGTTGATTTACAATGCTGTGTTAAGTTCTGCTGTACGGCAAAGTGATTCATTTATACATATATATTCTTTTTCATATTCTTTTCCATTATGGTTTATCCCAGGATACTGAATATAGTTCCCAGTGCTATATAGTAGGACCTTGTGTTTATCCGTTCTATATATAATAGTTTGCATCTGCTAATCCCAAACTCCCAGTCCTTCCCTTCCCCATCTCCCCTCCCCCTTGGCAACCACAAGTCTGTTCTCTACGTCTGTGAGTCTGTTTCTGTTTCGTATTTATTTGTGTCACAGTTTAGATTCCACATATAAGTGCTTTCATATGGTATTTGTCTTTCTCTGGTCTGTTTTACTTAGTGTGATAATCTCTAGGACCACCCATGTTGCTACAAATGGCATTATTTCTATGAGTGATGTTTTTTAAAGAGTAAGTTTTTTTGGAAGTCCCTCATCTCTATACTGTGGTAAATAAATCTCTGTCCACTATATGATGAAAAAAACAGAGTGAACTTTGTAAACAAATCGACAGGTCACGTGCTCTGTGGCAGCACGTGAGTGGTTGAAAATTTAACTGTGGAGTCAGAGGACCAGATTTACATAACCTGGATTAAGTTATATGACTTCTGTAAACCTTGGTGTCCTCTTTCATCAAACAGGAATAATCATAGTGTTCCTACCTCATAGAGTTGAGTAATTATATGTTAAACAGTTAATATAGAAGGAATGTAGAAGAAGTCCTGTCATATGTAAGTGCAATGTATGTTATTAATGATGATGCTGAAGGTCACCATCATCATTTATATTACCCAGAACCATTCCTGGTTTATAACAAGTGCTCAGTTAAATATTGGATATCACTTACTGTTATCTACCGTAATTCTAAAATGATATATTTGGTTTTAATTTGAATAAGTAAACTATACTGAGAGTTATAATAAAGACAGACAAATGATTTTAGTAAATTAAGTTTACCTATGGTAACTAATACCACCAGGAAAAAGTCAAACGATTGTGAATCTGGGGAATATTAATCTTAAATAATAAATATTCTTAAATAATACTTAAATAATAATATTCTTGTAAAATTTGAAACTATGTATTTGTTTACCATATACTCTTTAATATCTATTTTCTTAGAGTAATTAAGAGAGTCCTTAGAATCATTATATAGGAAGAAAACCCATGATATTTATCCAGATCACACCCCATTGCCTCTGTTCAATTAATTTAGACTTTATTGTTTTGATATAAGAAACATGTTTACCTTTTCTAGTGTATTTCTTAATCAAGTTCTAGAAGGAATAAGTAATTTCAACTTGTCTTAGAAACCTAGCGAAACTATGAAGATAATTACGTCAATAACAGTTATGGCGACTGCGTTTGCTAATAGCATTATTTTCACATTTGTTTTCATACCTATTACTTCATGTTTAAATTCATCATAGCAAGAGGCTGAGCCTTATTTCCATATTTATTACTACCCAGATATTTATACTATATGTTTATATAAAAAACAGCAATGGGTGTAATCTTGAATGTGCAAAGCAAATGAAATATGATTGCCAAAGATCTAATGAGTTTTTTCCCCTTTCAGAGGCAAGGAAATAGCTAGGAGACTAGAGAGATGCATTTGCATTTGAGTCTTCTTAATATACGCACTGGAAAATCAATATGATAGATGCCTGACCTTCCTCCTGTTCTCCTGAATAAGCAAGAACACACTGAAATCAAAAGGTATAAAATCTTAAGGATTGCAATGAGCTGATTTACATCAGTGAGCAAATTTCTTTTACCTGGTAGCCAAAGAAGAATAATAACTTGCCTATTTCTTCCCTTTACTCTTCTGTAGAGCTCAATAAATCTGTCACTTTCCTGCATTTTTATTTTTGTTTTATTCATGTTTTCTCTTTACTATGCAAAATGATACAGTGGAAAGAACATTGACTTGGGTGTCAAAATTCCCCAGTCTAAGTCTACACTCTGTTGGTAATTAACTCTGTCACCTTTTTTGACCTACTCGATATTTTTGAATCTCCATTTCTTTATCCTAAGAAGTGAGTGAACTCTAAATTTTAGATGCAGTATAAAATTTGGTAATACCACATGGACAGTTAGGAGTAGAGATGCCCTGAGACACGTAAGTGGGACATGCAATGGTGCATGTAGTCAACCATGGGTGGTTCTCTGGGCTTATGAGGAAGCAAGTTGCTTTTCAGGAGACAGGAAGATTAAATCGTGCTTCCTGTAGCTCAAGGTGGTATGAATGGGCCAGAATTTTCTCTTCAGAATTCTCCACTTTCTGAGTAGAAGGAAAAATATCAAAAAGGGCTATGTACATGCATGTCTGTGTTTCAGTGTGTGTGTGTGTGTGTGTGTGTGTGTGTGTGTGTGTGTGTGTGTGTGTTACCAGGCAAAGTGCTAAGCACTGGGGATACAGGATGGCCAAAGCACTGTCCCTTTTCTTCCCTTGAGTTCCTCCAAGTCTAGTGGGGGGACAATCAAGTTGAGGAGCAATCATGGTTTAGTGTTAATAAGTTCTACAGAATAGTAGAACTGCTGCACAGGTGAAGGGCACCAGACTCAGCCTTGGAGAGTGATTAAGGAAGATTTCCATTAGGAGATAGTGATGCAAAGGAGGAAAGGAAGGGGCACTGGAGGCAGAGGGACCACCTTTGCAAATGTCTGAACATGAGAGGAAGCACGGAGCAAGGAGGTGGGGACAGATCATTAAGGATCACCTAAGGCATGATAATAGCAGTGGACCTTATCCTGACATGATGGGGGACTCAAAGTTACATATAACGTGCATCTTTTCCACTTGAGTCCAGAAAGGATATAAACTAGTTGTAATAGCCCTCTGGAGCCAGGTGCCTCAGCACAATGGGTCCAGTTCCTTTCAGCCTCATTTTATTCTCCCTTTCAAGGCCCTATTTCCTTGTGATGTATCTTCCATCTTTTGCCTTCTGGGGAGTGTCCACATTCTGGGGACCTCCCTTTGATTTCCCTTGTAGAGTTCTCTGTCATTTTCTGAAAGGAACTGAACCAAGAAAATACTCTCACGTGATAATGGCTGATAAGACTAGATAGGTTACCTTTTCAAAGGGCTTTGGGTTTTTAAAACAATTAGGATAATAAGCGATTTAAAAAAAAATCTCCCATTTTTCATGGTCTCTACTGGTCCTTGTCCATAATGTATCTAATTTTTACATGACATATTGAAATTCAGATAATTCTATGAATTGTTTTCTGTTCACGTAAAACTAGGAATATTTGTCATTTTGTTTTGCTAATGGCTTAAACTAGTAGAAGAGTGGAATGTGGAATTTCAGGAGGGAGTCCTGTAAGGAAGACATACCTGCACAGGACCACAAGAGAAATCCGGCCAGTGCCCTTCAATTAAGTCCACAACTGCTTTTCCCACTATCTTTGTAAAGGGTAGAATGGATATGACATAAACTCTAGCAAGGCCACATATACTGATGACATCTCACTGATTAACTGTGTTCTCTCTTTTCCTGTGGGACCACATAACACAGACTTCCCCCTGGGCTCCCCAGGTAATCTGTTTGTGACAAACACAAGAGTGGATATAAAGTGCCTAGCACTTATTGCCATAGGAATATGGATTTCTGATTCATTTGTACTATAGCTGATTTTGATTCAAATGAAATGAACAGATATATTTCAGTCATTTCTAAAGGGCATTTTCAGGATCATTTCATCTGGCAAATTCACTGAAATGGTCATCGTTAGGTACTAAGAGCAACCTACAAAATTAACTTCTATGAGAAAAATTTTTAAATATACAACATATTCTCAATGCAAGAGGCGTTATTTTACCCTGAAATAGTAGGCATAAACGAACCAATCAGACCACAACCAAATACAGACCAGTGGAGCTCAGTATTGCCCTGATTATGCCCATATAGGGTTTATACCAGCTATCAGGTGGTGGAAACTAGTGTGGAGAGTAAACTGATACAGCATCTTTGCTATACATGTGGTGCATGTGTGACACACCTTAAGGTGACCACTAATGATCCACTTCTTAGTATAATCCCTTCTGCGTGAGTGTGGTCATGACCTGTGACTCAGTTTTAAGAAATAGAATATGGCCAAAGGGGTGGGTATGCCACTCCTATAACTATGCTTAATTATATAAGACTCCATCTTGGCCGACTGGAGAGAGACATTTTCCTCCTGGCATTAAAGAAGCAAGTCACCATGGTGTGAACTGCCTATGGATCTGCCATGTGGTAGGGAACTTCAAGCAGCTCCTAGTACATGAGAGGCACTTCCATGTGGCATCCAGCGAGAAGCTAAGGTTCTCTGTCAGGCAGCTGCAAGGAAATAAATCCTGTCAATAGCCTGAATAAGCTTGGAAGAGGATTCTTCCTTAGTTGAGCCTCCTGATGAGAACACAGCCCGGCTGGCACTTTGATTGAGCCTGGTAAGACACTGAGCAGAAGATCCAGCTAAGCCATGCCTGAACTCCTGACATAAATGAACTCTAATAAACGTGTGTTAAGCTGATAGATTTGTAATTTGTTACACAGAAGTAGAAAAATAACATAACATGATGGAGATGAATTTAAAATGCAGCTCTTGAACTTGGAAAATGTGATTATAAGGTTATTATAAAGTTGTTAGTGTGATTATAAGGTGATGGGTTAAGGTTATACCAAAATGTCAGGGAAGGTGAGAGAACTTGTTAAAAGACAGAGCAGAAGATGGAAGAATACAGCTTGCATCATGTATAACTATCTCCCTGACAGAGGTTCTTCACTTTTCATGTTTGCTAAACACTTTTAAATACTAGAAATTCTGGTTGAACACTTGAAAGGATTAAACTGAGTTTTTCTCTGCAGTTATCTCATTTTCCACTGGGGCATCGTGCAAAACCTTGTCACTGTTTGGGTAGAGACGTTTGTTGCCCTGACTCTGCTCTCTCACATCCAGAGGAGGTGGCTCTCCCATGTTTCAGGAGACATACTTTGACCTTCGGTGTCTGCTTAACAGAATGTCACACTTCTTACCGTCTATATGCAGCAAAATGCACTCTGTTCTTACCATTCCACGCAACCCACTCATTATGCAATCTGACAGCCTCTTCTTGTAACCTCTGTTTTTAAGTAGATAGGCTCAGTTTTTGCAGGAGTAATATTTATTTCTTGATCATATTTTGATCCTTTAAGGGATTGTGGTACACCTGTGTACCACAGCACGAGGTTGAAAGCACTATCCCTCGGCCTTGCTACCTTTGGAGACACTTTTACTTTTACTGACCATTGATAATTTAGTTGATAAAGATGGGGGAGAATTTAAAGCTCAGGAGCGTAAATGTTAGGGGTTTAGATGGTAAATTTGTAGTAAAGGGATAGGAAGAGTTTTGGTAACCACTATTCAGATGTGGTAGAGGATTTACTTTTTCTTTTAAACAGACAGAGTCGGATGTGAGGACTCTGATATATGGTGACATGAGAGGGACAGCGGCAGGTCTGACTGCACTGGTGTGGACCAGGTGAAACTAATCAAATCAGCTGAAAGTCTCAATGGCAGACACTGTAGGACAATGTGGCTGTCATGCTTGGATCCTGGTTACAATGCTAGTTAAGATGCTCCAGGAGCACAACCTGAGTCCAGGGAGGTCCTTCCCAGTACAGAAGCAGAAAAACATATACTGCCTGCTCTGTGGACAGTTTGTACTTAGAGCAACTCAGCTTAGGATGGTAGCAAAGGAGCCCTGCTAGTTTTCGGAACGAGGGCCTAGCAAGCAGTTTCACTCAACTCAACCTAGTGAGCTGGGCAAGGGAAGCTTGGATGGATAGGAAAGATCCTTATGGGAAACCGCCTACGGCAGACAAAGAGGATATACAAACTCCATGGCTGGAAAGATTTACCCTTTGCTTTTTATTTGGTTGTAAATAAATGAGACTAAAATGTGGTTATTCATCTTTTCCTTGTCCCTTCACCACAAATTTATGCTTTAAATATAGAACCCTCAAAAAAGAAAGCAGTCAATTAAGTATGCACTACCATTCAGTTTGCTGTGTATTGGATTGTTTTCTGTGATTATCAAGTTTATCCAGATTATACGATGATGGCATAATGATGATGATGATGACCATGGCTGTCACGGTGGTCAACATCACCATCAACTGTTTACTTAATCATTCTTTCTGCACTGAGCATTCAGTTCAAATCCAAAAACAAATCTATCAGTGCTGTTTCACTGGCTTCCTTTCCAAAATATGTATTATCAGAAAATGAGGCCTCTTTCTGGGGAAATGCACACATATTAGGCCTTTCTGGCCTTTTTGCCAGAAAGGCCTCCTTAGCAGGAATGATTTTTTTTAAAAAAAATTATTAAGGTACAATTCACATCACTAAAACATACCATTTTAGTCATTTTAAAGTATGCAATTCAGTGGATTTTAGGGCATTCAAAATGTACAACTCTCACTACTGTCAAGTTCAGGAACATTTTCATGATCCCAAAAGGAAACCTGGTACCCATTAAGCATCTCTCCTGATGCCCCTCCCATCACAGCCCCAGACAACTGCTAGGCTTCTTCTGTCACTCAGGATTTGCCTGTTCTGAATACTTCATATAAAAGGAATAATACAGTATGTGGTCTTATACATGTGGCTCTTTCAAAAAAATTTCAAAGTTCATTCATGCTTTCAAAGTTCATCCATGTTGTAGCATATATAGTATCTTATTTCTTTTATGGCTGAATAATATTCTATTCTATGGCTATATCACATTCTGTTTATTTATTCATACATTGAGGGACATGTGGGTTATTTCTACCTTCTGGCTATTATGAGTAATGCTACTAGGAGCACGTGTGTAAGGAATTTGATTTGAATATATATCTTCAGTTTTGGGGGTCTTAGAATGATGTTAGGGTTTGGTTCTGAGTCTTTGGATGTGGTCAAGACCAGTTTTGGCAACACCACAGTTTTTTGCATGCTATATTTCTAAGAGCATCAAGAAGGAGCTGTCTGACTTGGCAGAATGGAGGTAGCAGATGAAAGTGTGTATGAAGGAGTCAGGGAGGGAGAAACATACAGAAAAAAAGGAGCCTGGGCCTCTCTGAAGAAATATAATTTCTCATAATCTGCTATGTTGGTAGTGTTTGAGACTGTATCTGCTCGTCTACGACTATTAGTCTGACTGTCTATATTTATCTGTGTTTCCAGGAATATGTTCTGTTTCCATCCAATTACTCAGTGTTTAGTAATCCACCAACTGTGGGAAATGATTAAGACCAATGATTACAAACCAGGATATCTGGGCGCTGTAGCCAAGATTCCATTAACAACTATTTTGTGTTTGATGACAGTCTTTGTTTCTGTGTGTTCTAAAGCACAAGAAAACCCACAATTTATTTTCTTAGCAGAAAATAAAAGGTATAATTATAAGACTTATCTGTAAAATGGAGTTAATAATAGGGTTAGTTGGAGGATTAAGTAACTTAAGACAGTAAAAAAAGGTTCTCTTAAAGAGTCAACCGTTATTATCATTAGTATTACTCATTTGAAACACAGCAGTAAAAGCAATATTTTAAAAAGTAAATTAAACCATGTCATCCACTTGCTTAAAACCCTTCGAGGTCTTTCCAGTTTACTGACTCAGTAAAGAATTCACAGGTACTGAGGCCCTGCCTGAATGATTTGGCCTCTAACTTCCCAAATGTTTTTGGAGAATTTTATTTCCTGCTTACTCTGCTCCAACCACACTGGCTTGATTTCCTAGAACAGATCAAGGTTTTGCTGCCGCGGGGACTTGGCACCTGCCTTTTTCTCTGTTAGGAATGCCTGTACTCTACGCTTCTCTTACTAACGAGCAACTGCTCCCCTTATCGTCGAACTTTGCCTCAATGCCACTTTCTCATAGACGCCTTTTGCTAAAGGAGATCCTTCATCATTAAGCTCTATTTTTCCTCCCTTTTGCTAGCGTTAAATGATAGCCTAATTATAACTTGCACTGATTTTATTTAATTACCCACTGACTACTGTTTTGTTCATCCTTCCTTCCAAGTCTCTGGAAAGAATCAATATCTAGCACAGTGTTTAGATATTCATGGTATACATTTATTAAATATTCTGTAAAAAAATAAAATCTCCAAATAGTTTTTATTTCCATTTCTGGAAATGAGACTTAAATAAGTATTTTCTAAGTATAATTATTTTATACATTATCATGGTAGGTCTCATCAATTCTTTTATTATAATAACATTTTAAAATTACTTATGTATTCCTTTGCATATTTTATTCCTCTTCAATTCTCAAAGGATTTGAGATGACAATTTTTTGAGTCTTGCTTATGGCCTGAATTCACTTAAGGCATGTTTTGACGTTGCAGTATTCATTTTTAAGTAGCATCAAGAAAAGAGTATATTAAGAATAAAAAGATCTAAATTCTGTACCAGGTATCTGAAGGAACTTAGCTTCCTAGAATAATTTTCCCATTCTTTTGGTAGCCGGATCACAATTTCCTTTGGAGAATCATCCCATTGCTACTCCCCATCCATGTGCTTAGGTGTGGACATGTGACTTTTTCTTGGATAATCATAAATTCATGGTCTTCTGGTCACAAGGATTGCTTCAAGTAGGAATTAGCAACGTTTTTCCCGTAAAGGGCCAGATGGTAAATATTTTGCCCTTGCAGGCTAGACAGTCTCTGTCCAACTACTCAACTCTGTCATTATATCATGAAAGCAGCCTAGACAACATGCAAACAAATGGGCATGGCTGTGTTCCAATAAAACTTTATTAACAACTGGCTGGGGACCAGGCTCGGTCTTTGGATTGCAGCTTGCCAACCCCCTGGCTTAGAGCACTGGTCCTTAAAGTGTGATAGTTTGTTATGGGTCTATAAGATGAGTACCAAAATTGAAGGGAGACTCAAGAAGGAAGAGATATGGGGATATATGTATATGTATAGCTGATTCACTTTGTTATAAAACAGAAACTAACACACCATTGTAAAGCAATTATACTCCAATAAAGATGTTAAAAAAAAGAAAATAACATGAAAATATATAAAGTAGCCAAGTTGTTCAATTGTACTATATAACAACATAATATATACTAATAAAGCACTTTAATTCTTGTAAACTAAAAAAAAAAAAGATGAGTACCAAAATTGAGAATAAGTGTTGAGGAGATTTTATATCACTTTGACACACTAATTTGATGTTTGTGAATTTGGGCTTGTAAATCTATTTCTTTTCCTTTCATTTTTATGCTAATTCATTTTTAATTGTATTTTACAAAATTATTGGTCCATGACATATTGGATGTTTAAAAAAAAATTATAAAAAGGTCCTCATGATGGAAAGTTTGAGAAGCACTGGCTTAGAACACAGCATGGTATAAGCCAAACTCATCAGACTGAACCAAGCTGATCCCAAGACTTCTATGAAGAGACTCATTTTCCCCCTTGGCACTTAAACCCAGAAACTGTGAGCCTGGAGCTGTTGGGTCCGCCTCAAAGAGCCAGGAAGGAAGGCAAGATTTTGGAAAGCACAACCAAGAGGTGGATAGAAATCGACCATGATGACATCATTTGAGACCTTGATAAGCACAACCAAGAGGTAGATAGAAATCGACCATGATGACATCATTTGAGACCTTGATAAAACCTGCAGTTTGTTACTGTTTGTGTTTTGTCTGTTTCCCCAACTAATAGATTTTACCACTGAACTTTACTTGTATATAAGCCAATAAATCCCTCCTCCTCCTTAAAAAAAGCCACCTTTCATGGAGTTTTTGGTCACTTGTAACCAAAAGAATCCTGACAAATATAAATTTGCTTACCTTTCGCTTCCATTAACTAACTGTGAGATACTGGGAGAATCACCTCCCTTAGTCATACATATATTTCCCCAACTATAAAAATAATGGAGTTTTACCAGGTAGTACCTTAGTTCTACTAGAACTTTAAGATGTATCATTACACTTACATTTTTATGGTTAAAGTATTTATGTTCTAAATTTTAGATGTGAATTCAAGAATTTTAGTTTGCAGTGTGTATTCTAAGAAAGAAAGAAAGAACCCATGGACAGTAAACAAAAACAAAAAGTAAAAATACCCTTCCTCTGGAGAATTTAAGGCTCGGTTAAGTCATGTCACTGCCAAAATATATTCAGAATGATTTGAATGCTTCTATAAACAATACCTTTAAAAAATTAACATATAAAGAGTTTCCATAGAAAAGACTGCTCCAGATAATTGTTATTCCTCCCAGTTTGGCCCTGACAAATAAAATAAGTTCCTTAGTATAAATGAAAATTCTGCATGGATCTCAAAAGATATTTTAACAGCCAGGCTGCTGTATGAGAGCTGGGAGAAAATGTATCTCTCCAATGATTTCTACGGTTTCATCTTAATCACATGAAGTTGACTATTTGGCTTCTACCAGGATAAAGGGGAAAAGATTGTTGCAAAAGCAAAAGAGAGAAAATTTAACCTCTAGGCTCCAGCCAGTACATGTCAGGAGTCCCATTTGCTTTCAAGCCTGGAGATAGGCTTTCAAGGCTCCAGTTCATAGTAAGTGTTAAAAAATAGCTCCTGTACTCATGAAAGTCCCCGAAGACCATTTCAAAGTCAATCACCCTGGCAGCCGACCCACTAGACACAGACTCTACTTCAAATGTTTCCTTCTGCATGGTGGTCACTAAATAGTCTTCTCTCAAAAAAAGAAAAAAAAAAGCCAACCAAAAAACTTTTGGAGGCATTTTTATGATCAAAAATAGGTTTTTTAAAAGAATCCTCCACTTGAATTGGCTTTTGAAGGAAAACTATCTTTTCGTCTTCACGCCATCTTGCGTTTCCAGTGACATCTTGGGCTCTGCAACTACCACGTTTTCAGTCAGGGTTCCCCTTGGCCTTTTTTTCTTAAAATAATAAACTCTGCTTTAGAGAGATGCAGCCTCTTGGACCTACTCAACCACAGTGTGTTTTTCTAATTTGGTATTTATATTTTGCACAGCTGCAGCACTGTACTTGGCTCTCAGCACCCATTTCTCCCTGTGATTTCTAACCCAATGCTTGTCGATTATAAGTATCTTTGAGAGTGGGGACATGAATTAACTCGTCTTTGAATCCCAGTGATACGTTCATCAATAGATACGTGTGGAATGAATGATTACAGAATACTACTACTTATTATCATTGAAGATTCTCTCCATTCCAGGTACTTTCCATACTTCTAATCCTCATTGCAACCCCATGTGGTAGATACTTACGTCTTATGCCCATTTTACAGTTGAAGAAACAGAGGCACACAGAAGTGACTTTTCCAAGGTCATACAACAACCAGTAATTGCTGAGCTAGTATTCAAATTCTGACTCAAAATCTCTCAACTGTTTCGTAATTCCAGGAACTGAACTGCAAGTCACTGTTAGTGAAGCGTCTACTTAGTACCAGGCAAGGGATTGGTAATCAGAATCACTGATAGGTGATGTTCTCTAGGGTAGCATCAGATCCAAGTGGATCCTTTGGAAAAATTCCATTAGTTGGCTACCAATTGGGGATAATTACCCAACGGTGGGTGACTCCTGAGTGTTTCTCTCCATCCATGCCACCACTTCCTACTCCAAGCTATTATCCTCTTCCTCCTGGGCTACAGCTATTTCCTCTAACATGTATACTCCTCAAGTCCTTTCTATATGCGGCAGTTAGAGCCATCTAAACAAACAAACACACCATTCTGACTATATCACTTTGCTACTCCCAAACCCTCACTGTATTCTACATAGCCTTAGAAAAAAGTCAAAATCTTCATCTGAGTGTAGAAAGTCCTGCTTTCTTTTCCAGACTCCTCTCAAGCTTCTTTTCCTGTATCCAGTCACACTCTGTCTACTTTCATTTCCTGAAGGAAATATGCTCTTTCTTAGCTCAAGATGTTTATTCTGGATGCTTCTTCTGCCGGGCACACTAATACCCCAAGCTTCCACCCACCCACCTGTGTCACTGTGGCCTGCTGTCATTTGTCTACTCCTCCTTCCTTTTGGTCTCAGCTTGGCCAGAAAGGATTTTCTTGATATATTCCAATCCCAGATCATATTAGATTCCTCTAATATATAAAAGAATAGCGTTGTCTTGCTTCTCTCTTTTTTAAACTCTCATTATACTCTTACAATTACGTGTTGAATGTCTGCCTTCCTTCTTTGCCACATCTCCACTATCTCCCCAAAGCTCTGTCATACTGCTGATACTCCACAACTGTTGAATGAATTAATGAACATGTGTTAAATAATTATACTGTGTCACCTCTAGGAATCATTGCCTTATAGACAATAAAAGGTTTAAATATGTCTTGAAAATCTGAATTGCTGGTAGAGCACTGTAACAGTTTACCCAGGAATGCTGACAATTAAAAAAAGTGGTATTTAATAATTGCTCATATATACCAAGCATTTACTATGTAAAAGGCATTGTTCCAAGAACTGAACAAAGTGGCCATTTTTGTTTTTGATTTTCATTGGCTTTTTCCTGAAGACCAAATCAGAGATCTCTCTTTTTCATCCTAAAAACTGGTAAGAAACAACAACAATATCAACAGTAGCGGTAGTGTTGGTAATAGTAAAGATGATGATGATGATGATGATGGTGTTCTAGGTGCCTTATTATATGCTGTGTTCTTTATATGCAGCACAATCCTATGTGGTCCTAAGGACCACTTAATGAGATAGGTTATATTATTATCCACAGAAATGAAGAAACTAAGACAGAGGAGGGTTAAGTAACTGTCTGTATTTACACAGATAATACAGGCAGAGTCAGGATTCCTATCAACCCAGTCTTGACATTCATTTAGAAGCTGAAAACAACAATATGATATTTCCATTCTGTGGGCTGACTGGGCTCAGCTGTGTGGCCCTTGCTTCGTGTCTCTGACGAGGCTGTAGTCAGTTGGGATCTCTAGTCATCTAAAGTTCTGACTGGACTGAACATCCAACATGGCTTACTTGGAGGGCTGGCAGCTAATGCTGCTGTTGGCTGGGAATTCTTCCTGAGACTGTTGACCAGAGGACCTACCCATGACCTCTCCATGTGGCTTGGACTTCCCACAGCACTGAAGCTGGATTTTGATAGGGATCACCCCAATAGGGGTAATTCCATGATATCAGGGGAAACTGCAAGGCTTCTTATGAGCTGGACTTGTAAGTTCAGAACAGGAGTATTCTTACATTCTATTGGTCAAACAAACACCAAGGAAGTCCCAGATTGAAGTGCGGGGGGAGGAATTAAACTCAGCCCCTGGACATGGGGAGCAGCATATGGGTACACAGAGGGAAGAAATTGATGAAGGCCATCTTGGCAACTACCTACCTCAAGATGCTATGTTTTTTCCTAATTTATTTACACTGGTACTGATACTCTTTAATGCTGATCGTGTTGGATTAGAAGGTAAGCCTTGCTACCCTCCTTCCAGTCTCGAAGGAGAACAACTTCAAGCGTCCTTTAGACAAACCACAGACACAGTGGTATTTGATTTGAGAAGGTCTGTTGTTTGTCTTTTTTTTCTGCTTGAGGGAAAGAAGATTCACTATCATTCTATTTCAAGAGGCAAGTGGGAAAATCCTGCAGGACAGATAGGAACGCTTCAAAAGATGCCTCTTAAATCACATCGGGATTTTTATAGAGGCAAGGGAGAGTCTCCGTTCACCTGGTGTTTTGGTTAGAGGTCAGTTAAGAGAGCTTCTGCTGTGTTCCTTTGTTTTTCTCTGTGGCTGTCACTTAGCCTCATGGAAAACCACATTGTCCATGGTCCAGAGGAGAATCAGCATGACACTTTGCCAAGTCCTGTGGAATCTAGGCCTAGTTTAAACAAACATCATCATTTTTAAAAGCACGCTCTATGTGCCAGGCCCTAAGCGTTTCACATGCCTTATCTAATTTTCTCCTTACAAAACCCTTATGAGGTAGTGCATCAGTTAGAAATTGCATTAAGCTCCTATTGCAGGAATTACAGGAGCTTAAAAGAAGCTTGGTTTTCTTCTAAGGAAAATAACTTAAAAGGTAAATAGCCCTGGGCTTAGAATGAGGAATTCATTCATCATGTGTGACTTCCATTTGAAAAATTATTGCATGATCCAAGATGACTACTGGGGACTTCACTTCTGTCTTGTGGCAGCAAATGGCAGCAAATCTAGAAGAACTATCTAAGATCTAGAACTTACACTGCAAAGGCCACAGCCTTGTCTATGTTGGAGACTGGGATTCTTTTTCAGCTGTGCAATTTGATACTCAGCATTAAAATCTGGGTTCTCCTACAAAGGAGGGAAAGAATGGATACTTGCCATCAACTAGCAGACAAGGGCCCAGCTAGTTCTTGTTCCTACTGCTGTTGTACAGAGAAGGGAACTGAGGCTTATCAAGGTTTAGATCTTGATCCCCAAGGTAGTCAGTGAAAGCCTAAAATTCATACCAGTCGTGGTGTTATATTTAATTCTTCCCACTAACCCTGTGAGGTTGATAATATCAGCTCTAATTTGCAGGAAACTCAGACTTAAAGAGGTTAAGCCCACACACTGATTACATGGGATCCTGCTTTATCAGACTCCAAAGAGGGAGCGCTAAACTGCTCCGCCACACTAACACCATGGCTGCTTTGGGGAAGAGTCAACACAAATTCCTGACACCATCTCATCCCTCTGTACATGAAGCCCCCAGGGAATGTTGCTCAGGGCAGGAAAATATCAGGTATTTACAACAGGCAATTAGCGGTATGGTTCGTTATCCTTAAATCTGTTTTCAAACTTTCCAATCACTCAATATCTGAATGTGCCTGATCGTAAAAATCACCTAAAATTTTTGTCAAAAAATAAATTCCCACTTCTTTTCCCCGGAGATTAGTCAGTAGATCTGAGGTAGAGCGAAGAAAGCTATACTTACAAACTGCCCCAGCTCATCCTATGATCAGGCTAATGTGGAAAATATACCTTTTACATAGTTTAATCAAATGCTTTCTCCTTTACTGCTAAGTTTGCAGGAGTTTAAAGGTGAAAATGTCTTCCCATGATAGTTTTTTTTTTAAGGCTTTCCTTCCAACAACAACAACAAAAAATAACAAAATGTTGTTTATTCTTGACCTTCTCCTGTTTCCTCTACAAAATAAATACGGAAACATCACAAGCAAACTATCATTCAAAGTCCAAAGTCACTTACCTTGAAACTTCAGGATTAAAAAGCCATCTATGAATAAAGTCAAGAATGAAAGATTACAGTGAAACAACAGAGAACTTGAGAAAACACTCCTTTCTGATTCATTCATTGGTTTCTTCTTTCATTCATAGAGAGATCAGATGAACTCAGGGACAAACGAGGGAATGCAGACTATCAGAAAAGCAGCTTACTCAGAAATTCTCTTTGTAGCCTGGCTCCCCTTTGCTTTGCTGCCTTAACGTTTATAAAAGAGATTCTTAGTGACACAGAAGGCTTCTCTGAGTGTTCTGGAAAAGGCTTGATGCAAAGAAGGGCACTGGTTGAAATAGAATAGGGTCAGAAAGAGGCACTGCTTTTGAGTCTTTATCAAGACTCGATCACAGGAAAGGGATTGGGGAAAGGGAGGAAAGGGAGTTTTTTACAAGTCCACTGTATGGAGCAATGCAATTATAACTGGGCACCCGCACGGACCAGTCTCTACACAGAGGTGCAATATGCAGAAGAGAAAACATCTCATTTTCTAATTTCTACTTTTTGTGCATGTTTTCATTTCTATCTGGCATTCATGAAATGTTAGCGCAGAAGTGTTAGTCTAGAGACTAAATAAACATATAAGTATGCATAAATTGAGGGTATGTTCTCAAACTTTTTTTACTAATGAGGTAGGTGACCAGCACAATTTGATGTAGAACGACATATCTTTCGTGAGCTTCAGAATCCCTGAAAGGCTTGTTAAAATGCAGATTTCTGGGACTCACACCCAGAGACTCTCATTTAGCATATCCAGGGTAGGGTCCATGAAATTACATTTTTAACAGTTTCCCAGGTGTTGCTGACACTGCTTATCCATAAACAATTCTTTGAATAGCACTATTCTAGAGTGGTGATTATCATATGATTTGGTCTCAGGATCTTTTTTATCTCTTAGAAATGGTTGGGGATCCCAAATAACTTTATCTAGTACTATTTACTGATACTTACTGAATTAGAAATTAAAACTGAGGAATGAAAACTATATATATTTTTTAATTCGTTGAAACATAATAATAATAAATTCCATGTTAACATTTATTTACTGTAATGAAAAAAATTATGTTTTTCTACATGAAATAATTAGCAAGAAGAGTGGCTTGTTTTACAGTGGGTAAGTCTTTTTAACCTCTGGCTTAATAGAAGAAAGTTAGAGTTTCGTATCTGCTTCCATACTCAATCTGTTATACAGTAGGAAAAGGAAGGGTATGATATTAGATAATAATATTATAGTATCATAAGAGCCTTTAAAGATTATTGTGGACATTTTTTGATACTCAAAACTCAAAAAGTAGTCATTTCTTAAAGTTTAATTTCAGGGTAGCTCTGAAACCATATCAATGAACTTTCCATACTCATTAACACGAGAGTTCATTCATCTATGTTTCACTTTGAATGATCTTAACTCCATGCAAGATTCTGTAGTATCATGAACTGTTCACTGGAATATATTGGGTTACTGAGTAAAGCAGATTTTTCAAATGTTGACATATGTCATTATACTATATTTTAAAAACAGCATTTGTTAATATAACCACTGATCACACCAGAAGAGTGTTTAAGCACTGGGAATCTGTCAAGCTTGTTTCCCGAAATTTTAATTTTTCACTTGAAAGCTTTATCATTGGCAACAAATATCATCAGTTGTTCTCCGTGGAAATGCCAGGCTTTTTTTTTTTTTTTTGAGAAAATGTATGCCTAATGACCAATCTGAATAACCACTGTTTTGAACTTTTTTGGTAAAAATGGTGTTCCATAAAAAACGTGGCTAGTTCAGTTTGCTATCTGATCAATTACATTAGTCCTTCTCCTAGAGAAAAGAATTTTATATAAACTTATCATTTTATCACATGGACTATTTAAAATATATGTATTCAAAGGCTTAGATTAAATAAATGAATAACTTTTATGGTTTATTAATGGTATTCTTAAATACAACTGGTATTTTAAAACATTTTATTGTGAGCATGTGTTGGTGAATAAAACAATGGTTACTGGTATGTTCTGGTGAAACTGCCTTAATTCATGCTAAGGCAACAGCAATTTTACCCATGATTTCTTTTGTACCACTAGTGCAAATGTCAGTGCAATGGAAAAAATATTTTACCGTTATTGTGAAAGAAGTTTTGAACATACAGCCACCCTGAAAGGATCTAGGGGACCATCGGGGGTCTACAGATCACACTTTGAGAATCACCATTCTAGAGAAGAATAAAGAGTCAATATTGCAAGTTGAACTTTGCCCACAGGTATAAATATTTCCTTTGGCCCTCCCAGCATTTAAAAATAATATGAATCAGCTATAAGCATTTAATAATGAGGAGATTTCATATAAAAACCTGAGTCCTGGACTTTTCTTGAAAGATCATAACCCTGATAGCTTTGGGTCCTCATTCCTTCCTGGTGACAGCGAATTGGCTACCCCTTTCCATGAGGCAGGCTCCTCCCCAGTTGCCATAATCCCCACTCAATCTATTTCATTCATTACATTTACCTTCCTAGGTACAAAGCAGTCTGAGTCTGTAAATCCTGGTATTATGATAAAATGATGAAAAGCAAAGGCTTTGAAGTTGTAGACGCAAGAGTTAAAAATCCCAATTTTTCTATGCCTAGCTGTGTGACTTGTGAAGTGAGCTCAATATTTCTTAGTCTCAGTTTTCTTATCTTCCAAATGGGGATAATACTATGAAAGTTGTGAGGATTAAATGAGATTATGAAAGTAAAGAATTTTGCTCAGAGACTCTCAAATCCATAAGCTCATAAGAGAAGTTAGTTCTGTTGGTGATGCCAATGATGACAGAGGCATGTACTCTATCTTCACAGGGACCCTAGAAGTTACGTGATTTCATTTTAGAGATGAGGAAGACGAGGGACAGAAACGCAATCGATAACCAGCAACCTCTCTAATGCCACCCAGAATAACAACGAGACAACAATAAATGCCAAGTACTGACCACTTACCATATTGCAGGTATTATGCTAATTACTTAAATCCATCATCTGAGCTAATCTTTACAAAAACCTGTGAAAGAGGTATTTTATTGCCATTATACAGATGGAAAAACTGAGGCTCAGCAAATTTAAGGAATGTGCTCAAGATCTACAGTGGAGCCTGAATGTGAACTCAGACAGGGCTCCAAAGTTTTTGTCTTTAAGAATCTCAAATACTGCCGTCCATATATGACACTGGTATGTACTGAACATATACCCACCTCTCCAATTTATATTCATCTCTACTGGTCACTGATTATCAACGTTGGGGTCGCTTACAAGGAGGCAGTCTGTGCTAATTACTGAAGGCCTGCAGACCTCAAATCACACAGATGCCTCTTTCTTTGGAAATTCTCTAACATACACACGGATGAAAAGAACAAGCAGAAATATCTGAAAGACTCTACATGTTCCAACAAGACTGAATTACAGTTTATCACATCACCTTTTTGGTAGAGAGAACAGTTTGACACTAACAGAAATTTCAACATTTATGGAAATAAACACACACTTCCACCTTCACAAATATGCCACAATTTGTGAATCACAGAATGAAGCATAATTAACTGGCTGTGAAAAGTTAAAACTAAGAACATGGTTTTGTCAAATAAATAATGAAGGAAATTCTTAGTATGTTTAAAAAAAAAAAGATCTCCCAGGTTTGTGACTTTAATTAGAACCACCTGAACTTTGCTGGCGAGTACTAACAAATTTCCGAAAACCTTTTCTGACATTAGAATATTTTGGATTTAGGTCACATTCCTGGGCAATTGACATTCTCCCTTATTTGCAATTAAATTCTGAAGTTTTCAAACATTCTCTGACCCATCATAACATTTACAACTTTTTATAAGTTTAAGAATAACCTTGCTTGGGTTAATTGGATCTCAAAGTGTTGTAATTTTGGGTATTTTAATTCATTTTGTCCTTGGTTGATTGTCAAAACTTACTGGAAATAAAGTATCACAATAAACTCATATTTAGTTTTAAATGGTTTCAGAAATAAGCATACCAATGACACAGAGGGTGAAGCCAAACTGCCTCTGAGAAGTCTTGGAAAGCACTGGTTATGATGACAAAACGCCAAGGAGCCGGATGAGAAATAGGTAACTCAGTTGTTCAAATGCCCAGATGTCAAGACATCTGGGTAATTAACTAAATGCTTACCTTTTATAAGGATTATTGCTGGGTTGACAGCCTTAAACATGAGTCCATTTCACAGATTTGAGAGGTCACCATTGCTAAATGATGCTATGCTATGTGCCACGTACTGGGTAATACAATGTACTCTCCTATAACGACCTTACAAGTGCCCTCTAAAAAAGCGAGTTATGATGCTCGCTTGGTAAGGCTTAGGAAGATTAAGGAAGTTTCTGCAGAAACCACTGAGGCTTAGAAAGATTAACAAAGTTGGCAGAAACCACTGAGCTAGTAAATGACAAGGCTAAGATCTGGACCCGTGTCTGTTTGATTTCAGAGTCCAGGCTCTGCTTATGGTAGAGGCAGGGTGTGACTCAGGGGCTGCAAATGGAAATGCACCCAGGGGCCAGGCAGATGGTCTGAACTTGTGAACAAGGTCCTGTTTCAGACAACAGGGAACGGCCAGAACTCTAAGGAACTGGAGGCTTCGTGCCTTGCCTGTTAGCTTTCAAATCCAAAGTTCTAAAAAGCGCCACGTAGGCAAACCGAAACAGAATCACGTGTTCTTCCTAGTTTCGTAAAACAGTCTCATAAATATGGGCTGCGTTTTTCATTTAGCAATTTTCACTTAGCCTAAACAAGTTGTATAGAAAGCAGCTGAAGTCTGTTTCAATATGAACTTAGCAATGAATTAAATTTTCCTTGCTACCGCATTTGAATGAAATATACGTGAAACTTTTTAGAGCAGTGCCTGGAGTGGTGTCAGTGATTCTGAGCTCTCCTAAGTCTTTGCACTAGCATTTTACTGTAGCAAAATGCACAGTTCGGTATTTAAAGGCTGCTGGAGATTAGAGTTCAAGGTGCTAATCAGTGGTGAACTGCCCTCAGGCAAGGGGCCAATGAGGGGGCCTGAATCAGCTAATGAATGAATAACTGGGCGTTCGAATTTAATTGACTTGATATTGAATTCTCTATCAGGTAGACACAAAGCCTTTTACAATAATTCTAATTTGCCTACATTTTTTGGAGTGTCAGACAGAGAAGAATGAAAACATCATAGATGTTCCCTGATAAATACGGTAAGGATAGACTGGGTTTCAACATTGCTTCAAGACTGGTTCAGTAAATTTCCATCAGGTACATCAGTCTTAATATCCAAATCCTGACTCTATGCCAGTAGGGAAGAAAAAAGAACTGACAGACTTTTCCTAATTCTCTTAAGGAAGCCTGTGGCAAGGTAGAAAAAAAAGTTTGGATTTATTTAGGCCACTATTACCTATGAAATGTGCTTGGTGAGAGCGTGGCTTCATTTAAACAAGTGGTTATTTTGAAAACAACTGGCTGGAATCACTTAAACATCTGGTTAAAGCAGCTGGTGAGTTGACAGCATATATCCTTCTCCTCCAGCTGGCTTGTGTGTGATAAGGTAGTGGAGTTGACTAGCAAGAGAGGTTTTGTAGCCTGTAGCTGAGGAAATCATTAAGAAAAAAGACAGTTATTTGTTCTGGGTGGATTAGAAGCTCTGAAGGCGGGGGACCGTAAGCAACGAACCCTTCCGTGGCTTCGTCGAGTGTGTAGATATACAGCTGCATCCTCTGCCCTGAAATTTCAATAATCCCTCTACCTTTGCAGGGGCACGTGTTGCCATTGAAGGCGATCAAGGGATGGGTTAAAATAGTCCTGGTTATGATTCTTGCCTTGAAATTAAACCCCAGCAAACAAACTGTTTCCTTTTTCCCTGAGATTTTAAAACCAATTTATCTGAGGTTTCTATTTAAATTGAAAATACTGTAGCAGCTCATGCAAAGTGAAATCAATCTCTATAGAAACAGGAGGAAGAGAAGGGAGAAGGGGAGAATGTGGGCCAAGTATATGTAGATTAAAATTTGCTTTTCTAAAGGTTTTGAAATATGAGAAACTACCTCTGTCTATAAGATTAATGATGGATCCTTGGGAGAGAGCCACTCTGTTTAACTGCCTTCCTGGCTGCCTAATAGGCATCTCAAACTTAATATATCTAAACCCAGATTCCTCATTCTGCTTCTTCCCAGCTTCTTTCTCTCCTAGGCTTCGCTCACTCAAAAAAATGGAACCGAAAACCTAGTTGTTTATACCAGCCCCAATTCATGAGACCTTATCTCCACAACACATCCCAAATTAATCTCTCTGCTCCTATTACCCTGGACCATCCCCTTTCATCTAGACCAGTGCAACAGCCTCCTAACTGGTCCACTCACTTCTACTTTTACTCTCAAAAATCCATTCCATACACAGCAGTCAGAGTAATCTCTCTGAAACTCCCAACATGGTAGCCACTAAATATAAGTGGCTATCAAGCACTGGAAATGTGGCTAGTTCCAACTGGGATGTGCTGTAAGTATAAAACACACCGGATTTCAGAGAATTTGTACAAAAGAAAAAAAAAAGAATGGAAAAATCTCATTAATAATTCTTATATTGATTACATGTTGAAATTATAATATTCTGGATGCGTGTGGATTAAAGAAGCCATATTAACGGAGTTCATTTCACGTTTCTTTTTATTTTTTGCTGTGTCGAGTAGAAAATTTTAAATTATGTATTTGTATTGGTTAGCACTATACTAAAATATATCAGATCATCTTCCTTAAAAATCCTCAAATGGCTTTCCATGGCCCAAAGTCCGAAGTTTTTGTCACAGTTTATAAAGCCTTAAGTGACCTAGCTGCAGACTTCCTCTTATGTCTCTCTATAAACTCTAGGCTTCAGTTACACTGGCCTTTTGCCTCTTTTTTAAATGTGTGAAAGACATTCTCCTCTTAAACATTTTCCTCTTGCTGTTCTCTCTGCTCTGAAGGCTTCTCTCCCAGGCATTCACCTGTCTTAGCCCCAAAGAACCTTTTTTCAGAGAGTTAATTTTCCAAACCATTCCAGCTAAAGTAACCCCCCGAACTCTTCCAATCATATCACCCTCTTTGCCCTTCTTCATAACAATCAGCATTATCTCAGACTATCTTGTTGGTCATTTGTTTTCTCTCAAATGAAACCGAACCCACCCCATCTCCAACCCACTGCAACTGGGACAAAAAGCAGGACAGTGTGTGTGCTAAGTGTGGCTTCACATCTAGAGGCTAAACAGAGCCTGTTGTATAGCAAATGTTCAGCAATATATCTGTTGAATGGATTAATGGACCATTTGTAAATATGCTTTGTCCCCCATGAAGTATTATACAGCTCAGGTATTGGCAAACTATGGCCCACAGGCCAACTCTCCACCCCTCCCAGCAACCCATGCCCCACCATGGCCCCTCCTCCAGCCATGCTCATCGGTTTACATATTCTTTAATGACTGCTTCCCTGCTGCAAAGGTGGAGTTGATTATTTGTGAAAGAGACCATACGTGACCTCTTGGTCAAACCGAAAAATATTCACTATCTGGTCATTTACAGAAAACATTTGTCGATCACTGATATATATTTTAAAAGTTATGCAAGATTCTTTATGAGCTGAGCCTTGTCTGTCTCACTGGTGTCTTCCCAAGTCACTTCCTCTCTTCCATCCTACGCTGCAGCTGAGCCAGGCCACACGCAGAGGCCTGCATACACCATCTTCTCCCAGGGCTGTACCTTTCTATCCATTTCCTTGGCTGGAAATGTTTTTCTTCCCTATATCCCTACATCTGCTAAAGTCCTATGTTAGTTGCAAGAGACAACAGAAGTGACTCTGGTATAAAAAAGAAGTTGAATTCAGTGGTTCCATTAACCAGTCTGGGAATAAGAGTAACTTTAGACACTGCGTGTGGTCCAGAGGTTTAAACTATGTCAGCAGGAGCTGATTTCTTTGTCTCCATTGCTGTGTTCTCCTTCCTCTGTGTTGGCTCTAATTTCAGGCAGGTTTTCCTCTTCTGGTTGCAGAAAGGCTTCTAAGAGCTCCCAAAGCTCTAAGCTTCCAGAAGTCCCAGGGAGACTGTTCCAAATTGCTTCTAATTAAACCATATGCCCATGCCTGAACACTTTGCCCACAAGTGGACAAAGAATTTGTTGTTTTAATTGGCTCAACGCTAGGTTAATTGTCAGCCTGCTGAGTGAGGTCTACAGACCATTCTACCAGAAGGGGGAGAGTGGGGAAGGTGATCTTCCTGGAGAAAATCAGGAGAAGCAGGAAATGAAAGCTGTGTGGCAAAAATCATGGATGTTTGCTCCCTTGTCCTTGAAGTCTTAGTGGAAATGCCTCATCTTCTCTTGGGAGTCTTCACAGATCCCTGCACCACTGTTCCTGCAGAGTCCTATACCCAATCCGGTCTCCTGTTGCCCTGGGCTTTCTTCTACATCGGCACTGCTCACACCACGTGGCAATAAATGGTTAATTTGCCTCTTTCCTGCAGGAGCTTCCAGCTTCTTGAAACAGGACTTTGCTCTTTGTATCCACAGTATCCAAATTGCCGAGTATACAGGAGGCGCCCAACACATGCTCATTAAATGTTTATAAATATGGACTTTAACCACCCTTTTCTTGAGTAAGGAATAACCATACAAAGATTGTATTTTAGGAGGATTACTCTGGTAGTGAATTGTAGAATAAACTTGGGAAGACTGTAGCTAGAAGGCCATTACTATATTACGGAGTGAGGTGAAGAGGAATAAGGACTGGGCAATGGCTCTAGGAGAAGAGATAAAGGAACCTGATGTCTATAAATTCTCTCCTATATCACTGATCTAGAAACAAATTTCGAAATTATTGATCAAAAGCTTAGACCAGTGAAAAAAGCTACTGTTTATTGATATTTGCCTATGTGTTAGACACATGTATTTGCTTTATATAAATGAACAAATTAAAGTCTCTCACTACCATTTTGGGTAAGGAATATTCTAATTTTAGAAATAGGGAAAGAGGTTTAGCAATGTTAAGCAAACTGTCCGAAGTTATGCAGTGAATCAGGGTAAAATCTAGACCTGAGTGAAGATCTGCCTCCAAAGATTACACTTTTTAATGCCAAAAGCGGTACGCAGTTCTTCTAAAACTCTTTTAGGTCCCAACCGAGTGACTCTGGGGTTGAGAGTCCATATTAGTTTTTAACAATTTGAGCAAGACATTACTTGTTTGTGATAATATTCTTTGGAAAATTGATTACAACACTCACTGCTTATAGACTCCCCAGTGTCTGTTGGCATAGTAAGACCTCAGCAGACTTCCATGATGGAGTCTGATAAAGTCAGAATTCAAATAATGGTTATGAGTTGAATGAAAGCTCATGGCTTTGTCATCACAGGATCTGAGATTATGTATCAGATCTAGTAAAGAGATGTTGGAAGTCAATCATGCACGTTCAAAAACATAATTGTTTATAAGGTACCCAAAGGATTCTTATAATACTAACTCCCTCATCATTTGCTATATGAAGCAAAAGATACTGATAATTAATTGGATATCTGACCCACTTCTTGCTTTCAAAAAGTTTACAATCTAAAAGGAAGGAAAGAGAGACCGAGGGTGTTGAAGATTTGAGAAGTTCATAGGACATAAGAGCTGGAAGGGGTATTTCAGATTGTTTAGGCCAATGATTCTCAGCCTTTGGCGTGCTTCAGAGTGACCTCCAGGACTCTGATGAAACACAGGTTACTGGGTCTAACCTTCAGAGTTTCTGACTCAGCTGATCCTGAGCAGACACCCAGAATTTACATTTATAACAAGTTTCCAAGTGATGCTGACATTATTGGTATGTGGATCACCCTTTGAGAGCCATTGATTTAGGCCAAGTTTCTCATTTTGCAAATGAGATAATCCAAGCCCAGAAAAGTATAAGACCTGTCCAAAACTATGTTAGCTAAGATCACAGCTGAAACTGAGGCAAATAATAATTCATGAGCAACTTTCTAACGTGGAGATGTGTGTGTATGAATCTGTGTATTTGTGTGTGAACGTGTGAATGTCAACGTACACATACGTATGTATGCATATGCTTACTATTGTTTTGCCTATGAAGCATCCATAACTCCTTCTTTTGGTCATAACGGTGCTTCCCCTCTTCTTTGTTCCTATGATTTGAGTGCAGTTCATGTCATGCCCACCCGCAGAGATAAGCATGTGAAGAAAGCCTGGAAATATCTTCAGAATTTATATAATCCCTCTGATTGAGCACACACATTTCCCAGAATCTATCCTGCAAATACAGTCTCATGTTATATAAAGATAACAAGTATGGAAGTTCATTCTAGCATTGCTTTTTTGGTTTTTTGGTTTGTGTGTGTGTGTGTGTGTGTGTGTGGTACGCGGGCCTTTCGCTGTTGTGGCCTCTCCCGTTGCGGAGCACAGGCTCCGGACGCGCAGGCTCAGCAGCCATGGCTCACGGACCTAGCTGCTCCGCGGCATGTGGGATCTTCCCGGACCAGGGCACGAACCCGTGTCCCCTGCATCGGCAGGTGGACTCTCTACCACTGCACCACCAGGGAAGCCCTCTAGCATTGTTTTAATAGGAAAAAAAAACAAACAAACAGCAACAAAGAACCAAAAGGTCCAGCAAGAAAAGAGTGTTCAGCTGAATTATGACACGTCTGCAATGGAATCTTACTCTGCCATTTCAAAAAATAAGAGAGATGTACTGACAATGATTCCTGAAACTCTTGCAGAACTCTTATTTAAGACATGAAAAGAGCTATAACAGCTAAAAAGTGAGAAGAAAACAAGCTATAACACAGTGCATAGAGCTACCATATACACAGGGTATAGAAATACATGTATTCATGTAAATATACACACAGCACGTAAGTGTATATGTGGAGCTACCATTAGTAGGGTACAGCAATATATATATTCTTATATATATATATTTATATATATATATATACACACACACATACCTGCATAATAGTATATATGTGATTACTATGAATTAATGTATATTTAGATATTTCATAGAGTTAATTTTCTCTCTGGAATCTCTCTTATAATATGGAAGTACAGAGTTTGGTAATTGCATACATGACACTTGTATGCATTTTTTATTAAATTATCCACTCATGTAAATAGTATTTTTTAACTACTGTACACTTACATGTTATAGTTCAGGTTGTCCTTATGTTAATGAAAAAAAGTGCTGGTTGCTTCAAAATGGAACAGAAGTTAAGGACCACTTGTAACAATGTCTTAGAATTGATAGGTTCAATCTACACAAACTTATATTTATTCATCATAGCTTATAAACTCCCATGGCACAGAGATGATTCCAGAATTTGAGGGAAGAATGATTATTTCAGCTTTTCGCATCTTCTGGGAGGTGAATAAATATTCATCGAGAAAGCATTCCATGTTTTGCAGATTCTAACCCTTACTGAAAATAATTTTTACTTGTCTTTTCTCTTACTTCCCCTTCATGTCCTAGAAGTTGCTGGATGTTTTTTCTCAAACAGATTGCCGGAAGTCTTGCATATCTCTTTCGGAAGGGTCTGCTGACTTTCTTGCTGAGGAGCGTCAGCAGACCAAATAAATATGCACAGGGCTTCCCTGGTGGCGCAGTGGTTGAGAGTCCGCCTGCCGATGCAGGGGACACGGGTTCGTGCCCCGGTCCGGGAAGATCCCACATGCCGCGGAACGGCTGGGCCCGTGAGCCATGGCCGCTGGACCTGCGCATCCGGAGCCTGTGCTCCGCCACAGGAGAGGCCACAAGAGTGAGAGGCCCGCGTACCACCAAAAAAAAAAAAAAAGTGCACAGGTGTCCTAAGCCCATGATAAGCCTTGCTGAGAATTCTCCTCAACTCTACTGTCAACTTGCCACACCGTGTTCCGATTTGCCAAACAAAGAAAGCGGCAAAGTTGGGGGTACCTAATGAGACAGCAAGTGCTCCTGCTGCCACCCGTGTGAATCCAAGAACCACAGGGAGTGTATCTATTACACTTCCATGGACCAACTTCAGTCCTGATCTCTGAGACTCCTTCTAGCTCTAAAATTCCATTTTATGATTGAAAAATGTCCTCCCTTTTCTAGTGAATAAAGCACAAGATCCAAATCTCTTATGAATGGAAGAATGATCCCCAAGCCACTAGGAGAACCGCTTTTACATCACTGATGGTCTATGCACCTCGTTCTAAACTCTAATTCTAAAACTCAAATTAAAATGACGATGAGATGCTATTCTACATCATCAATATGATTAACCTTCCCTCCACCAAACTTGTAAATACCAAGCATTGGCAATATATACAGCAATTAAAACTTTATTCACTGCTGGTAGGAGTATAAATTGGTAGACATCTTTGGAAAACTGTCTGGCAGTATCTTTTAACGCTGAAAAAATTCATATTCTTTTACCCAGAAATTTCACTCGTATATCCAACAAAAATACTTGCGTATGTTTGCCAAAAGGTGTGTATGTCTATAAATGTACTATTCTCAATAGTCCCAAACTGGAAGCTATTTGAATTCCCATCAAAAGTAGAATAAATTAATAAAAATGATATATTCAGTCTATAGAATAATACTATACAGCAATGAGAATTAAGACATAACTATTACATGTAACAACATGGATGAATCTTCCAAACAAATTAAATTTAAAAAACAGACATAAAAGAGTATATAGTATATGATTTCATTCATACAAAATTTTAAAAAGTATTAAAACGAATATATGGTGTTAGAAGTTCAGGAGAATAGATAGCCCAGGAGATGGAGAAGTTGAAAGGAGACACAAGAGGGCTGAGAAAGTTCTGTTTCTTCATCTGAGTGCTGGATATAGGAGTGTGTTCACTTCATGTAAATTACAGCAGCATTTTAGTATGTTATTAATTGATAAAGATAACACAAAAAACAATAGCTATTGTGATAGAATTGACTCATTTCATCATATTACCAACATTGACTGTTCTAATAGCTATAACTAACATCGGTGGAACATTTTTCAGGTTACAGATGTGTTTTATATCTCCTCTAAATTTTTTTTTTGATCCTGGCAAAACAATTCCTATGAATTTTAAAGGACAGATATTTGGAAATCATCCTCTCAGGGTCAATTTAGGTGAGGCCCAGGTCATATCATACATTGTAGCCTCAACTGTTGAATAAGAGGCAGGTATCTAACTATTGAAGCCATCGTAAGCCAAGTCAGAAAAATGATATTCATTGGGTTTCCTTAATCATGTGAAAATATTCATTCTTACTCCACACTTTTAGATATGTAGTGAACGGGGAATAGGCGTAAACTTTAAGATGGTTAAACTTGAATTCTTCCCACATTTGCATAATATCTCAAATTCTCTGGTGCCTGATTTCTATTTTTAAAGACTTGTTGCCATTTGCAACAACATGGATGGATCTTGAGGGCATTATGCTAAGGGAAATAAGCCAGACAGAGAGAGACAAATCCTGCATAGTATCACTTATATGTGAAATCTGAAAAAAAAGTAAAACTCATAGAAACAGAGAGTAGAAAAGTGGTTGCCAGGGGTTGGAGGAGGGGTAGGAGAAATAGGGGGAAGTTGGTCAAAGGGTATAAACGTTCAGTTATAAGATGAATAAGCTCTGAGGATTCAATGTAAAGCATGGTGACTATAGTTGATAATGTATTATATGATTAAAATCAAAATTTGCTAAGAGAATAGATGTTAAATATTCCCACCAAAATAAGAGAGAAGATATATATGTATATCAAATCACCATAGTATATACTTTAAATATCTTACAATTTTATTTGTCAATTATACTCAGTAAGTTGGAAAAAAATACTAGTTGAGTTCCATGCTTCCCTTTTATAACCTGTGTGCCAAACAGGACAGGTTCTAAGCACTTTCTTACTGTATTGAATGGTTGTGGGTTTATGAAGACAGTGGCTAAACAGGACAGGTTCTAAGCACTTTCTTACTGTATTGAATGGTTGTGGGTTTATGAAGACAGTGGCTATCTCAGACTTCACAGCTTAAGGTTAGGCCCTTCAAAATGAGAAGGCAACATTTACAAAGTTGCTCTAGCAAGTAGCAGGTGGTACCAGAACCTTTTCACATCTGACCCTGAGCAAACGGGATTTTCAATTTCAACATCAACAGTAACTCAAAGGAACAGAGCCTCTTTGATAAAGAAAGTAAAACCTTAGGTATCCGGTTCAGCAAATCGCACGTTGGCTGTGAGAAACTCTCCACATTTCTAATATTCAACAGAAAAAACACAGTCATACTAAAAAAAACACAGCCACACTAACGTGATAAACAAGATCTTCGTCCCAGGAGTCAAAGTTGTCTTTGCTACTTACATTGTTTCTCTCTCTTGTGTTATTTTTCCCCTCTGCTAGAGACCGTGTCTTAGAGATGATTTATTTGGTTCCCTTTGTCTTAATCTCTTGGATGCCTCTCTATGGATGAGCCCTGTGTAAATTTGCTTTCCATGGGAGAGTAATAGAAATGGTTGGGAACATAGTTAGGAAAATAATCTTCAAGGATTTATGAAACCAAGATGCTGAACCTGCAATACATCCGTGTAAACTTGGTTCTTTGGACAACCAATGCCTCTCTGGAAGTTGCTTTTGACGATTTCTGAATACTAAAGATCAAGTTTGAACAGTGAGTCCCTATCTTACTGAGCTTGACCCTCATGGTTTCTGCCAAACAACATCTAAAGCTTCTGGATGAGGATAAACTTTTGATGGCTGGATAGCCCTGGCTCGTTCCCATGGATGGTACAGCCAGCTAACCAGTGTTTCAGTAGTAGGACACAGGTGTGGAAATCAACCTATAGGCAAAGCCTCAGATTCTCAAATGGATGAATGAATGAGTGCTTCATTCCTACTGCAACCCGTTTCTAGCCCCTTCAGAGAAGTGAGGCAGCCTGGAATAGCGGTGAAAATACAGGTTCTGGAAACATAAGGACTTATATCCTAAACAATTTTAGTAACCTAGGTTTATTCAATCTCCTTAGCCTTTGTTTTGTTATCTATGTATGGGATCAATAATACCTACATAGTAGCACTATGATGTTAGAAAACACCTGTATAAAGTACCTAAGAAATGGTTTGGCACTTGCATTGTAGTCAAGACTTACAGTCATAGCTCGGCATGTTATTTATTAAGCGTGGTGCATTTTCTTGCAAAGGTACCACTTCATTCTAGGCTGTAAGCTAATCCACTTTGTTCATGGTGACCTTCTCCATGAAGCCTTTCTTTATGCAACAAATATTTAACTGGTATCTTCTATGTTTCAGGTGCTCTAATCAATGGAGATTTAGATAAGAACAAGTTAGAAAAGGTTATGCCCCTTGTGGGGATTATATACTATAATATATAAGGGAAGAGATGAAGAATAAACAAGCATATAGGTGAATAAAATGATTACAGATTGTGATAAGCTCAAGGAAGGAAATAAACAACAATCACAATTAAAAAAAAACTGTTGTATTTGGTAGAGTAACTGGGGTTGGGGAACTTAAGTAGGGAGTCTTTTCTGTGCATGTAGCAAATTGGAGGCCAAGTGATTAAGACTTGGAAAACCATTTCCTTTGCTTAAGGCTCTTTGCCTGCCTAGCTTACCATGGCAGATCAATTGTAGACCTGAGGGTCCTTATCTCAGATAATCATTCTACCTTTGGCCAATTCTATTTGAGAAGGAAGCAAACCAAGCAGATAAGGCTGTTGCTATCTGGTAGCAAATTTCATTATGGAAACAATGCCATCCACTAATAAAACCACACAATCTTTAGTGTCTGGTGATAAACTAATAAAACCACACAATCTTTACTGTCTGGTGAAAATATGTTATGGAAAAACCCAAACAGACTTCCTGGACAACCCAGTAGATTGGAAAGTTAAGGAAAAAATCCACTTAGCAATTTATGCCACCAGAGACATGATAGAAAATTCTTCATTTTCTATCTGTCCTATATTTTCTGTCATTGATTCACATCATAATCATTGTCACTATCATCATCATCATTGTTGTCTCTGCTTTTATTGCCATCATCATCAATCATCATCATTCCCTTCTACATTTCCTATTTGTCACTGGGAAGAAGCTTAGAACACTATTTCCTAGAATTCCATTCTCCGTGTTTTGTGGTTAGATACAGTCAACGGAGAGGCATTTGAGGGAGTTTGTGTAGGTGGAAGATAAATAAAAGCCATTATTCTCTGGTGGAAGTTTCAGGCAGGCAGTTCAGATCACAGCTTTACTGGGCTACTGAGAATTCCCAGGTAGCTGAGATAATGGACACCGGTTTGCTTTAACATCTGTGGGTTCTTCTGAAAATCAATCACTTGGTCTTGAAAGCAGATGGGATCATCAAGATTTCTTGAAAGTGGTCTCCTAACCATTTCCTCACTCCCTCCACTTAGCCCTCATATCATTTGGGTAAGCCTTTCATTCCTGTATTAAATGTCTAGCTAGTCAAAATATCTAGAGTAGCTTCTTTTTTTCTACTCAGAGGTTGACTGATATACCATTCCTCATTATTTATGCTGTTGTATCCCATATAAGAAGCAATCTTATTAGTGAAAGTAATTCATTTGACAAGCAGGCACTTACTGTAAAAGTACCTATCATTTACTGAGGACTTATGATACCCTAGGCACTGAGCTACTTTATATGCTTTCTGTTACTTTGTTTTTTTTTTTGCTTTATGCGGGCCTCTCCCTGTTGTGGCCTCTCCCGTTGTGGACCACAGGCTCCGGACGCGCAGGCTCAGCGGCCACGGCTCACGGGCCCAGTCGGGATCTTCCCGGACCGGGGCACGAACCCGTGTCCCCTGCATCGGCAGGCGGACTCTCAACCACTGCATCGCCAGGGAAGCCCTGTTACTTTTTAATTGAGATAACTGTATATTTACATGCAGTTGTAAAAAAATAATAGAGAGCCCATGTATCCATTTTCTAGTTTTCTCTAATAATATTTTGCCAAACTATAGTACAATATCACAACCAGATTTTACAGATTTTATTCAGATTTCCCCAGTTTTACTTGTGTGTGTGTGTGTGTGTGTGTGTGTGTGTGTGTGTGTGGTGCATTTACTTCTAAGCAATTTTGGCACATGTTGTAGGCTCATGCAGCCAACAACACAGTCAAGATACCGAACAGTTATTTCCATCACTACAAGGGCTTTATATGTACTTGTAAAGTTCAATCCTTACAGTGTACCTATAGGTTCTATTATTATCTCAATTTTTAAGGTAAGAAAACTGAAGCTTAGACACTGTAAGTCAACAGTCCAAGGTTGTATAACTAATAAGTATTACAACCAGAATATGAATCCAAGTTAGTTAATATTTGGCCCCGTAGGAGAGTGGACTTGCCTCTGTAAGACAGCCAGTGAAGCTTCCAATATCCCCCTGAACGTCTCTCTGACTTTTCAAAGGAGAAAATAGAATAACCAGCCTTGCAAGTGAGCAGCAAATGATGGATGAATAATGTTTCATGCTTTTCCATGGTTAACATGTCTCCTTTCTATTTGGAGAGCAATTAAGTCTCCTGACTCTTCCTTAACAAATTCTTTCTTTCAACATCCTTTAATACCAAAACTAAGAAAATATAAAAATACCCCAATGCATTCTATTCTCTGACGTCTTATGCCTTTGCCAGCTTTGATCTTGACAACTGCTTGGAAAGGGTTTCAATTTGAGCCACTGTGGTATACTACTTATTTCTTCTTTTTTTTTTTTTTCTTCTGTGACTTTCCAATGACCCAACCACTTTGACAAGGAATAACTTGACACTTTGTGGAATTCATTTCTTACTAAAAATGATGTAGTTATTGATGAGTTGGCAGTTTTTAAAGTCATGCAGGCAGCAAACACATGCGTTCCTTGGAAACCAGATTTGAGAGTAACAGAACAGTGCTGATGATGTAGGCCCCAAGCTGGATGTAGCTAACCAGCGAGGAAGAATCATAAATCTCAACAATATTGCCAACTCCCAACTATCGATGGTAATAGGGGTCTAGGAGAGCACAAATACTGTAATTGAAATCCAGTGATAATCTAAAAACTTCATTTTATCCAATAGTTTCTGTGCCGTCTTGGGCCAAACTCTTGACAGGAACGGATAACAAGTAGTCAGTGTGACTGATTGGAGTTTCGTCTCCTTCCCGTCTTGGCAAAACCTAGCAGCAGGAGTGCTCAGCCTGAGAAAATGCAAAGAGCAGGAAGCAGAATCGGTCGTGGAAGGACTAGGAGTGTAATTTGGCTCATATCCCGCAAGTACAGAGAACCTCAATATAGCCTTTTGACAAAGTCTCCAAATAAAGTTTTGTACACATAGTCACAATGTAGAATTGAAACAAAAATGTTTTCCATACATATTTAAACTTCTCTGCCATTTCTAGATCACCACCTCCCTAGTCCAAGCACCAGGAATGAATACCTCTTATATTTCCCATTATTATGGGGTAAAGAACACAATTATATTGTGTTATGTTCATTTTGCATGAAGTTTAAATTGTTCAATATAAGTCTTTAAACTGTTCCCCAATTTCTGAAACACTGTTTTAGTATCTCTTGACTTTTTTATGTATTGGGACAATCAAAAAGGTAGAAGTGGCTTGTGGCACTGGAAGAAAATTTAAGAGAATCTATGAGGGACCGGACGCTTATTTCTTGACATCACTGTAAGGTACATAGTTATCTTTGCTTTTCCAAAGATGGAGGCTACCCAGTATATCTTACTACAATTTATATAAGGTTTACAAACCTCTCTAGTTTTTGGAATATTCACCTATCCATAAGCACGGTCTTAGTATGATGGTTCAGCGGTTGTGTTCGACACGCTGGTGTAAAACAAAAATAGTAAAATCAAAGGATGTGAGGGGTCCAGTAGGACTTACAAAATAGTTTGTTCAACAGTATTTATTGTTAGGATGCATAAGTAGCACAACATTTAGATTGGAGTGTGGAGAACGGGAACGACTCAAGTTTTCATATCTAAACAGGATCCATTGTTTTAAGGTATGTGGTCTCTGATATGTCATCTACCTTCTGTGACCACATGAAGGTAGAGATGGCAATAGTGACGTTTCAGGGATGTTATATTTTAAGAGAAAAGAAATGTATCAGTCCAGATTCCTGGGTTACAACATGAGAACAAGCAATCCCCAAATCTCGATGGCTTAAAACAAAGGTTTATTTTGTCACGTGTGTCTACTGCATGTTGGTTGAGGTGTCTGCTCCAACTCATTGTTGTTCATACTCTGGGCATTAGACCAACAGAGCAGCCACCATCTGGAACACTGCCAGCTACTGTGGCAGAGGAGAAACTCTCTATATAATCTTATATCAGTAAATAATGCTTTCTTGAGAAGTGAAGCGTGTCACTTCACTCACATCTTTCTCAACCTCAAGAGGGGCAGGAAGTGAATAGATCTACCATGTGCCCCGAAGTAGAGAGAGAGGTCAAATATTTGGCAGCCAGTTCAAGTACAGAGCCTGACACACTCATCAAATGGTAGCTATTATCATAGCAGTTCCACAATATAATCAGTTCTTAATATACGGTAATTGCTGGTCTTTTGATACAGCTGTCTGTGGCAGAGAGACTGCCTGCTATCACCCCATTCCCCCAATATGTTATCTCCTTTCTTTTTAAACTGATTCTCCAAGTCTTACTTTGATACATAGCTTCCTAGCCAAAGGACAACATTTTCCAGCCTTCTTTGAAGCTAGGAGTATTCATGTGACAAGGGCAAATGTGGTGTAAATGGCAATGCTTTCCCTTAAAAGTAAGGGCCATGCCATTCTCTGTCTTTCCTCTTTTCTGCTGGTTGGAATATGGACTTTGTTTACTTTGTGTCTGGAGCTGGAGCAGGTACTTTGTCCCATAAGGTAACTTTGGAATAGAGTTCAACAATGGTAGGAGAACAAGACAGAAGACACATCATTATCGTCCTGAAATATTTACATCTAGATTTTAACTCAGAAATAAATGGCTATGTTGTTTAAATCAATACTATTTTGGACTTCACTGCTCCATTCACTGTCAATTATGAAGAACTGCACAGGGCTTAGTGAATTTACACACATATATACCAATTAGAATGCATTTGAGAGAGTGATGTCAGCATGATAGTAGTGTAAGTTGTTCCTTTTTCTCTCCTCATTGATTTACAATTGGACATCCATAACCAAAAAAAAAAAAGAAAAGAAAAGAAAAAAAGGTGCCTCTTCACAGCATACCAGGTCACTCAGGAGGTCCATACATCTGTGCACCCAAAAGTGGGTGGAATGAACCATGAAGGAGGCAGTGGAACAGTGGGAGTGGTGGTATAGCTAGAGGTGGCAGAGGTGGCAGTGGCAGGTCCAGCAGCCGGACAGCACGACCTTTCTAGCAGAGGAGGTGGAAGGAGAAGGCAGTGAGTGGGGGGTCTGTGTGGTCACATGTTCTGCAGCTGGAGGGACCCAAGGCTATCCCTGAGCAAAGACTGCAGCAACTGGGGGAAGGAAAGGAAAGGGAAATAGACAAAGAGATCTAAAGGAAAGTGTCTCCTGCTGTCTGCCTCAGTATTTGGGCCCATGGACTTCTGACATCTCCCCACTGGAGAATCCCCCGACTGGGCCATGGGCATACCCAAAGCCCCAGATGCTAAGTAACACCATGCCCACTCTGCCACCACTCTTTACTTATTTTTTTTTATTTTTTATTTTTTCGCGGTACGTGGGCCTCTCACTGTTGTGGCCTCTCCCGTGGCGGAGCCGGACGCGCAGGCTCAGCGGCCATGGCTCACGGGCCCAGCCGCTCCGTGGCACGTGGGATCTTCCCCGACCAGGGCACGAACCCATGTCCCCTGCGTCGGCAGGACTCAACCACTGCGCCACCAGGGAAGCCCCTTTACTTATTTTTAAAGTGCACTCCCACTCCCAACCTTGGGAGCAAGTCAGCTCTGGTAAGAGAAACCCAAAAGTGTGCCATAGCACCATCTCCTGGAACACAAAGGGAAGACTAATTACCAACCTGTACAACTGTTAGAATCAAAGGAAACAAAGCCTTGCCTAAAGAAGAAAAGGTGTTTTCCACTTCAAATACGATGACACACCATGAAAAATAGCACAGAAAGATGGTATCACAAAAATGATAATTTTCCAGCAACTGAACACTAAGAGATAGGATATTGTGGTCTAACTAATAAAGATTTTTAAATAGCTATTATGAAGAAATTTGATGAGTTACAAGAAAACTCAGAAAGGCAATGCAAAGACCTCAGGAATAAAATTAATGAACAGAAAGAGTACTTCACCAAAGAGACTGAAATTCTAAAAAAGAACCGTACAGAAATTCTGGAGCTGAAGAACTCAATAAATGAGAAGGGGAATGCAATACAATGCGTTGGAAATAGAGAAGATCAGATGGAACAAAGAATTAGCAAGGTGGAAAATAGAAATCTAGAAATGCTTCAGGCGGCAGAGGAGAGAGAACTAAGATTTAAGAATAGCAAAGAAACCCTACAAGAACTAAGAGGCGTCATTAAAAAGTCAATATAATAATAATGGCTATTGCAGAAGCAGGGGAGAGAGAGAAAGGGGGGGCGGGGTCAGAGAGTTTATTTTAAGAAATAATAGCTGAGAAATTCCCAAACCTGGAGAAGGAACTGGATATACAAGTCCATGAAGCTAATAGAAAAATATATTATCTCAAAGTAAAATGACCTAATCCAAGGCACATTATATTAAAACTGTCAAAAATCAATGATAAAAAAAAGAATTGTAATGGCAGCTAAGCAAAGAAAAAAGACAGTAACCTACAAAGGAGCCCGCATTAGACTATCAGCAGAGTTCTCAGGAGAAACTCTATGGGAGAAAATGGAATGACATATTCAAAATATTGAAAAATAAAAAACTACCATCTAAGAATACTCTATCTATGAAATTATCTTTCAGATATGAAGGAAAAATAAAGGCATTCCCAGACAAACAAATGGTGAGAGAATTTACCACTACCATACCTACCTTCCAAGAACTGTTGAGTTCTTCAAGCTGAGATAAAAAGATGAAAGTACACAAAACTCTGACTAAGGTGATAAACAGTCAGAATTAGAAAACTGTAACTCTTTTTTAGAATAGGATATTAAACACCTAATTATAGTATAAAGGTAAAAGGAAAAGAGCATAAAAAATAACTACAGCTACTACAATTTGTTAATAACACCACAGCTTAAAAAAAATAATTTGGGAAATCAAAAATATAAAAGGGTAAAAGAATGGAAACTGTACACACAAATAAAGATAAACTGCTATCAACAGAAAATGGACTATTCTATCTATAAAATGTCCCCCTCCTCTTTCTGGTAAACCTCATGGTAACAACAAAGTACAAATTTAGAACACAGACACAAAACATTGAAAAAAGGTAGAGAGTGAGCAAATCACCATGGAAAACCACCAGTTTACAAAGGTGGACAGAAACAGAAGTAAAGAAAAAGTGGAGAAATAAAATAACCAGAAGGCAAATGGTAAAATGGCAATAGTACCCTTACAGATCAATAATAACCCTAAATGTAAATGGACTGCGCTCACCAATTGAAAGGCGTAGAGTGGCTGGATGGATTCTTTTTTAAAAGTCAAGAGCCAACTATATGCTGCTTACGGGAAATTCATCTGAGGTCCAAAGACATATATAGGCTCAAAATGAAAGGATGATATTCCAAAAAAAGAAAAAAAATCAAAATAAGGCAGGTACAGCTCTACTTATATTAGACAAAAATGACTTCAGGCCAAAAAGGGCAACAAGAGACAAAGACAGTCATTATAAAGTGATAAAGTGGTCATCAAGAAAATATAACAGTTGTAAATAATATGTTCTCCAAACCTGAACACCGAATATATTAAGCAAATAATAATAGACATTAAGGGAGAAATAGACAACAATACAGTAATAGGAGAGGACTTCAATACCCCACTATCAGCAATGGATATATCATCCAGACAGAAAACCTACAAGGAGACGTTGGAATTGAACCACACATAGAACGAAGGGACTTAATAGAAATATACATTCATCTAACAGCAGCAGGATACACATTCTTCTCAGGTGAACATGGAACATTCTCCAGGTGCAATCATATGATAGGCCCACAAAACAAATCTTAGCAAATTTAAGAAGACTGAAATCATACCACTATCTTCTCTGATCCCAGTGGTATGAACTAGAAATTAAAAACAGTAGGAAAGTGAGACGACCTACAAATATGTGGAAACAAAAAAACACTTTTCTAAACAACCATTGGGTCAAAGAAGACATCAAAAGGGAAAAAGATTATCTCAAAACAAATGAAAATGGAAATATAACATATCAAATACTATGGGATGCAGCAAAAGCAGTTCTGAGAGAAAAATTTATAGCAATAAATACAGATATTAAGAAATTAGAAAAATCTCAAATAAACAACTTAACTTTACACCTCAAAGAACTAGAAAAAGAAAAAATTAAGCCCAAAGTTAGCAGAAGGAAAGAAATCTTAAAAATCAGAGAAAAAGAATAAATGAAATAGAGACCAGCAAACAGTAGAAAGAATCAATAAGACTAAGGGCTGATTCTTCAAAAATACAAACAAAATTGCCAAACCTTTAGGTAGACTAAGAAAAAAAGAGAGAAGAATCAAATAAATACAACTAGAAATGAAAGAGGAGACATTACAACTGATACTACAGAAATACATAAAATCATAAGAAACTACTATGCACAGTTATGGCCAACAATTTCATAACCTAGAAGAAATGAGTGCATTTCTAGAAACACACAACCTAGTAGGACCGAAGCAGGAAGAAATAGAGAATTTGAGCAGGTTGATAATGAGTACAGATTGAATTGGTAATGAAAGCATTCCCAACACAGAAAAGTCCAGGACCAGATGGCTTCACTGGAGAATACTACAAAACATTTTAACACCAGTGTTTGCAAAATAAACATCCTCCTCAAACTCTTCCAAAGTATTGAGAAGAAGGGAACACTTCTAAGTTCACTCTACAAATCCAGCATTACTTTGATAACAAAACCTGCTAAAGATACCAAAAGAAAAGAATAGACCAACATCCCTAATGACTATAGATGCAAAAAATTTCAGCAAAATATTAGCAAACTGAGTTCAAGAGTACATTAAAAGGGTTATACAGCATGGTCAAGTGGGATTTATCTGTGGGATGCAAGGATGGTTCAACATACACAAATCAATAAATGCAATATATTGCATCAATAAAATGAAAAATAAAAATCACATAATTATCTCAATATATGCAGGAAAGTATTTGACAAAATAAAATATCCTTTCATGATAAAAACCCTTAACAGATTGGGCAGAGAAGAAACATACCTCAACATAAAAAAGGCCATATATGGTAAACCCACAGCTAACATTATACTCAGTGAGATAAATTGAAAGGATTTCCTCTAAGATCAGGAACAAGACAAAAATGCGCACTCTCCCCATTCTTATTCAATTTAGCACTGGAAGTCCTTACTAGAGTTTACACAAGACAAAGAAATAAAGGCATCCAAATTGGAAAGGAAGAAGTGAAACTGTCATTATTTGCTGATGATATGATTTTATATATAGAATATTCCAAAGAGTCAGTCAAAAAACTGTTGGAAATAATCAACAATTTTAGTAGGGTGGCAGTATACAAAAATCAACGTACAGAAATCTATTGCATTCTTTTACACTAATGAAGCATCTGAAAAAGAAATAAAGAAAACTATCTCATTCACAATAGCATCAAAAGCAATAAAATACTTAGGATTAAATTTAACCAAGGAAGCGAAATATCTATACAATGAAAACTATTGATATAAGACTTTGCTAAAAGAAATTGAAGAGGACACAGACTAATGGAAAAACATTCCACGTTCATGGATTGGAAGAATTAATACTGTTGAAATGTCCATACAACTACATACAGATTCAACGCAATCCCCATCAAAACACTAAAGGCATTCTTCAGAGACATAGAAGAAACAAATGTAAAATTTGTGTAGAAGCACAAAAGACCCTGAATAGCAAAAGCTATCCTTAGAAAACAGAACAAAGCTGGAGGTATCATGCTTCTGGATTTCAAACTATACTATAAAGCCATACTAGTAAAAACAGTATGGTACTGTCACAAAAATAGACGCCTCAATCGATGGAATGGAATAGAAACCCCAGAATTAAATCCCAGTATGTAGAATCAACTAATATTCAACGAGGGAGCCAAGAATGCCAAATGAGGAAAGGATGGTCTCTTCAAAAATGGTGCTGGAAAAACTGGAGAAGCAGAACAATAAAACTGGACCCCTATCACACATCATTCACAAAAATTAATTGAAATGGATCAAAGATCAGGGTTTTAAACATAAGACCTGAAAACATAAGAAAATAATATGGAGTTTCCTCAAAATATTAAAAATAGATCTGCTGTATGATCCAGGAATTACACTCCTGGGTGTATACCCAAAGGAAATGAAAACAGGACTTTGATGAGATATATGCACTCCCATATTTATCTTAGCTTATGCCCAACAGCAAAGAAATGGAAACAATGCAAATACTCATTAACAGATGAATGGATAAAAAAGATGTGGTACCTTTTCAGAGTATTATTCAGCCACGAGAAAGGAGGATACCCTTCCATTTTCAATAACATGGGTGGACCTTGAGTACCTCATGCCAAGCGACGTAAGATAGAGAAAGACAAGTACCAGATGATATCATTTATATGTCGAATCTACAAAAGTTAAAGGTGTAGAAAAGGGAAAGTAAAATGGTGGTTACCATTTGGGAGGTGGTTACCATTGGGGAGATGGTTAAAAAATGGTGGTTACCAAATGGTGGTTACCATTTGGGAGACAAAAGGGATAAGAGTGATGATGTTCAAGGGTACAAACTTGTAACAAGTAGTAAATAAGCCATAGACATCTAATGCACAGTATAATGAATACAGACAATAATATTGTACTTTAAGTACATACCATGATAAATATTGCTATGTTGGCAATTATATTACAATATAAAAATGTATCAAAGCAACATGCTGTATACTTTAAACTTATACAATGTTACATGTCAAATTTGTTCAACAAAATGAAGGAATGAATGCTTTTGGCTGCAAGTAACAGAACACCCAAAACAATAGTGGCTTAGACAAGAAAGACACTTAGAAGCGTCTAGATGTGGATGGTTCCACAGTTTTGATGCTCCATAGACTCAAATTCTTTCTTTCTCATCTATGATCCTCATCATGTTAGATTTGGTCACTGTGTGGAGTGATGGCTGCTACAATGCCAGGTATTTCTAGTAGTGCTCAAGGCATGAAGAGGAAGGAGAGCTCCTGTTGTCTCTCTCTCTTTTTTTTTAATCAGGAAGCAATGTCCTTTACATAAGTTTATTACTGCTCTCTGTTCCTCTCGCCTCCCACCCACCTCCACTCCACAAGGAATCTTCTCCTTCCGTATCTAGAATAAGGCCACTTGCCCTCCCCTAAACGAGTCATTAGCAAAGGGGACTGGTATTACTCTGTATGGCTTAGGGCATTGTGACTCACCTCCCAGGGCTGGAGAATGGGCTGCCCTTCCCTGAGCAGACTACTGTCCAAATAAGCTCAGGATTCTACAGATTAAGGAAGAAGGGGGAAACTGTCTGCTGAGGCAGTTAAAGAATTTCTTTTATTTCTCCTCTACTTTTACACTTAGCAAGTCATATAGATGTAGGTTTTTTCCCCTAAATATATAGAACTACAACATGAGAGGGTAGAGAGAAAGCATACTTCATTACTGTACTGCCTTTCACCCATCCTCCTACCTTAAACTTACCCTCAAACAGCAGGCATTGGCTACATTGTTTTAAAAACAAATCATATAATCTTACTGCCCTTGCTTAAAACCCACCTAAAACTTTCCATTTCCTGGATAAAAACATTCACATCTCTGTGTCCCACAAAGCCCTACCCGTGTGACCCTGGCTTCCCTCAGTCTTGTACCTCATGCCACTCTCTCCTCCCACTGTGCTCCAGCCAGAAAGGACTCGTGAGTATTCTCCAAAAGTTATGAACTCACTCCAACCTGGCTTTGTTTTCTTCATGGTAATTTCACGATTGGAAATGATCTTATTTATGCATTTATTAATTGCTTTGCATTCTTATTTATTGTTCTACCCTCACTAGACTGCAAGCTGAGTGAAAGCCAGGGTGTTGTCCATTTTCTCCACTTACACAGCTCTAGCAAGTAGACAATACCTGGTATGTGGTCAACACAATGAAGAAATGAACAAGAATTTGGATGATAGTGGTGGTATTCACGAGTCATCCCTACCTGGCTAAAGGAACTGGCATGCAATCCAGTTTCATTTGCGTACAAAAATGAAATGACACCCTACCTCATCAAGAGTGTGCTGACTCAAACGTATAAAGGGTCAGATGAAGCATAGTTATTTTTTTGAAATAAAGTGAAAAGCATAAGCCTATCCACTCACTTAAAGATTAATACTATTTTTAATCCATGTAGCTCACTGAATTTGTTTTAAACCCAATATTCCTTTAATTATTTATTTGTTTCATAATAGTACATATCTTATTCATAATGGCCATTCAAGAGACCATGAAATTGCCTGTTAAGCTACTGTCCGTAATTCAGCAGAAATGGCTCAAGGAAAGGAAACCTGAATGCCAATCCCACAAATAAAATATGTCATCAGATTTTAACTTCACGCAATACCATACCAAATACCAACTGGCAGAGCTTATTCTTGGGTATGTGGACATGCTCAGTATTTTATATTGAGCTGTTCTTTTATGTGTAAATCTGGAACACAGGACACAGATTCAACGTGGAGATGGAAAGAGAATTGACACGTGACAAAGATAGAGAAGATACACAATACAATTCAGCAGGCAAGGGTGGCTGGGAGCAGATCCAGGGAGAAAACTAAACTGATTACATAACTAGAATTTCCATTTGCTTCTCAAGAAAAAGGGCTAAAAAAAAAAAAAAAGGCTAAAATAAAACCTTGTGATAAAAACCTTATAAGTGACTGAATTTGAAATACAAGTTGTTTGCATCAACTCCAAGATGAAACGATGTTTTTTTTTCCATTATACTCCAGGAAATAGATGCTTGCTAAATAACCCCTTTAACTTTTCTCTAGTATCTATTGATTATATCCATAGAAATTAAGAAGAGAAGGCAATTAAGTGTAAAATTTAACAGTGTTCTGCTGCTGTTAATTTACTGCCTGACTCAATCAATGCATCACCCTGGATAGAAATCTATGCCCCCCTCCATGAGCTAGAAAATTCTATGATGCCCTTTCAGCTAAAATGATAATAGTCACAAGAAACCAAAGAACTAAGAGGCAGGAACCATACAAAGAGGTGAAAGAGTGAGTTGCTTACAATAGTTTAATCCATATTTTTAAAGAGGCCACTTAAGTTGAAAATAACAAACCTTTTGAGTGGTTTTGTTTATTTTAGTACTTGCTAATTTGGGAATTCATGAAATGGCACATAAGCCACACTCATAACAAAAGGTAAAGTTTCCCTTTTTCTGAGAGGTAAAATATATATGTGCCACTGAATTTCAATTTGCTTATCAAGAAATAAAAAGAAGTCCTGGGTATATGTCATGATTTAACCTGAAAATGCCTGGTTACTCTCAGAGGAGATTATACTATTTAAGAAAAGATATTAGCATATTAGTTAAGCCCAAAGCTTAAACAATTCACTCTGTGACAATGAACTTTCCTCATGATACAGTCTGAGACAAAATGAACGGTAATGAGATATAAATAACTAGGGTACCTTGCTTTCCATAAAAATGAATCTGTTATCTATTAGGTTTACCTAACTTCTATTTTCTTCTTAATTATATTTTATTAAAACTTAAGTTTATGTGTATATGTACATATATTCATGAATACTCAAAAATACATTAAAATATAAAGAAAAAAGCAAAAATCGTCTCTTCTCCTGAACTCCTTTTTTTACCTACTACTGTATTGAGAATCTTCCCAAAGTCTTTAAAACTTTACCTTTTATGAGCCAAAATTTATTCTATCTCATCAATGCCTCACAATCACTAACTTTCCTACTGCTGTACAGTGTGATTTTCCCATTTTTCTTACCATGAACTTACTTGTTGCAACCTAGGAAATGGCTCTAGGAGCAACTGTTTCTTTTCTGTAAAAGTATTAACTCGTTATGCATTCACAGACAAAGGTGCTCCCAGAACTCCGGTTGTCATGGGAAGAGTAACCAGAAAACCAGCGGAGATGGACACATCTACTGATCTACCTTGAGTCACAGGACAGTGCCAATGGGATTACCCATGATTACATTGGAAGAAGGCAAACAGGACCATAAGGGCAACTGCCCCCTGCCTGAGAACAGATGAACATAGTAACTGAGGCAGGTTTTCATTCTTAACAACATTATGATGATATGTTGTGGTAGGTTTGTGCTCTATTACCAGAGTTTCCACAAAAACCATAGAAGCCACTGTTACAGAAAGGGTATAAAAATAAGGTGAGGGAGGTATATGGATCAATGCTTCAGTCCCTCTTCAAGCTCTCGGCCCTACCAAGACTCAGTGAGAATAAGCAGGGGAGCTGAGAGA